>NC_133136.1:93089672-93417216 GCF_048418815.1 Hemitrygon akajei | reverse complement strand
TTGCCTGTATACTTCTCAGAGCCATGGAATACTCAAATGCAAGATGAATTCAGGAACCTACCTCATAACATTCAGACTGGGATAGGCAATATCTTTGTTTGTTCTGTAAATGCTAATGTTCCATTGTGTACAAAAGGTGATGTTACAGAAAGTATCTCGAAAATTGGTAAAACACTCATAAAATTGGTTGCACACTACTCTAAATCATATGGTAAGCAAAATAATAAGGTTTACATCAAGTTAGCGCATAGCAGTTTTCAGCAAAATTCAACTCTACACTCTATCGAGCTCAATGCATTACCTTCTATTCTATGCATTTTCTGTTAAGGATAGGACATAACAACTCATTGTGAGCTGGAATTGTATAGATATTGCCTGTATACTTGTCAGAGCCATGGAATACTCATATGCAAGACGAATTCAAAGACCTACCTCATAACATTCAGAGCGGTACAGGCTATATCTTTGTTTAGTTCTGTAAACGTTAATGTTCCATTGTGTAGAAAACGTGATGTTACTGAAAGTATCTTCCCGACCATTGGTAGAACACTCAAAAAATTGGTTGCATACTACTCTAAATCTTATGGAAAGTAAAATAATAAGGCTTACATCAAGTTATCTCATAGCAGTTTTCAGCAAAATTCAACTCTACTCTCTATCGAGCTCAATGCATTACCTTCTATTCTATGCATTTTCTCTTAAGGATGTGGACATAACAACTCATTGTGAGCTGGATTTGTATAGATATTGCCTGTATACTTGTCAGAGCCATGGAATACTCATATGCAAGACGAATTCAGAGACCTACCTCATAACATTCAGAGTGGTACAGGCAATATCTTTGTTTAGTTCTGTAAATGCTAATGTTAATTTGTGTACAAAAGGTGATGTTACAGAAAGTATCTTCTCGAACTTTGGTAGAACACTCATAAAATTGGTTGCATACTACTCTTAATCATATGGAAAGTAAAATAATAAGGTTTACATCAAGTTATCACATAGCAGTTTTCAGCAAAATTCAACTCCACACTCTATCGAGCTCAATGCATTACCATCTATTCTATGCTTTTTCTGTTAAGGATAGTACATAACAACTCATTGTGAGCTGGAATTGTATAGATATTGCCTGTATACTTCTCAGAGCCATGGAATACTCAAATGCAAGATGAATTCAGGAACCTACCTCATAACATTCAGACTGGGATAGGCAATATCTTTGTTTGTTCTGTAAATGCTAATGTTCCATTGTGTACAAAAGGTGATGTTACAGAAAGTATCTCGAAAATTGGTAAAACACTCATAAAATTGGTTGCACACTACTCTAAATCATATGGTAAGCAAAATAATAAGGTTTACATCAAGTTAGCGCATAGCAGTTCTCAGCAAAATTCAACTCTACACTCTATCGAGCTCAATGCATTACCTTCTATTCTATGCATTTTCTGTTAAGGATAGGACATAACAACTCATTGTGAGCTGGAATTGTATAGATATTGCCTGTATGCTTGTCAGAGCCATGGAATACTCATATGCAAGACGAATTCAGTAACCTACCTCATAACATTCAGAGTGGTGCAGGCAATATCTTTGTTTAGTTCTGTAAACGCTAATGGTCCATTGTGTCCAAAGGGTGATGTTACAGAAAGTATCTTCTCGAACTTTGGTAGAACACTCATGAAATTGGTTGCATACTACTCTTAATCATATGGAAAGTAAAATAATAATGTTTACATCAAGTTATCACATAGTAGTTTTCAGCAAAATTCAACTCTACCCTCTATTGATCTCAATGCAATACCTTATATACCATGCATTTTCAGTTAAGGACGAGGACATAACAACTCAAGTTGAGCTGGATTTGCATTGATATTGCCTGTATACTTGTCAGAGCCCTGGAATACTCAAAGGCAAGACGAATTCAGGAACCTACCTCATAACATTCAGAGTGGTATTGGCAATATCTTTGCTTGTTCTGAAAAAGCTAATGATCCATTGTGTGCAAAAGGTGATGTTACAGAAAGTATCTTCTCGAACATTGGTAGAACACTCATAAAATTGGTTGCATACTACTCTAAATCATATGGAAAGTAAAATAATAAGCTTTACATCAAGTTAGCGCATAGCAGTTTTCAGCAAAATTCAGCTCTACACTCTATCGACCTCAATGCATTACCATCTATTCTATGCATTTTCTGTTAAGGATAGGACATAACAACTCATTGTGAGCTGGAATTGTATAGATATTGCCTGTATACTTGTCAGAGCCATGGAATACTCATATGCAAGACGAATTCAGAGACCTACCTCATAACATTCAGAGCGGTACAGGCAATAACTTTGTTTAGTTCTTTAAACGCTAATGTTCCATTGTGTACAAAACTTGATGTTACTGAAAGTATCTTCTTGCACATTGGTAGAACACTCATAAAATTGGTTCCATACTACTCTAAATCATACGGAAAGTAAAATAATAAGGCTAACATCAAGTTCTCACATAGCAGTTTTCAGCAAAATTCAACTCCACACTCTATCGAGCTCAATGCATTACCATCTATTCTATGCTTTTTCTGTTAAGGATATGACATAACAACTCATTGTGAGCTGGAATTGTATAGATATTGCCTGTATACTTGTCAGAGCCATGGAATACTCATATGCAAAACGAATTCAGAGACCTACCTCATAACATTCAGAGCGGTACAGGCAATATCTTTGTTTAGTTCTGTAAACGCTAATGTTCCATTGTGTACAAAACGTGATGTTACTGAAAGTATCTTCCCGACCATTGGTAGAACACTCAAAAAATTGGTTGCATACTACTCTAAATCTTATGGAAAGTAAAATTATAAGGCTTACATCAAGTTATCTCATAGCAGTTTTCAGCAAAATTCAACTCCACACTCTATCGAGCTCAATGCATTACCATCTATTCTATGCTTTTTCTGTTAAGGATAGGACATAACAACTCATTGTGAGCTGGAATTGTATAGATATTGCCTGTATACTTGTCACAGCCATGGAATACTCAAATGCAAGACGAATTCAGGAACCTACCTTATAACATTCAGAGTGGTACAGGCAATATCTTTGTTTAGTTCTGTAAATGCTAATGTTAATTTGTGTACAAAAGGTGATGTTACAGAAAGTATCTTCTCGAACTTTGGTAGAACACTCATAAAATTGGTTGCATACTACTCTTAATCATATGGAAAGTAAAATAATAAGGTTTACATCAAGTTATCACATAGCAGTTTTCAGCAAAATTCAACTCCGCACTCTATCGAGCTCAATGCATTACCTTCTATTCTATGCATTTTCTCTTAAGGATGTGGACATAACAACTCATTGTGAGCTGGAATTGTATAGATATTGCCTGTATACTTCTCAGAGCCATGGAATACTCAAATGCAAGATGAATTCAGGAACCTACCTCATAACATTCAGACTGGGATAGGCAATATCTTTGTTTGTTCTGTAAATGCTAATGTTCCATTGTGTACAAAAGGTGATGTTACAGAAAGTATCTCGAAAATTGGTAAAACACTCATAAAATTGGTTGCACACTACTCTAAATCATATGGTAAGCAAAATAATAAGGTTTACATCAAGTTAGCGCATAGCAGTTTTCAGCAAAATTCAACTCTACACTCTATCGAGCTCAATGCATTACCTTCTATTCTATGCATTTTCTGTTAAGGATAGGACATAACAACTCATTGTGAGCTGGAATTGTATAGATATTGCCTGTATACTTGTCAGAGCCATGGAATACTCATATGCAAGACGAATTCAAAGACCTACCTCATAACATTCAGAGCGGTACAGGCTATATCTTTGTTTAGTTCTGTAAACGTTAATGTTCCATTGTGTAGAAAACGTGATGTTACTGAAAGTATCTTCCCGACCATTGGTAGAACACTCAAAAAATTGGTTGCATACTACTCTAAATCTTATGGAAAGTAAAATAATAAGGCTTACATCAAGTTATCTCATAGCAGTTTTCAGCAAAATTCAACTCTACTCTCTATCGAGCTCAATGCATTACCTTCTATTCTATGCATTTTCTCTTAAGGATGTGGACATAACAACTCATTGTGAGCTGGATTTGTATAGATATTGCCTGTATACTTGTCAGAGCCATGGAATACTCATATGCAAGACGAATTCAGAGACCTACCTCATAACATTCAGAGTGGTACAGGCAATATCTTTGTTTAGTTCTGTAAATGCTAATGTTAATTTGTGTACAAAAGGTGATGTTACAGAAAGTATCTTCTCGAACTTTGGTAGAACACTCATAAAATTGGTTGCATACTACTCTTAATCATATGGAAAGTAAAATAATAAGGTTTACATCAAGTTATCACATAGCAGTTTTCAGCAAAATTCAACTCCACACTCTATCGAGCTCAATGCATTACCATCTATTCTATGCTTTTTCTGTTAAGGATAGGACATAACAACTCATTGTGAGCTGGAATTGTATAGATATTGCCTGTATACTTCTCAGAGCCATGGAATACTCAAATGCAAGATGAATTCAGGAACCTACCTCATAACATTCAGACTGGGATAGGCAATATCTTTGTTTGTTCTGTAAATGCTAATGTTCCATTGTGTACAAAAGGTGATGTTACAGAAAGTATCTCGAAAATTGGTAAAACACTCATAAAATTGGTTGCACACTACTCTAAATCATATGGTAAGCAAAATAATAAGGTTTACATCAAGTTAGCGCATAGCAGTTCTCAGCAAAATTCAACTCTACACTCTATCGAGCTCAATGCATTACCTTCTATTCTATGCATTTTCTGTTAAGGATAGGACATAACAACTCATTGTGAGCTGGAATTGTATAGATATTGCCTGTATGCTTGTCAGAGCCATGGAATACTCATATGCAAGACGAATTCAGTAACCTACCTCATAACATTCAGAGTGGTGCAGGCAATATCTTTGTTTAGTTCTGTAAACGCTAATGGTCCATTGTGTACAAAGGGTGATGTTACAGAAAGTATCTTCTCGAACTTTGGTAGAACACTCATGAAATTGGTTGCATACTACTCTTAATCATATGGAAAGTAAAATAATAATGTTTACATCAAGTTATCACATAGTAGTTTTCAGCAAAATTCAACTCTACCCTCTATTGATCTCAATGCAATACCTTATATACCATGCATTTTCAGTTAAGGACGAGGACATAACAACTCAAGTTGAGCTGGATTTGCATTGATATTGCCTGTATACTTGTCAGAGCCCTGGAATACTCAAAGGCAAGACGAATTCAGGAACCTACCTCATAACATTCAGAGTGGTATTGGCAATATCTTTGCTTGTTCTGAAAAAGCTAATGATCCATTGTGTGCAAAAGGTGATGTTACAGAAAGTATCTTCTCGAACATTGGTAGAACACTCATAAAATTGGTTGCATACTACTCTAAATCATATGGAAAGTAAAATAATAAGCTTTACATCAAGTTAGCGCTTAGCAGTTTTCAGCAAAATTCAGCTCTACACTCTATCGACCTCAATGCATTACCATCTATTCTATGCATTTTCTGTTAAGGATAGGACATAACAACTCATTGTGAGCTGGAATTGTATAGATATTGCCTGTATACTTGTCAGAGCCATGGAATACTCATATGCAAGACGAATTCAGAGACCTACCTCATAACATTCAGAGCGGTACAGGCAATAACTTTGTTTAGTTCTTTAAACGCTAATGTTCCATTGTGTACAAAACTTGATGTTACTGAAAGTATCTTCTTGCACATTGGTAGAACACTCATAAAATTGGTTCCATACTACTCTAAATCATACGGAAAGTAAAATAATAAGGCTTACATCAAGTTCTCACATAGCAGTTTTCAGCAAAATTCAACTCTACACTCTATCGAGCTCAATGCATTACCTTCTATTCTATGCATTTTCTGTTAAGGATAGGACATAACAACTCATTGTGAGCTGGAATTGTATAGATATTGCCTGTATACTTGTCAGAGCCATGGAATACTCATATGCAAGACGAATTCAGAGACCTACCTCATAACATTCAGAGCGGTACAGGCAATAACTTTGTTTAGTTCTTTAAACGCTAATGTTCCATTGTGTACAAAACTTGATGTTACTGAAAGTATCTTCTTGCACATTGGTAGAACACTCATAAAATTGGTTCCATACTACTCTAAATCATACGGAAAGTAAAATAATAAGGCTTACATCAAGTTCTCACATAGCAGTTTTCAGCAAAATTCAACTCTACACTCTATCGAGCTCAATGCATTACCTTCTATTCTATGCATTTTCTGTTAAGGATAGGACATAACAACTCATTGTGAGCTGGAATTGTATAGATATTGCCTGTATACTTGTCAGAGCCATGGAATACTCATATGCAAGACGAATTCAGAGACCTACCTCATAACATTCAGAGTGGTACAGGCAATATCTTTGTTTAGTTCTGTAAATGCTAATGTTAATTTGTGTACAAAAGGTGATGTTACAGAAAGTATCTTCTCGAACTTTGGTAGAACACTCATAAAATTGGTTGCATACTACTCTTAATCATATGGAAAGTAAAATAATAAGGTTTACATCAAGTTATCACATAGCAGTTTTCAGCAAAATTCAACTCCACACTCTATCGAGCTCAATGCATTACCATCTATTCTATGCTTTTTCTGTTAAGGATATGACATAACAACTCATTGTGAGCTGGAATTGTATAGATATTGCCTGTATACTTGTCACAGCCATGGAATACTCAAATGCAAGACGAATTCAGGAACCTACCTTATAACATTCAGAGTGGTACAGGCAATATCTTTGTTTAGTTCTGTAAATGCTAATGTTAATTTGTGTACAAAAGGTGATGTTACAGAAAGTATCTTCTCGAACTTTGGTAGAACACTCATAAAATTGGTTGCATACTACTCTTAATCATATGGAAAGTAAAATAATAAGGTTTACATCAAGTTATCACATAGCAGTTTTCAGCAAAATTCAACTCCGCACTCTATCGAGCTCAATGCATTACCTTCTATTCTATGCATTTTCTCTTAAGGATGTGGACATAACAACTCATTGTGAGCTGGAATTGTATAGATATTGCCTGTATACTTGTCAGAGCCATGGAATACTCATATGCAAGACGAATTCCGGAACCTACCTCATAACATTCAGAGTGGTGCAGGCAATATCTTTGTTTAGTTCTGTAAACGCTAATGGTCCATTGTGTACAAAGGATGATGTTACAGAAAGTATCTTCTCGAACTTTGGTAGAATACTCATGAAATTGGTTGCATACTACTCTTAATCATATGGAAAGTAAAATAATAATGTTTACATCAAGTTATCACATAGTAGTTTTCAGCAAAATTCAACTCTACCCTCTATTGATCTCAATGCAATACCTTATATACCATGCATTTTCAGTTAAGGACGAGGACATAACAACTCAAGTTGAGCTGGATTTGCATTGATATTGCCTGTATACTTGTCAGAGCCCTGGAATACTCAAAGGCAAGACGAATTCAGGAACCTACCTCATAACATTCAGAGTGGTATTGGCAATATCTTTGCTTGTTCTGAAAAAGCTAATGATCCATTGTGTGCAAAAGGTGATGTTACAGAAAGTATCTTCTCGAACATTGGTAGAACACTCATAAAATTGGTTGCATACTACTCTAAATCATATGGAAAGTAAAATAATAAGCTTTACATCAAGTTAGCGCATAGCAGTTTTCAGGAAAATTCAGCTCTACACTCTATCGACCTCAATGCATTACCATCTATTCTATGCATTTTCTGTTAAGGATAGGACATAACAACTCATTGTAAGCTGGAATTGTATAGATATTGCCTGTATACTTGACAGAGCCATGGAATACTCATATGCAAGACGAATTCAGAGACCTACCTCATAACATTCAGAGCGGTACAGGCAATAACTTTGTTTAGTTCTTTAAACGCTAATGTTCCATTGTGTACAAAACTTGATGTTACTGAAAGTATCTTCTTGCACATTGGTAGAACACTCATAAAATTGGTTCCATACTACTCTAAATCATACGGAAAGTAAAATAATAAGGCTTACATCAAGTTCTCACATAGCAGTTTTCAGCAAAATTCAACTCTACACTCTATCGAGCTCAATGCATTACCTTCTATTCTATGCATTTTCTGTTAAGGATAGGACATAACAACTCATTGTGAGCTGGAATTGTATAGATATTGCCTGTATACTTGTCAGAGCCATGGAATACTCATATGCAAAACGAATTCAGAGACCTACCTCATAACATTCAGAGCGGTACAGGCAATATCTTTGTTTAGTTCTGTAAACGCTAATGTTCTATTGTGTACAAAACGTGATGTTACTGAAAGTATCTTCCCGACCATTGGTAGAACACTCAAAAAATTGGTTGCATACTACTCTAAATCTTATGGAAAGTAAAATTATAAGGCTTACATCAAGTTATCTCATAGCAGTTTTCAGCAAAATTCAACTCCACACTCTATCGAGCTCAATGCATTACCATCTATTCTATGCTTTTTCTGTTAAGGATAGGACATAACAACTCATTGTGAGCTGGAATTGTATAGATATTGCCTGTATACTTGTCACAGCCATGGAATACTCAAATGCAAGACGAATTCAGGAACCTACCTTATAACATTCAGAGTGGTACAGGCAATATCTTTGTTTAGTTCTGTAAATGCTAATGTTAATTTGTGTACAAAAGGTGATGTTACAGAAAGTATCTTCTCGAACTTTGGTAGAACACTCATAAAATTGGTTGCATACTACTCTTAATCATATGGAAAGTAAAATAATAAGGTTTACATCAAGTTATCACATAGCAGTTTTCAGCAAAATTCAACTCCGCACTCTATCGAGCTCAATGCATTACCTTCTATTCTATGCATTTTCTCTTAAGGATGTGGACATAACAACTCATTGTGAGCTGGAATTGTATAGATATTGCCTGTATACTCAGAGCCATGGAATACTCAAATGCAAGATGAATTCAGGAACCTACCTCATAACATTCAGACTGGGATAGGCAATATCTTTGTTTGTTCTGTAAATGCTAATGTTCCATTGTGTAGAAAAGGTGATGTTACAGAAAGTATCTCGAAAATTGGTAAAACACTCATAAAATTGGTTGCACACTACTCTAAATCATATGGTAAGCAAAATAATAAGGTTTACATCAAGTTAGCGCATAGCAGTTTTCAGCAAAATTCAACTCTACACTCTATCGAGCTCAATGCATTACCTTCTATTCTATGCATTTTCTGTTAAGGATAGGACATAACAACTCATTGTGAGCTGGAATTGTATAGATATTGCCTGTATACTTGTCAGAGCCATGGAATACTCATATGCAAGACGAATTCAAAGACCTACCTCATAACATTCAGAGCGGTACAGGCTATATCTTTGTTTAGTTCTGTAAACGCTAATGTTCCATTGTGTACAAAACGTGATGTTACTGAAAGTATCTTCCCGACCGTTGGTAGAACACTCAAAAAATTGGTTGCATACTACTCTAAATCTTATGGAAAGTAAAATAATAAGGCTTACATCAAGTTATCTCATAGCAGTTTTCAGCAAAATTCAACTCTACTCTCTATCGAGCTCAATGCATTACCTTCTATTCTATGCATTTTCTGTTAAGGATAGGACATAACAACTCATTGTGAGCTGGAATTGTATAGATATTGCCTGTATACTTGTCAGAGCCATGGAATACTCATATGCAAGACGAATTCAGAGACCTACCTCATAACATTCAGAGTGGTACAGGCAATATCTTTGTTTAGTTCTGTAAATGCTAATGTTAATTTGTGTACAAAAGGTGATGTTACAGAAAGTATCTTCTCGAACTTTGGTAGAACACTCATAAAATTGGTTGCATACTACTCTTAATCATATGGAAAGTAAAATAATAAGGTTTACATCAAGTTATCACATAGCAGTTTACAGCAAAATTGAACTCCACACTCTATCGAGCTCAATGCATTACCATCTATTCTATGCTTTTTCTGTTAAGGATAGGACATAACAACTCATTGTGAGCTGGAATTGTATAGATATTGCCTGTATACTTCTCAGAGCCATGGAATACTCAAATGCAAGATGAATTCAGGAACCTACCTCATAACATTCAGACTGGGATAGGCAATATCTTTGTTTGTTCTGTAAATGCTAATGTTCCATTGTGTACAAAAGGTGATGTTAGAGAAAGTATCTCGAAAATTGGTAAAACACTCATAAAATTGGTTGCACACTACTCTAAATCATATGGTAAGCAAAATAATAAGGTTTACATCAAGTTAGCGCATAGCAGTTCTCAGCAAAATTCAACTCTACACTCTATCGAGCTCAATGCATTACCTTCTATTCTATGCATTTTCTGTTAAGGATAGGACATAACAACTCATTGTGAGCTGGAATTGTATAGATATTGCCTGTATACTTGTCAGAGCCATGGAATACTCATATGCAAGACGAATTCAGTAACCTACCTCATAACATTCAGAGTGGTGCAGGCAATATCTTTGTTTAGTTCTGTAAACGCTAATGGTCCATTGTGTACAAAGGGTGATGTTACAGAAAGTATCTTCTCGAACTTTGGTAGAACACTCATGAAATTGGTTGCATACTACTCTTAATCATATGGAAAGTAAAATAATAATGTTTACATCAAGTTATCACATAGTAGTTTTCAGCAAAATTCAACTCTACCCTCTATTGATCTCAATGCAATACCTTATATACCATGCATTTTCAGTTAAGGACGAGGACATAACAACTCAAGTTGAGCTGGATTTGCATTGATATTGCCTGTATACTTGTCAGAGCCCTGGAATACTCAAAGGCAAGACGAATTCAGGAACCTACCTCATAACATTCAGAGTGGTACAGGCAATATCTTTGTTTAGTTCTGTAAATGCTAATGTTAATTTGTGTACAAAAGGTGATGTTACAGAAAGTATCTTCTCGAACTTTGGTAGAACACTCATAAAATTGGTTGCATACTACTCTTAATCATATGGAAAGTAAAATAATAAGGTTTACATCAAGTTATCACATAGCAGTTTACAGCAAAATTGAACTCCACACTCTATCGAGCTCAATGCATTACCATCTATTCTATGCTTTTTCTGTTAAGGATAGGACATAACAACTCATTGTGAGCTGGAATTGTATAGATATTGCCTGTATACTTCTCAGAGCCATGGAATACTCAAATGCAAGATGAATTCAGGAACCTACCTCATAACATTCAGACTGGGATAGGCAATATCTTTGTTTGTTCTGTAAATGCTAATGTTCCATTGTGTACAAAAGGTGATGTTAGAGAAAGTATCTCGAAAATTGGTAAAACACTCATAAAATTGGTTGCACACTACTCTAAATCATATGGTAAGCAAAATAATAAGGTTTACATCAAGTTAGCGCATAGCAGTTCTCAGCAAAATTCAACTCTACACTCTATCGAGCTCAATGCATTACCTTCTATTCTATGCATTTTCTGTTAAGGATAGGACATAACAACTCATTGTGAGCTGGAATTGTATAGATATTGCCTGTATACTTGTCAGAGCCATGGAATACTCATATGCAAGACGAATTCAGTAACCTACCTCATAACATTCAGAGTGGTGCAGGCAATATCTTTGTTTAGTTCTGTAAACGCTAATGGTCCATTGTGTACAAAGGGTGATGTTACAGAAAGTATCTTCTCGAACTTTGGTAGAACACTCATGAAATTGGTTGCATACTACTCTTAATCATATGGAAAGTAAAATAATAATGTTTACATCAAGTTATCACATAGTAGTTTTCAGCAAAATTCAACTCTACCCTCTATTGATCTCAATGCAATACCTTATATACCATGCATTTTCAGTTAAGGACGAGGACATAACAACTCAAGTTGAGCTGGATTTGCATTGATATTGCCTGTATACTTGTCAGAGCCCTGGAATACTCAAAGGCAAGACGAATTCAGGAACCTACCTCATAACATTCAGAGTGGTATTGGCAATATCTTTGCTTGTTCTGAAAAAGCTAATGATCCATTGTGTGCAAAAGGTGATGTTACAGAAAGTATCTTCTCGAACATTGGTAGAACACTCATAAAATTGGTTGCATACTACTCTAAATCATATGGAAAGTAAAATAATAAGCTTTACATCAAGTTAGCGCATAGCAGTTTTCAGCAAAATTCAGCTCTACACTCTATCGACCTCAATGCATTACCATCTATTCTATGCATTTTCTGTTAAGGATAGGACATAACAACTCATTGTGAGCTGGAATTGTATAGATATTGCCTGTATACTTGTCAGAGCCATGGAATACTCATATGCAAGACGAATTCAGAGACCTACCTCATAACATTCAGAGCGGTACAGGCAATAACTTTGTTTAGTTCTTTAAACGCTAATGTTCCATTGTGTACAAAACTTGATGTTACTGAAAGTATCTTCTTGCACATTGGTAGAACACTCATAAAATTGGTTCCATACTACTCTAAATCATACGGAAAGTAAAATAATAAGGCTTACATCAAGTTCTCACATAGCAGTTTTCAGCAAAATTCAACTCTACACTCTATCGAGCTCAATGCATTACCTTCTATTCTATGCATTTTCTGTTAAGGATAGGACATAACAACTCATTGTGAGCTGGAATTGTATAGATATTGCCTGTATACTTGTCAGAGCCATGGAATACTCATATGCAAGACGAATTCAGAGACCTACCTCATAACATTCAGAGTGGTACAGGCAATATCTTTGTTTAGTTCTGTAAATGCTAATGTTAATTTGTGTACAAAAGGTGATGTTACAGAAAGTATCTTCTCGAACTTTGGTAGAACACTCATAAAATTGGTTGCATACTACTCTTAATCATATGGAAAGTAAAATAATAAGGTTTACATCAAGTTATCACATAGCAGTTTTCAGCAAAATTCAACTCCACACTCTATCGAGCTCAATGCATTACCATCTATTCTATGCTTTTTCTGTTAAGGATATGACATAACAACTCATTGTGAGCTGGAATTGTATAGATATTGCCTGTATACTTGTCACAGCCATGGAATACTCAAATGCAAGACGAATTCAGGAACCTACCTTATAACATTCAGAGTGGTACAGGCAATATCTTTGTTTAGTTCTGTAAATGCTAATGTTAATTTGTGTACAAAAGGTGATGTTACAGAAAGTATCTTCTCGAACTTTGGTAGAATACTCATGAAATTGTTTGCATACTACTCTTAATCATATGGAAAGTAAAATAATAATGTTTACATCAAGTTATCACATAGTAGTTTTCAGCAAAATTCAACTCTACCCTCTATTGATCTCAATGCAATACCTTATATACCATGAATTTTCAGTTAAGGACGAGGACATAACAACTCAAGTTGAGCTGGATTTGCATTGATATTGCCTGTATACTTGTCAGAGCCCTGGAATACTCAAAGGCAAGACGAATTCAGGAACCTACCTCATAACATTCAGAGTGGTATTGGCAATATCTTTGCTTGTTCTGAAAAAGCTAATGATCCATTGTGTGCAAAAGGTGATGTTACAGAAAGTATCTTCTCGAACATTGGTAGAACACTCATAAAATTGGTTGCATACTACTCTTAATCATATGGAAAGTAAAATAATAAGGTTTACATCAAGTTATCACATAGCAGTTTTCAGCAAAATTCAACTCCGCACTCTATCGAGCTCAATGCATTACCTTTTATTCTATGCATTTTCTCTTAAGGATGTGGACATAACAACTCATTGTGAGCTGGAATTGTATAGATATTGCCTGTATACTTCTCAGAGCCATGGAATACTCAAATGCAAAATGAATTCAGGAACCTATCTCATAACATTCAGACTGGGATAGGCAATATCTTTGTTTGTTCTGTAAATGCTAATGTTCCATTGTGTACAAAAGGTGATGTTACAGAAAGTATCTCGAAAATTGGTAAAACACTCATAAAATTGGTTGCACACTACTCTAAATCATATGGTAAGCAAAATAATAAGGTTTACATCAAGTTAGCGCATAGCAGTTTTCAGCAAAATTCAACTCTACACTCTATCGAGCTCAATGCATTACCTTCTATTCTATGCATTTTCTGTTAAGGATAGGACATAACAACTCATTGTGAGCTGGAATTGTATAGATATTGCCTGTATACTTGTCAGAGCCATGGAATACTCATATGCAAGACGAATTCAGGAACCTACCTCATAACATTCAGAGTGGTGCAGGCAATATCTTTGTTTAGTTCTGTAAACGCTAATGGTCCATTGTGTACAAAGGGTGATGTTACAGAAAGTATCTTCTCGAACTTTGGTAGAATACTCATGAAATTGGTTGCATACTACTCTTAATCATATGGAAAGTAAAATAATAATGTTTACATCAAGTTATCACATAGTAGTTTTCAGCAAAATTCAACTCTACCCTCTATTGATCTCAATGCAATACCTTATATACCATGCATTTTCAGTTAAGGACGAGGACATAACAACTCAAGTTGAGCTGGATTTGCATTGATATTGCCTGTATACTTGTCAGAGCCCTGGAATACTCAAAGGCAAGACGAATTCAGGAACCTACCTCATAACATTCAGAGTGGTATTGGCAATATCTTTGCTTGTTCTGAAAAAGCTAATGATCCATTGTGTGCAAAAGGTGATGTTACAGAAAGTATCTTCTCGAACATTGGTAGAACACTCATAAAATTGGTTGCATACTACTCTAAATCATATGGAAAGTAAAATAATAAGCTTTACATCAAGTTAGCGCATAGCAGTTTTCAGGAAAATTCAGCTCTACACTCTATCGACCTCAATGCATTACCATCTATTCTATGCATTTTCTGTTAAGGATAGGACATAACAACTCATTGTAAGCTGGAATTGTATAGATATTGCCTGTATACTTGACAGAGCCATGGAATACTCATATGCAAGACGAATTCAGAGACCTACCTCATAACATTCAGAGCGGTACAGGCAATAACTTTGTTTAGTTCTTTAAACGCTAATGTTCCATTGTGTACAAAACTTGATGTTACTGAAAGTATCTTCTTGCACATTGGTAGAACACTCATAAAATTGGTTCCATACTACTCTAAATCATACGGAAAGTAAAATAATAAGGCTTACATCAAGTTATCACATAGCAGTTTTCAGCAAAATTCAACTCCGCACTCTATCGAGCTCAATGCATTACCTTTTATTCTATGCATTTTCTCTTAAGGATGTGGACATAACAACTCATTGTGAGCTGGAATTGTATAGATATTGCCTGTATACTTCTCAGAGCCATGGAATACTCAAATGCAAAATGAATTCAGGAACCTATCTCATAACATTCAGACTGGGATAGGCAATATCTTTGTTTGTTCTGTAAATGCTAATGTTCCATTGTGTACAAAAGGTGATGTTACAGAAAGTATCTCGAAAATTGGTAAAACACTCATAAAATTGGTTGCACACTACTCTAAATCATATGGTAAGCAAAATAATAAGGTTTACATCAAGTTAGCGCATAGCAGTTTTCAGCAAAATTCAACTCTACACTCTATCGAGCTCAATGCATTACCTTCTATTCTATGCATTTTCTGTTAAGGATAGGACATAACAACTCATTGTGAGCTGGAATTGTATAGATATTGCCTGTATACTTGTCAGAGCCATGGAATACTCATATGCAAGACGAATTCAGGAACCTACCTCATAACATTCAGAGTGGTGCAGGCAATATCTTTGTTTAGTTCTGTAAACGCTAATGGTCCATTGTGTACAAAGGGTGATGTTACAGAAAGTATCTTCTCGAACTTTGGTAGAATACTCATGAAATTGGTTGCATACTACTCTTAATCATATGGAAAGTAAAATAATAATGTTTACATCAAGTTATCACATAGTAGTTTTCAGCAAAATTCAACTCTACCCTCTATTGATCTCAATGCAATACCTTATATACCATGCATTTTCAGTTAAGGACGAGGACATAACAACTCAAGTTGAGCTGGATTTGCATTGATATTGCCTGTATACTTGTCAGAGCCCTGGAATACTCAAAGGCAAGACGAATTCAGGAACCTACCTCATAACATTCAGAGTGGTATTGGCAATATCTTTGCTTGTTCTGAAAAAGCTAATGATCCATTGTGTGCAAAAGGTGATGTTACAGAAAGTATCTTCTCGAACATTGGTAGAACACTCATAAAATTGGTTGCATACTACTCTAAATCATATGGAAAGTAAAATAATAAGCTTTACATCAAGTTAGCGCATAGCAGTTTTCAGGAAAATTCAGCTCTACACTCTATCGACCTCAATGCATTACCATCTATTCTATGCATTTTCTGTTAAGGATAGGACATAACAACTCATTGTAAGCTGGAATTGTATAGATATTGCCTGTATACTTGACAGAGCCATGGAATACTCATATGCAAGACGAATTCAGAGACCTACCTCATAACATTCAGAGCGGTACAGGCAATAACTTTGTTTAGTTCTTTAAACGCTAATGTTCCATTGTGTACAAAACTTGATGTTACTGAAAGTATCTTCTTGCACATTGGTAGAACACTCATAAAATTGGTTCCATACTACTCTAAATCATACGGAAAGTAAAATAATAAGGCTTACATCAAGTTCTCACATAGCAGTTTTCAGCAAAATTCAACTCTACACTCTATCGAGCTCAATGCATTACCTTCTATTCTATGCATTTTCTGTTAAGGATAGGACATAACAACTCATTGTGAGCTGGAATTGTATAGATATTGCCTGTATACTTGTCAGAGCCATGGAATACTCATATGCAAAACGAATTCAGAGACCTACCTCATAACATTCAGAGCGGTACAGGCAATATCTTTGTTTAGTTCTGTAAACGCTAATGTTCCATTGTGTACAAAACGTGATGTTACTGAAAGTATCTTCCCGACCATTGGTAGAACACTCAAAAAATTGGTTGCATACTACTCTAAATCTTATGGAAAGTAAAATTATAAGGCTTACATCAAGTTATCTCATAGCAGTTTTCAGCAAAATTCAACTCCACACTCTATCGAGCTCAATGCATTACCATCTATTCTATGCTTTTTCTGTTAAGGATAGGACATAACAACTCATTGTGAGCTGGAATTGTATAGATATTGCCTGTATACTTGTCACAGCCATGGAATACTCAAATGCAAGACGAATTCAGGAACCTACCTTATATCATTCAGAGTGGTACAGGCAATATCTTTGTTTAGTTCTGTAAATGCTAATGTTAATTTGTGTACAAAAGGTGATGTTACAGAAAGTATCTTCTCGAACTTTGGTAGAACACTCATAAAATTGGTTGCATACTACTCTTAATCATATGGAAAGTAAAATAATAAGGTTTACATCAAGTTATCACATAGCAGTTTTCAGCAAAATTCAACTCCGCACTCTATCGAGCTCAATGCATTACCTTCTATTCTATGCATTTTCTCTTAAGGATGTGGACATAACAACTCATTGTGAGCTGGAATTGTATAGATATTGCCTGTATACTTCTCAGAGCCATGGAATACTCAAATGCAAGATGAATTCAGGAACCTACCTCATAACATTCAGACTGGGATAGGCAATATCTTTGTTTGTTCTGTAAATGCTAATGTTCCATTGTGTAGAAAAGGTGATGTTACAGAAAGTATCTCGAAAATTGGTAAAACACTCATAAAATTGGTTGCACACTACTCTAAATCATATGGTAAGCAAAATAATAAGGTTTACATCAAGTTAGCGCATAGCAGTTTTCAGCAAAATTCAACTCTACACTCTATCGAGCTCAATGCATTACCTTCTATTCTATGCATTTTCTGTTAAGGATAGGACATAACAACTCATTGTGAGCTGGAATTGTATAGATATTGCCTGTATACTTGTCAGAGCCATGGAATACTCATATGCAAGACGAATTCAGGAACCTACCTCATAACATTCAGAGTGGTGCAGGCAATATCTTTGTTTAGTTCTGTAAACGCTAATGGTCCATTGTGTACAAAGGATGATGTTACAGAAAGTATCTTCTCGAACTTTGGTAGAATACTCATGAAATTGGTTGCATACTACTCTTAATCATATGGAAAGTAAAATAATAATGTTTACATCAAGTTATCACATAGTAGTTTTCAGCAAAATTCAACTCTACCCTCTATTGATCTCAATGCAATACCTTATATACCATGCATTTTCAGTTAAGGACGAGGACATAACAACTCAAGTTGAGCTGGATTTGCATTGATATTGCCTGTATACTTGTCAGAGCCCTGGAATACTCAAAGGCAAGACGAATTCAGGAACCTACCTCATAACATTCAGAGTGGTATTGGCAATATCTTTGCTTGTTCTGAAAAAGCTAATGATCCATTGTGTGCAAAAGGTGATGTTACAGAAAGTATCTTCTCGAACATTGGTAGAACACTCATAAAATTGGTTGCATACTACTCTAAATCATATGGAAAGTAAAATAATAAGCTTTACATCAAGTTAGCGCATAGCAGTTTTCAGGAAAATTCAGCTCTACACTCTATCGACCTCAATGCATTACCATCTATTCTATGCATTTTCTGTTAAGGATAGGACATAACAACTCATTGTAAGCTGGAATTGTATAGATATTGCCTGTATACTTGACAGAGCCATGGAATACTCATATGCAAGACGAATTCAGAGACCTACCTCATAACATTCAGAGCGGTACAGGCAATAACTTTGTTTAGTTCTTTAAACGCTAATGTTCCATTGTGTACAAAACTTGATGTTACTGAAAGTATCTTCTTGCACATTGGTAGAACACTCATAAAATTGGTTCCATACTACTCTAAATCATACGGAAAGTAAAATAATAAGGCTTACATCAAGTTCTCACATAGCAGTTTTCAGCAAAATTCAACTCTACACTCTATCGAGCTCAATGCATTACCTTCTATTCTATGCATTTTCTGTTAAGGATAGGACATAACAACTCATTGTGAGCTGGAATTGTATAGATATTGCCTGTATACTTGTCAGAGCCATGGAATACTCATATGCAAAACGAATTCAGAGACCTACCTCATAACATTCAGAGCGGTACAGGCAATATCTTTGTTTAGTTCTGTAAACGCTAATGTTCCATTGTGTACAAAACGTGATGTTACTGAAAGTATCTTCCCGACCATTGGTAGAACACTCAAAAAATTGGTTGCATACTACTCTAAATCTTATGGAAAGTAAAATTATAAGGCTTACATCAAGTTATCTCATAGCAGTTTTCAGCAAAATTCAACTCCACACTCTATCGAGCTCAATGCATTACCATCTATTCTATGCTTTTTCTGTTAAGGATAGGACATAACAACTCATTGTGAGCTGGAATTGTATAGATATTGCCTGTATACTTGTCACAGCCATGGAATACTCAAATGCAAGACGAATTCAGGAACCTACCTTATAACATTCAGAGTGGTACAGGCAATATCTTTGTTTAGTTCTGTAAATGCTAATGTTAATTTGTGTACAAAAGGTGATGTTACAGAAAGTATCTTCTCGAACTTTGGTAGAACACTCATAAAATTGGTTGCATACTACTCTTAATCATATGGAAAGTAAAATAATAAGGTTTACATCAAGTTATCACATAGCAGTTTTCAGCAAAATTCAACTCCGCACTCTATCGAGCTCAATGCATTACCTTCTATTCTATGCATTTTCTCTTAAGGATTTGGACATAACAACTCATTGTGAGCTGGAATTGTATAGATATTGCCTGTATACTTCACAGAGCCATGGAATACTCAAATGCAAGATGAATTCAGGAACCTACCTCATAACATTCAGACTGGGATAGGCAATATCTTTGTTTGTTCTGTAAATGCTAATGTTCCATTGTGTAGAAAAGGTGATGTTACAGAAAGTATCTCGAAAATTGGTAAAACACTCATAAAATTGGTTGCACACTACTCTAAATCATATGGTAAGCAAAATAATAAGGTTTACATCAAGTTAGCGCATAGCAGTTTTCAGCAAAATTCAACTCTACACTCTATCGAGCTCAATGCATTACCTTCTATTCTATGCATTTTCTGTTAAGGATAGGACATAACAACTCATTGTGAGCTGGAATTGTATAGATATTGCCTGTATACTTGTCAGAGCCATGGAATACTCATATGCAAGACGAATTCAGGAACCTACCTCATAACATTCAGAGTGGTGCAGGCAATATCTTTGTTTAGTTCTGTAAACGCTAATGGTCCATTGTGTACAAAGGATGATGTTACAGAAAGTATCTTCTCGAACTTTGGTAGAATACTCATGAAATTGGTTGCATACTACTCTTAATCATATGGAAAGTAAAATAATAATGTTTACATCAAGTTATCACATAGTAGTTTTCAGCAAAATTCAACTCTACCCTCTATTGATCTCAATGCAATACCTTATATACCATGCATTTTCAGTTAAGGACGAGGACATAACAACTCAAGTTGAGCTGGATTTGCATTGATATTGCCTGTATACTTGTCAGAGCCCTGGAATACTCAAAGGCAAGACGAATTCAGGAACCTACCTCATAACATTCAGAGTGGTATTGGCAATATCTTTGCTTGTTCTGAAAAAGCTAATGATCCATTGTGTGCAAAAGGTGATGTTACAGAAAGTATCTTCTCGAACATTGGTAGAACACTCATAAAATTGGTTGCATACTACTCTAAATCATATGGAAAGTAAAATAATAAGCTTTACATCAAGTTAGCGCATAGCAGTTTTCAGGAAAATTCAGCTCTACACTCTATCGACCTCAATGCATTACCATCTATTCTATGCATTTTCTGTTAAGGATAGGACATAACAACTCATTGTAAGCTGGAATTGTATAGATATTGCCTGTATACTTGACAGAGCCATGGAATACTCATATGCAAGACGAATTCAGAGACCTACCTCATAACATTCAGAGCGGTACAGGCAATAACTTTGTTTAGTTCTTTAAACGCTAATGTTCCATTGTGTACAAAACTTGATGTTACTGAAAGTATCTTCTTGCACATTGGTAGAACACTCATAAAATTGGTTCCATACTACTCTAAATCATACGGAATGTAAAATAATGCTTACATCAAGTTCTCACATAGCAGTTTTCAGCAAAATTCAACTACACTCTATCGAGCTCAATGCATTACCTTCTATTCTATGCATTTTCTGTTAAGGATAGGACATAACAACTCATTGTGAGCTGGAATTGTATAGATATTGCCTGTATACTTGTCAGAGCCATGGAATACTCATATGCAAAACGAATTCAGAGACCTACCTCATAACATTCAGAGCGGTACAGGCAATATCTTTGTTTAGTTCTGTAAACGTTAAAATTCCATTGTGTACAAAACGTGATGTTACTGAAAGTATCTTCCCGACCATTGGTAGAACACTCAAAAAATTGGTTGCATACTACTCTAAATCTTATGGAAAGTAAAATTATAAGGCTTACATCAAGTTATCTCATAGCAGTTTTCAGCAAAATTCAACTCTACACTCTATCGAGCTCATGCATTACCTTCTATTCTATGCATTTTCACTTAAGGATGTGGACATAACAACTCATTGTGAGCTGGAATTGTATAGATATTGCCTGTATACTTGTCAGAGCCATGGAATACACAAGTGCAAGATGAATTCAGGAACCTACCTCATAACATTCAGAGTGGTATAGGCAATATCTTTGTTCTGTAAACGCTAATGGTCCATTGTGTACAAAGGGTGAAGTTACAGAAATTATCTTCTCGAACTTTGGTAGAACACTCATAAAATTGGTTGCATACTACTCTTAATCATATGGAAAGTAAAATAATAAGGTTTACATCAAGTTATCACATAGCAGTTTTCAGCAAAATTCAACTCTACACTCTATCGAGCTCAATGCATTACCTTCTATTCTATGCATTTTCTCTTAAGGATGTGGACATAAGAACTCATTGTGAGCTGGATTTGTATAGATATTGCCTGTATACTTCTCAGAGCCATGGAATACTCAAATGCAAGATGAATTCAGGAAGCTACCTCATAACATTTAGAGTGGTACAGGCAATATCTTTGTTTAGTTCTGTAAATGCTAATGTTAATTTGTGTACAAAAGGTGATGTTACAGAAAGTATCTTCTCGAATTTTGGTAGAACACTCATAAAATTGGTTGCATACTACTCTTAATCATATGGAAAGTAAAATAATAAGGTTTACATCAAGTTATCACATAGCAGTTTTCAGCAAAATTCAACTCCACACTCTATCGAGCTCAATGCATTACCATCTATTCTATGCTTTTTCTGTTAAGGATAGGACATAACAACTCATTGTGAGCTGGAATTGTATAGATATTGCCTGTATACTTGTCACAGCCATGGAATACTCAAATGCAAGACGAATTCAGGAACCTACCTTATAACATTCAGAGTGGTACAGGCAATATCTTTGTTTAGTTCTGTAAATGCTAATGTTAATTTGTGTACAAAAGGTGATGTTACAGAAAGTATCTTCTCGAACTTTGGTAGAACACTCATAAAATTGGTTGCATACTACTCTTAATCATATGGAAAGTAAAATAATAAGGTTTACATCAAGTTATCACATAGCAGTTTTCAGCAAAATTCAACTCCGCACTCTATCGAGCTCAATGCATTACCTTCTATTCTATGCATTTTCTCTTAAGGATGTGGACATAACAACTCATTGTGAGCTGGAATTGTATAGATATTGCCTGTATACTTGTCACAGCCATGGAATACTCAAATGCAAGACGAATTCAGGAACCTACCTTATAACATTCAGAGTGGTACAGGCAATATCTTTGTTTAGTTCTGTAAATGCTAATGTTAATTTGTGTACAAAAGGTGATGTTACAGAAAGTATCTTCTCGAACTTTGGTAGAACACTCATAAAATTGGTTGCATACTACTCTTAATCATATGGAAAGTAAAATAATAAGGTTTACATCAAGTTATCACATAGCAGTTTTCAGCAAAATTCAACTCCGCACTCTATCGAGCTCAATGCATTACCTTCAATTCTATGCATTTTCTCTTAAGGATGTGGACATAACAACTCATTGTGAGCTGGAATTGTATAGATATTGCCTGTATACTTCTCAGAGCCATGGAATACTCAAATGCAAGATGAATTCAGGAACCTACCTCATAACATTCAGACTGGGATAGGCAATATCTTTGTTTGTTCTGTAAATGCTAATGTTCCATTGTGTACAAAAGGTGATGTTACAGAAAGTATCTCGAAAATTGGTAAAACACTCATAAAATTGGTTGCACACTACTCTAAATCATATGGTAAGCAAAATAATAAGGTTTACATCAAGTTAGCGCATAGCAGATTTCAGCAAAATTCAACTCTACACTCTATCGAGCTCAATGCATTACCTTCTATTCTATGCATTTTCTGTTAAGGATAGGACATAACAACTCATTGTGAGCTGGAATTGTATAGATATTGCCTGTATACTTGTCAGAGCCATGGAATACTCATATGCAAGACGAATTCAGAGACCTACCTCATAACATTCAGAGCGGTACAGGCAATATCTTTGTTTAGTTCTGTAAACGCTAATGTTCCATTGTGTACAAAACGTGATGTTACTGAAAGTATCTTCCCGACCATTGGTAGAACACTCAAAAAATTGGTTGCATACTACTCTAAATCTTATGGAAAGTAAAATAATAAGGCTTACATCAAGTTATCTCATAGCAGTTTTCAGCAAAATTCAACTCTACTCTCTATCGAGCTCAATGCATTACCTTCTATTCTATGCATTTTCTCTTAAGGATGTGGACATAACAACTCATTGTGAGCTGGAATTGTATAGATATTGCCTGTATACTTCTCAGAGCCATAGAATACGCAAATGCAAGATGAATTCAGGAACCTACCTCATAACATTCAGAGTGGTGCAGGCAATATCTTTGTTTAGTTCTGTAAACGCTAATGGTCCATTGTGTACAAAGGGTGATGTTACAGAAAGTATCTTCTCGAACTTTGGTAGAACACTCATAAAATTGGTTGCATACTACTCTTAATCATATGGAAAGTAAAATAATAATGTTTACATCAAGTTATCACATAGTAGTTTTCAGCAAAATTCAACTCTACCCTCTATTGATCTCAATGCAATACCTTATATACCATGCATTTTCAGTTAAGGACGAGGACATAACAACTCAAGTTGAGCTGGATTTGCATTGATATTGCCTGTATACTTGTCAGAGCCCTGGAATACTCAAAGGCAAGACGAATTCAGGAACCTACCTCATAACATTCAGAGTGGTATGGGCAATATCTTTGCTTGTTCTGAAAAAGCTAATGATCCATTGTGTGCAAAAGGTGATGTTACAGAAAGTATCTTCTCGAACATTGGTAGAACACTCATAAAATTGGTTGCATACTACTCTAAATCATATGGAAAGTAACATAATAAGCTTTACATCAAGTTAGCGCATAGCAGTTTTCAGCAAAATTCAGCTCTACACTCTATCGACCTCAATGCATTACCATCTATTGTATGCATTTTCTGTTAAGGATAGGACATAACAACTCATTGTAAGCTGGAATTGTATACATGTTGCCTGTATACTTGACAGAGCCATGGAATACTCATATGCAAGACGAATTCAGAGACCTACCTCATAACATTCAGAGCGGTACAGGCAATATCTTTGTTTAGTTCTGTAAACGCTAATGTTCCATTGTGTACAAAATGTGATGTTACTGAAAGTATCTTCTTGCACATTGGTAGAACACTCATAAAATTGGTTCCATACTACTCTAAATCATACGGAAAGTAAAATAATAAGGCTTACATCAAGTTCTCACATAGCAGTTTTCAGCAAAATTCAACTCTACACTCTATCGAGCTCAATGCATTACCTTCTATTCTATGCATTTTCTGTTAAGGATAGGACATAACAACTCATTGTGAGCTGGAATTGTATAGATATTGCCTGTATACTTGTCAGAGCCATGGAATACTCATATGCAAGACGAATTCAGAGACCTACCTCATAACATTCAGAGTGGTATAGGCAATATCTTTGTTCTGTAAACGCTAATGGTCCATTGTGTACAAAGGGTGAAGTTACAGAAATTATCTTCTCGAACTTTGGTAGAACACTCATAAAATTGGTTGCATACTACTCTTAATCATATGGAAAGTAAAATAATAAGGTTTACATCAAGTTATCACATAGCAGTTTTCAGCAAAATTCAACTCTACACTC
Source organism: Hemitrygon akajei (assembly GCF_048418815.1). Taxonomy (NCBI): domain Eukaryota; kingdom Metazoa; phylum Chordata; class Chondrichthyes; order Myliobatiformes; family Dasyatidae; genus Hemitrygon; species Hemitrygon akajei. Next base: position 93,391,858 of record NC_133136.1, on the reverse strand, counting down.
TATCGAGCTCAATGCATTACCTTCTATTCTATGCATTTTCTCTTAAGGATGTGGACATAAGAACTCATTGTGAGCTGGATTTGTATAGATATTGCCTGTATACTTCTCAGAGCCATGGAATACTCAAATGCAAGATGAATTCAGGAAGCTACCTCATAACATTTAGAGTGGTACAGGCAATATCTTTGTTTAGTTCTGTAAATGCTAATGTTAATTTGTGTACAAAAGGTGATGTTACAGAAAGTATCTTCTCGAACTTTGGTAGAACACTCATAAAATTGGTTGCATACTACTCTTAATCATATGGAAAGTAAAATAATAAGGTTTACATCAAGTTATCACATAGCAGTTTTCAGCAAAATTCAACTCCGCACTCTATCGAGCTCAATGCATTACCTTCTATTCTATGCATTTTCTCTTAAGGATGTGGACATAACAACTCATTGTGAGCTGGAATTGTATAGATATTGCCTGTATACTTCTCAGAGCCATGGAATACTCAAATGCAAGATGAATTCAGGAACCTACCTCATAACATTCAGACTGGGATAGGCAATATCTTTGTTTGTTCTGTAAATGCTAATGTTCCATTGTGTACAAAAGGTGATGTTACAGAAAGTATCTCGAAAATTGGTAAAACACTCATAAAATTGGTTGCACACTACTCTAAATCATATGGTAAGCAAAATAATAAGGTTTACATCAAGTTAGCGCATAGCGGATTTCAGCAAAATTCAACTCTACACTCTATCGAGCTCAATGCATTACCTTCTATTCTATGCATTTTCTGTTAAGGATAGGACATAACAACTCATTGTGAGCTGGAATTGTATAGATATTGCCTGTATACTTGTCAGAGCCATGGAATACTCATATGCAAGACGAATTCAGAGACCTACCTCATAACATTCAGAGCGGTACAGGCAATATCTTTGTTTAGTTCTGTAAACGCTAATGTTCCATTGTGTACAAAACGTGATGTTACTGAAAGTATCTTCCCGACCATTGGTAGAACACTCAAAAAATTGGTTGCATACTACTCTAAATCTTATGGAAAGTAAAATAATAAGGCTTACATCAAGTTATCTCATAGCAGTTTTCAGCAAAATTCAACTCTACTCTCTATCGAGCTCAATGCATTACCTTCTATTCTATGCATTTTCTCTTAAGGATGTGGACATAACAACTCATTGTGAGCTGGAATTGTATAGATATTGCCTGTATACTTCTCAGAGCCATAGAATACGCAAATGCAAGATGAATTCAGGAACCTACCTCATAACATTCAGAGTGGTGCAGGCAATATCTTTGTTTAGTTCTGTAAACGCTAATGGTCCATTGTGTACAAAGGGTGATGTTACAGAAAGTATCTTCTCGAACTTTGGTAGAACACTCATAAAATTGGTTGCATACTACTCTTAATCATATGGAAAGTAAAATAATAAGGTTTACATCAAGTTATCACATAGCAGTTTTCAGCAAAATTCAACTCCGCACTCTATCGAGCTCAATGCATTACCTTCTATTCTATGCATTTTCTCTTAAGGATGTAGACATAACAACTCATTGTGAGCTGGAATTGTATAGATATTGCCTGTATACTTCTCAGAGCCATGGAATACTCAAATGCAAGATGAATTCAGGAACCTACCTCATAACATTCAGACTGGGATAGGCAATATCTTTGTTTGTTCTGTAAATGCTAATGTTCCATTGTGTACAAAAGGTGATGTTACAGAAAGTATCTCGAAAATTGGTAAAACACTCATAAAATTGGTTGCACACTACTCTAAATCATATGGTAAGCAAAATAATAAGGTTTACATCAAGTTAGCGCATAGCAGTTTTCAGCAAAATTCAACTCTACACTCTATCGAGCTCAATGCATTACCTTCTATTCTATGCATTTTCTGTTAAGGATAGGACATAACAACTCATTGTAAGCTGGAATTGTATAGATATTGCCTGTATACTTGTCAGAGCCATGGAATACTCATATGCAAGACGAATTCAGAGACCTACCTCATAACATTCAGAGCGGTACAGGCAATATCTTTGTTTAGTTCTGTAAACGCTAAAATTCCATTGTGTACAAAACGTGATGTTACTGAAAGTATCTTCCCGACCATTGGTAGAACACTCAAAAAATTGGTTGCATACTACTCTAAATCTTATGGAAAGTAAAATTATAAGGCTTACATCAAGTTATCTCATAGCAGTTTTCAGCAAAATTCAACTCTACACTCTATCGAGCTCATGCATTACCTTCTATTCTATGCATTTTCACTTAAGGATGTGGACATAACAACTCATTGTGAGCTGGAATTGTATAGATATTGCCTGTATACTTGTCAGAGCCATGGAATACACAAGTGCAAGATGAATTCAGGAACCTACCTCATAACATTCAGAGTGGTATAGGCAATATCTTTGTTCTGTAAACGCTAATGGTCCATTGTGTACAAAGGGTGAAGTTACAGAAATTATCTTCTCGAACTTTGGTAGAACACTCATAAAATTGGTTGCATACTACTCTTAATCATATGGAAAGTAAAATAATAAGGTTTACATCAAGTTATCACATAGCAGTTTTCAGCAAAATTCAACTCTACACTCTATCGAGCTCAATGCATTACCTTCTATTCTATGCATTTTCTCTTAAGGATGTGGACATAAGAACTCATTGTGAGCTGGATTTGTATAGATATTGCCTGTATACTTCTCAGAGCCATGGAATACTCAAATGCAAGATGAATTCAGGAAGCTACCTCATAACATTTAGAGTGGTACAGGCAATATCTTTGTTTAGTTCTGTAAATGCTAATGTTAATTTGTGTACAAAAGGTGATGTTACAGAAAGTATCTTCTCGAATTTTGGTAGAACACTCATAAAATTGGTTGGATACTACTCTTAATCATATGGAAAGTAAAATAATAAGGTTTACATCAAGTTATCACATAGCAGTTTTCAGCAAAATTCAACTCCACACTCTATTGAGCTCAATGCATTACCATCTATTCTATGCTTTTTCTGTTAAGGATAGGACATAACAACTCATTGTGAGCTGGAATTGTATAGATATTGCCTGTATACTTGTCACAGCCATGGAATACTCAAATGCAAGACGAATTCAGGAACCTACCTTATAACATTCAGAGTGGTACAGGCAATATCTTTGTTTAGTTCTGTAAATGCTAATGTTAATTTGTGTACAAAAGGTGATGTTACAGAAAGTATCTTCTCGAACTTTGGTAGAACACTCATAAAATTGGTTGCATACTACTCTTAATCATATGGAAAGTAAAATAATAAGGTTTACATCAAGTTATCACATAGCAGTTTTCAGCAAAATTCAACTCCGCACTCTATCGAGCTCAATGCATTACCTTCTATTCTATGCATTTTCTCTTAAGGATGTGGACATAACAACTCATTGTGAGCTGGAATTGTATAGATATTGCCTGTATACTTGTCACAGCCATGGAATACTCAAATGCAAGACGAATTCAGGAACCTACCTTATAACATTCAGAGTGGTACAGGCAATATCTTTGTTTAGTTCTGTAAATGCTAATGTTAATTTGTGTACAAAAGGTGATGTTACAGAAAGTATCTTCTCGAACTTTGGTAGAACACTCATAAAATTGGTTGCATACTACTCTTAATCATATGGAAAGTAAAATAATAAGGTTTACATCAAGTTATCACATAGCAGTTTTCAGCAAAATTCAACTCCGCACTCTATCGAGCTCAATGCATTACCTTCTATTCTATGCATTTTCTCTTAAGGATGTGGACATAACAACTCATTGTGAGCTGGAATTGTATAGATATTGCCTGTATACTTCTCAGAGCCATGGAATACTCAAATGCAAGATGAATTCAGGAACCTACCTCATAACATTCAGACTGGGATAGGCAATATCTTTGTTTGTTCTGTAAATGCTAATGTTCCATTGTGTACAAAAGGTGATGTTACAGAAAGTATCTCGAAAATTGGTAAAACACTCATAAAATTGGTTGCACACTACTCTAAATCATATGGTAAGCAAAATAATAAGGTTTACATCGTTAGCGCATAGCAGTTTTCAGCAAAATTCAACTCTACTCTCTATCGAGCTCAATGCATTACCTTCTATTCTATGCATTTTCTCTTAAGGATGTGGACATAACAACTCATTGTGAGCTGGAATTGTATAGATATTGCCTGTATACTTCTCAGAGCCATAGAATACGCAAATGCAAGATGAATTCAGGAACCTACCTCATAACATTCAGAGTGGTGCAGGCAATATCTTTGTTTAGTTCTGTAAACGCTAATGGTCCATTGTGTACAAAGGGTGATGTTACAGAAAGTATCTTCTCGAACTTTGGTAGAACACTCATAAAATTGGTTGCATACTACTCTTAATCATATGGAAAGTAAAATAATAAGGTTTACATCAAGTTATCACATAGCAGTTTTCAGCAAAATTCAACTCCGCACTCTATCGAGCTCAATGCATTACCTTCTATTCTATGCATTTTCTCTTAAGGATGTAGACATAACAACTCATTGTGAGCTGGAATTGTATAGATATTGCCTGTATACTTCTCAGAGCCATGGAATACTCAAATGCAAGATGAATTCAGGAACCTACCTCATAACATTCAGACTGGGATAGGCAATATCTTTGTTTGTTCTGTAAATGCTAATGTTCCATTGTGTACAAAAGGTGATGTTACAGAAAGTATCTCGAAAATTGGTAAAACACTCATAAAATTGGTTGCACACTACTCTAAATCATATGGTAAGCAAAATAATAAGGTTTACATCAAGTTAGCGCATAGCAGTTTTCAGCAAAATTCAACTCTACACTCTATCGAGCTCAATGCATTACCTTCTATTCTATGCATTTTCTGTTAAGGATAGGACATAACAACTCATTGTAAGCTGGAATTGTATAGATATTGCCTGTATACTTGTCAGAGCCATGGAATACTCATATGCAAGACGAATTCAGAGACCTACCTCATAACATTCAGAGCGGTACAGGCAATATCTTTGTTTAGTTCTGTAAACGCTAAAATTCCATTGTGTACAAAACGTGATGTTACTGAAAGTATCTTCCCGACCATTGGTAGAACACTCAAAAAATTGGTTGCATACTACTCTAAATCTTATGGAAAGTAAAATTATAAGGCTTACATCAAGTTATCTCATAGCAGTTTTCAGCAAAATTCAACTCTACACTCTATCGAGCTCATGCATTACCTTCTATTCTATGCATTTTCACTTAAGGATGTGGACATAACAACTCATTGTGAGCTGGAATTGTATAGATATTGCCTGTATACTTGTCAGAGCCATGGAATACACAAGTGCAAGATGAATTCAGGAACCTACCTCATAACATTCAGAGTGGTATAGGCAATATCTTTGTTCTATAAACGCTAATGGTCCATTGTGTACAAAGGGTGAAGTTACAGAAATTATCTTCTCGAACTTTGGTAGAACACTCATAAAATTGGTTGCATACTACTCTTAATCATATGGAAAGTAAAATAATAAGGTTTACATCAAGTTATCACATAGCAGTTTTCAGCAAAATTCAACTCTACACTCTATCGAGCTCAATGCATTACCTTCTATTCTATGCATTTTCTCTTAAGGATGTGGACATAAGAACTCATTGTGAGCTGGATTTGTATAGATATTGCCTGTATACTTCTCAGAGCCATGGAATACTCAAATGCAAGATGAATTCAGGAAGCTACCTCATAACATTTAGAGTGGTACAGGCAATATCTTTGTTTAGTTCTGTAAATGCTAATGTTAATTTGTGTACAAAAGGTGATGTTACAGAAAGTATCTTCTCGAATTTTGGTAGAACACTCATAAAATTGGTTGGATACTACTCTTAATCATATGGAAAGTAAAATAATAAGGTTTACATCAAGTTATCACATAGCAGTTTTCAGCAAAATTCAACTCCACACTCTATTGAGCTCAATGCATTACCATCTATTCTATGCTTTTTCTGTTAAGGATAGGACATAACAACTCATTGTGAGCTGGAATTGTATAGATATTGCCTGTATACTTGTCACAGCCATGGAATACTCAAATGCAAGACGAATTCAGGAACCTACCTTATAACATTCAGAGTGGTACAGGCAATATCTTTGTTTAGTTCTGTAAATGCTATTGTTAATTTGTGTACAAAAGGTGATGTTACAGAAAGTATCTTCTCGAACTTTGGTAGAACACTCATAAAATTGGTTGCATACTACTCTTAATCATATGGAAAGTAAAATAATAAGGTTTACATCAAGTTATCACATAGCAGTTTTCAGCAAAATTCAACTCCGCACTCTATCGAGCTCAATGCATTACCTTCTATTCTATGCATTTTCTCTTAAGGATGTGGACATAACAACTCATTGTGAGCTGGAATTGTATAGATATTGCCTGTATACTTGTCACAGCCATGGAATACTCAAATGCAAGACGAATTCAGGAACCTACCTTATAACATTCAGAGTGGTACAGGCAATATCTTTGTTTAGTTCTGTAAATGCTAATGTTAATTTGTGTACAAAAGGTGATGTTACAGAAAGTATCTTCTCGAACTTTGGTAGAACACTCATAAAATTGGTTGCATACTACTCTTAATCATATGGAAAGTAAAATAATTAGGTTTACATCAAGTTATCACATAGCAGTTTTCAGCAAAATTCAACTCCGCACTCTATCGAGCTCAATGCATTACCTTCTATTCTATGCATTTTCTCTTAAGGATGTGGACATAACAACTCATTGTGAGCTGGAATTGTATAGATATTGCCTGTATACTTGTCACAGCCATGGAATACTCAAATGCAAGACGAATTCAGGAACCTACCTTATAACATTCAGAGTGGTACAGGCAATATCTTTGTTTAGTTCTGTAAATGCTAATGTTAATTTGTGTACAAAAGGTGATGTTACAGAAAGTATCTTCTCGAACTTTGGTAGAACACTCATAAAATTGGTTGCATACTACTCTTAATCATATGGAAAGTAAAATAATTAGGTTTACATCAAGTTATCACATAGCAGTTTTCAGCAAAATTCAACTCCGCACTCTATCGAGCTCAATGCATTACCTTCTATTCTATGCATTTTCTCTTAAGGATGTGGACATAACAACTCATTGTGAGCTGGAATTGTATAGATATTGCCTGTATACTTCTCAGAGCCATGGAATACTCAAATGCAAGATGAATTCAGGAACCTACCTCATAACATTCAGACTGGGATAGGCAATATCTTTGTTTGTTCTGTAAATGCTAATGTTCCATTGTGTACAAAAGGTGATGTTACAGAAAGTATCTCGAAAATTGGTAAAACACTCATAAAATTGGTTGCACACTACTCTAAATCATATGGTAAGCAAAATAATAAGGTTTACATCAAGTTAGCGCATAGCAGATTTCAGCAAAATTCAACTCTACACTCTATCGAGCTCAATGCATTACCTTCTATTCTATGCATTTTCTGTTAAGGATAGGACATAACAACTCATTGTGAGCTGGAATTGTATAGATATTGCCTGTATACTTGTCAGAGCCATGGAATACTCAAAGGCAAGACGAATTCAGGAACCTACCTCATAACATTCAGAGTGGTATGGGCAATATCTTTGCTTGTTCTGAAAAAGCTAATGATCCATTGTGTGCAAAAGGTGATGTTACAGAAAGTATCTTCTCGAACATTGGTAGAACACTCATAAAATTGGTTGCATACTACTCTAAATCATATGGAAAGTAACATAATAAGCTTTACATCAAGTTAGCGCATAGCAGTTTTCAGCAAAATTCAGCTCTACACTCTATCGACCTCAATGCATTACCATCTATTGTATGCATTTTCTGTTAAGGATAGGACATAACAACTCATTGTAAGCTGGAATTGTATACATGTTGCCTGTATACTTGACAGAGCCATGGAATACTCATATGCAAGACGAATTCAGAGACCTACCTCATAACATTCAGAGCGGTACAGGCAATATCTTTGTTTAGTTCTGTAAACGCTAATGTTCCATTGTGTACAAAATGTGATGTTACTGAAAGTATCTTCTTGCACATTGGTAGAACACTCATAAAATTGGTTCCATACTACTCTAAATCATACGGAAAGTAAAATAATAAGGCTTACATCAAGTTCTCACATAGCAGTTTTCAGCAAAATTCAACTCTACACTCTATCGAGCTCAATGCATTACCTTCTATTCTATGCATTTTCTGTTAAGGATAGGACATAACAACTCATTGTGAGCTGGAATTGTATAGATATTGCCTGTATACTTGTCAGAGCCATGGAATACTCATATGCAAGACGAATTCAGAGACCTACCTCATAACATTCAGAGCGGTACAGGCAATATCTTTGTTTAGTTCTGTAAACGCTAATGTTCCATTGTGTACAAAACGTGATGTTACTGAAAGTACCTTCCCGACCATTGGTAGAACACTCAAAAAATTGGTTGCATACTACTCTAAATCTTATGGAAAGTAAAATTATAAGGCTTACATCATGTTATCTCATAGCAGTTTTCAGCAAAATTCAACTCTACACTCTATCGAGCTCAATGCATTACCTTCTATTCTATGCATTTTCTGTTAAGGATAGGACATAACAACTCATTGTGAGCTGGAATTGTATAGATATTGCCTGTATACTTGTCAGAGCCATGGAATACTCATATGCAAGACGAATTCAGAGACCTACCTCATAACATTCAGAGCGGTACAGGCAATATCTTTGTTTAGTTCTGTAAACGCTAATGGTCCATTGTGTACAAAGGGTGATGTTACAGAAAGTATCTTCTCGAACTTTGGTAGAACACTCATAAAATTGGTTGCATACTACTCTTAATCATATGGAAAGTAAAATAATAATGTTTACATCAAGTTATCACATAGTAGTTTTCAGCAAAATTCAACTCTACCCTCTATTGATCTCAATGCAATACCTTATATACCATGCATTTTCAGTTAAGGACGAGGACATAACAACTCAAGTTGAGCTGGATTTGCATTGATATTGCCTGTATACTTGTCAGAGCCCTGGAATACTCAAAGGCAAGACGAATTCAGGAACCTACCTCATAACATTCAGAGTGGTATTGGCAATATCTTTGCTTGTTCTGAAAAAGCTAATGATCCATTGTGTGCAAAAGGTGATGTTACAGAAAGTATCTTCTCGAACATTGGTAGAACACTCATAAAATTGGTTGCATACTACTCTAAATCATATGGAAAGTAAAATAATAAGCTTTACATCAAGTTAGCGCATAGCAGTTTTCAGCAAAATTCAGCTCTACACTCTATCGACCTCAATGCATTACCATCTATTGTATGCATTTTCTGTTAAGGATAGGACATAACAACTCATTGTAAGCTGGAATTGTATAGATGTTGCCTGTATACTTCTCAGAGCCATAGAATACTCAAATGCAAGATGAATTCAGGAACCTACCTCATAACATTCAGACTGGGATAGGCAATATCTTTGTTTGTTCTGTAAATGCTAATGTTCCATTGTGTACAAAAGGTGATGTTACAGAAAGTATCTCGAAAATTGGTAAAACACTCATAAAATTGGTTGCACACTACTCTAAATCATATGGTAAGCAAAATAATAAGGTTTACATCAAGTTAGCGCATAGCAGATTTCAGCAAAATTCAACTCTACACTCTATCGAGCTCAATGCATTACCTTCTATTCTATGCATTTTCTGTTAAGGATAGGACATAACAACTCATTGTGAGCTGGAATTGTATAGATATTGCCTGTATACTTGTCAGAGCCATGGAATACTCATATGCAAGACGAATTCAGAGACCTACCTCATAACATTCAGAGCGGTACAGGCAATATCTTTGTTTAGTTCTGTAAACGCTAATGTTCCATTGTGTACAAAACGTGATGTTACTGAAAGTATCTTCCCGACCATTGGTAGAACACTCAAAAAATTGGTTGCATACTACTCTAAATCTTATGGAAAGTAAAATAATAAGGCTTACATCAAGTTATCTCATAGCAGTTATCAGCAAAATTCAACTCTACTCTCTATCGAGCTCAATGCATTACCTTCTATTCTATGCATTTTCTCTTAAGGATGTGGACATAACAACTCATTGTGAGCTGGAATTGTATAGATATTGCCTGTATACTTCTCAGAGCCATAGAATACGCAAATGCAAGATGAATTCAGGAACCTACCTCATAACATTCAGAGTGGTGCAGGCAATATCTTTGTTTAGTTCTGTAAACGCTAATGGTCCATTGTGTACAAAGGGTGATGTTACAGAAAGTATCTTCTCGAACTTTGGTAGAACACTCATAAAATTGGTTGCATACTACTCTTAATCATATGGAAAGTAAAATAATAAGGTTTACATCAAGTTATCACATAGCAGTTTTCAGCAAAATTCAACTCCGCACTCTATCGAGCTCAATGCATTACCTTCTATTCTATGCATTTTCTCTTAAGGATGTAGACATAACAACTCATTGTGAGCTGGAATTGTATAGATATTGCCTGTATACTTCTCAGAGCCATGGAATACTCAAATGCAAGATGAATTCAGGAACCTACCTCATAACATTCAGACTGGGATAGGCAATATCTTTGTTTGTTCTGTAAATGCTAATGTTCCATTGTGTACAAAAGGTGATGTTACAGAAAGTATCTCGAAAATTGGTAAAACACTCATAAAATTGGTTGCACACTACTCTAAATCATATGGTAAGCAAAATAATAAGGTTTACATCAAGTTAGCGCATAGCAGTTTTCAGCAAAATTCAACTCTACACTCTATCGAGCTCAATGCATTACCTTCTATTCTATGCATTTTCTGTTAAGGATAGGACATAACAACTCATTGTAAGCTGGAATTGTATAGATATTGCCTGTATACTTGTCAGAGCCATGGAATACTCATATGCAAGACGAATTCAGAGACCTACCTCATAACATTCAGAGCGGTACAGGCAATATCTTTGTTTAGTTCTGTAAACGCTAAAATTCCATTGTGTACAAAACGTGATGTTACTGAAAGTATCTTCCCGACCATTGGTAGAACACTCAAAAAATTGGTTGCATACTACTCTAAATCTTATGGAAAGTAAAATTATAAGGCTTACATCAAGTTATCTCATAGCAGTTTTCAGCAAAATTCAACTCTACACTCTATCGAGCTCATGCATTACCTTCTATTCTATGCATTTTCACTTAAGGATGTGGACATAACAACTCATTGTGAGCTGGAATTGTATAGATATTGCCTGTATACTTGTCAGAGCCATGGAATACACAAGTGCAAGATGAATTCAGGAACCTACCTCATAACATTCAGAGTGGTATAGGCAATATCTTTGTTCTGTAAACGCTAATGGTCCATTGTGTACAAAGGGTGAAGTTACAGAAATTATCTTCTCGAACTTTGGTAGAACACTCATAAAATTGGTTGCATACTACTCTTAATCATATGGAAAGTAAAATAATAAGGTTTACATCAAGTTATCACATAGCAGTTTTCAGCAAAATTCAACTCTACACTCTATCGAGCTCAATGCATTACCTTCTATTCTATGCATTTTCTCTTAAGGATGTGGACATAAGAACTCATTGTGAGCTGGATTTGTATAGATATTGCCTGTATACTTCTCAGAGCCATGGAATACTCAAATGCAAGATGAATTCAGGAAGCTACCTCATAACATTTAGAGTGGTACAGGCAATATCTTTGTTTAGTTCTGTAAATGCTAATGTTAATTTGTGTACAAAAGGTGATGTTACAGAAAGTATCTTCTCGAATTTTGGTAGAACACTCATAAAATTGGTTGGATACTACTCTTAATTATATGGAAAGTAAAATAATAAGGTTTACATCAAGTTATCACATAGCAGTTTTCAGCAAAATTCAACTCCACACTCTATTGAGCTCAATGCATTACCATCTATTCTATGCTTTTTCTGTTCAGGATAGGACATAACAACTCATTGTGAGCTGGAATTGTATAGATATTGCCTGTATACTTGTCACAGCCATGGAATACTCAAATGCAAGACGAATTCAGGAACCTACCTTATAACATTCAGAGTGGTACAGGCAATATCTTTGTTTAGTTCTGTAAATGCTAATGTTAATTTGTGTACAAAAGGTGATGTTACAGAAAGTATCTTCTCGAACTTTGGTAGAACACTCATAAAATTGGTTGCATACTACTCTTAATCATATGGAAAGTAAAATAATAAGGTTTACATCAAGTTATCACATAGCAGTTTTCAGCAAAATTCAACTCCGCACTCTATCGAGCTCAATGCATTACCTTCTATTCTATGCATTTTCTCTTAAGGATGTAGACATAACAACTCATTGTGAGCTGGAATTGTATAGATATTGCCTGTATACTTCTCAGAGCCATGGAATACTCAAATGCAAGATGAATTCAGGAACCTACCTCATAACATTCAGACTGGGATAGGCAATATCTTTGTTTGTTCTGTAAATGCTAATGTTCCATTGTGTACAAAAGGTGATGTTACAGAAAGTATCTCGAAAATTGGTAAAACACTCATAAAATTGGTTGCACACTACTCTAAATCATATGGTAAGCAAAATAATAAGGTTTACATCAAGTTAGCGCATAGCAGTTTTCAGCAAAATTCAACTCTACACTCTATCGAGCTCAATGCATTACCTTCTATTCTATGCATTTTCTGTTAAGGATAGGACATAACAACTCATTGTAAGCTGGAATTGTATAGATATTGCCTGTATACTTGTCAGAGCCATGGAATACTCATATGCAAGACGAATTCAGAGACCTACCTCATAACATTCAGAGCGGTACAGGCAATATCTTTGTTTAGTTCTGTAAACGCTAAAATTCCATTGTGTACAAAACGTGATGTTACTGAAAGTATCTTCCCGACCATTGGTAGAACACTCAAAAAATTGGTTGCATACTACTCTAAATCTTATGGAAAGTAAAATTATAAGGCTTACATCAAGTTATCTCATAGCAGTTTTCAGCAAAATTCAACTCTACACTCTATCGAGCTCATGCATTACCTTCTATTCTATGCATTTTCACTTAAGGATGTGGACATAACAACTCATTGTGAGCTGGAATTGTATAGATATTGCCTGTATACTTGTCAGAGCCATGGAATACACAAGTGCAAGATGAATTCAGGAACCTACCTCATAACATTCAGAGTGGTATAGGCAATATCTTTGTTCTGTAAACGCTAATGGTCCATTGTGTACAAAGGGTGAAGTTACAGAAATTATCTTCTCGAACTTTGGTAGAACACTCATAAAATTGGTTGCATACTACTCTTAATCATATGGAAAGTAAAATAATAAGGTTTACATCAAGTTATCACATAGCAGTTTTCAGCAAAATTCAACTCTACACTCTATCGAGCTCAATGCATTACCTTCTATTCTATGCATTTTCTCTTAAGGATGTGGACATAAGAACTCATTGTGAGCTGGATTTGTATAGATATTGCCTGTATACTTCTCAGAGCCATGGAATACTCAAATGCAAGATGAATTCAGGAAGCTACCTCATAACATTTAGAGTGGTACAGGCAATATCTTTGTTTAGTTCTGTAAATGCTAATGTTAATTTGTGTACAAAAGGTGATGTTACAGAAAGTATCTTCTCGAATTTTGGTAGAACACTCATAAAATTGGTTGGATACTACTCTTAATCATATGGAAAGTAAAATAATAAGGTTTACATCAAGTTATCACATAGCAGTTTTCAGCAAAATTCAACTCCACACTCTATTGAGCTCAATGCATTACCATCTATTCTATGCTTTTTCTGTTCAGGATAGGACATAACAGCTCATTGTGAGCTGGAATTGTATAGATATTGCCTGTATACTTGTCACAGCCATGGAATACTCAAATGCAAGACGAATTCAGGAACCTACCTTATAACATTCAGAGTGGTACAGGCAATATCTTTGTTTAGTTCTGTAAATGCTAATGTTAATTTGTGTACAAAAGGTGATGTTACAGAAAGTATCTTCTCGAACTTTGGTAGAACACTCATAAAATTGGTTGCATACTACTCTTAATCATATGGAAAGTAAAATAATAAGGTTTACATCAAGTTATCACATAGCAGTTTTCAGCAAAATTCAACTCCGCACTCTATCGAGCTCAATGCATTACCTTCTATTCTATGCATTTTCTCTTAAGGATGTGGACATAACAACTCATTGTGAGCTGGAATTGTATAGATATTGCCTGTATACTTGTCACAGCCATGGAATACTCAAATGCAAGACGAATTCAGGAACCTACCTTATAACATTCAGAGTGGTACAGGCAATATCTTTGTTTAGTTCTGTAAATGCTAATGTTAATTTGTGTACAAAAGGTGATGTTACAGAAAGTATCTTCTCGAACTTTGGTAGAACACTCATAAAATTGGTTGCATACTACTCTTAATCATATGGAAAGTAAAATAATAAGGTTTACATCAAGTTATCACATAGCAGTTTTCAGCAAAATTCAACTCCGCACTCTATCGAGCTCAATGCATTACCTTCTATTCTATGCATTTTCTCTTAAGGATGTGGACATAACAACTCATTGTGAGCTGGAATTGTATAGATATTGCCTGTATACTTCTCAGAGCCATGGAATACTCAAATGCAAGATGAATTCAGGAACCTACCTCATAACATTCAGACTGGGATAGGCAATATCTTTGTTTGTTCTGTAAATGCTAATGTTCCATTGTGTACAAAAGGTGATGTTACAGAAAGTATCTCGAAAATTGGTAAAACACTCATAAAATTGGTTGCACACTACTCTAAATCATATGGTAAGCAAAATAATAAGGTTTACATCAAGTTAGCGCATAGCAGATTTCAGCAAAATTCAACTCTACACTCTATCGAGCTCAATGCATTACCTTCTATTCTATGCATTTTCTCTTAAGGATGTGGACATAACAACTCATTGTGAGCTGGAATTGTATAGATATTGCCTGTATACTTCTCAGAGCCATAGAATACGCAAATGCAAGATGAATTCAGGAACCTACCTCATAACATTCAGAGTGGTGCAGGCAATATCTTTGTTTAGTTCTGTAAACGCTAATGGTCCATTGTGTACAAAGGGTGATGTTACAGAAAGTATCTTCTCGAACTTTGGTAGAACACTCATAAAATTGGTTGCATACTACTCTTAATCATATGGAAAGTAAAATAATAATGTTTACATCAAGTTATCACATAGTAGTTTTCAGCAAAATTCAACTCTACCCTCTATTGATCTCAATGCAATACCTTATATACCATGCATTTTCAGTTAAGGACGAGGACATAACAACTCAAGTTGAGCTGGATTTGCATTGATATTGCCTGTATACTTGTCAGAGCCCTGGAATACTCAAAGGCAAGACGAATTCAGGAACCTACCTCATAACATTCAGAGTGGTATGGGCAATATCTTTGCTTGTTCTGAAAAAGCTAATGATCCATTGTGTGCAAAAGGTGATGTTACAGAAAGTATCTTCTCGAACATTGGTAGAACACTCATAAAATTGGTTGCATACTACTCTAAATCATATGGAAAGTAACATAATAAGCTTTACATCAAGTTAGCGCATAGCAGTTTTCAGCAAAATTCAGCTCTACACTCTATCGACCTCAATGCATTACCATCTATTGTATGCATTTTCTGTTAAGGATAGGACATAACAACTCATTGTAAGCTGGAATTGTATAGATATTGCCTGTATACTTGTCAGAGCCATGGAATACTCATATGCAAGACGAATTCAGAGACCTACCTCATAACATTCAGAGCGGTACAGGCAATATCTTTGTTTAGTTCTGTAAACGCTAATGGTCCATTGTGTACAAAGGGTGATGTTACAGAAAGTATCTTCTCGAACTTTGGTAGAACACTCATAAAATTGGTTGCATACTACTCTTAATCATATGGAAAGTAAAATAATAATGTTTACATCAAGTTATCACATAGTAGTTTTCAGCAAAATTCAACTCTACCCTCTATTGATCTCAATGCAATACCTTATATACCATGC
Organism: Hemitrygon akajei; assembly: GCF_048418815.1. Taxonomy (NCBI): domain Eukaryota; kingdom Metazoa; phylum Chordata; class Chondrichthyes; order Myliobatiformes; family Dasyatidae; genus Hemitrygon; species Hemitrygon akajei. The sequence continues at coordinate 93,375,737 of NC_133136.1, read as the reverse complement.
ATTTTCAGTTAAGGACGAGGACATAACAACTCAAGTTGAGCTGGATTTGCATTGATATTGCCTGTATACTTGTCAGAGCCCTGGAATACTCAAAGGCAAGACGAATTCAGGAACCTACCTCATAACATTCAGAGTGGTATTGGCAATATCTTTGCTTGTTCTGAAAAAGCTAATGATCCATTGTGTGCAAAAGGTGATGTTACAGAAAGTATCTTCTCGAACATTGGTAGAACACTCATAAAATTGGTTGCATACTACTCTAAATCATATGGAAAGTAACATAATAAGCTTTACATCAAGTTAGCGCATAGCAGTTTTCAGCAAAATTCAGCTCTACACTCTATCGACCTCAATGCATTACCATCTATTGTATGCATTTTCTGTTAAGGATAGGACATAACAACTCATTGTAAGCTGGAATTGTATAGATATTGCCTGTATACTTGTCAGAGCCATGGAATACTCATATGCAAGACGAATTCAGAGACCTACCTCATAACATTCAGAGCGGTACAGGCAATATCTTTGTTTAGTTCTGTAAACGCTAATGGTCCATTGTGTACAAAGGGTGATGTTACAGAAAGTATCTTCTCGAACTTTGGTAGAACACTCATAAAATTGGTTGCATACTACTCTTAATCATATGGAAAGTAAAATAATAATGTTTACATCAAGTTATCACATAGTAGTTTTCAGCAAAATTCAACTCTACCCTCTATTGATCTCAATGCAATACCTTATATACCATGCATTTTCAGTTAAGGACGAGGACATAACAACTCAAGTTGAGCTGGATTTGCATTGATATTGCCTGTATACTTGTCAGAGCCCTGGAATACTCAAAGGCAAGACGAATTCAGGAACCTACCTCATAACATTCAGAGTGGTATTGGCAATATCTTTGCTTGTTCTGAAAAAGCTAATGATCCATTGTGTGCAAAAGGTGATGTTACAGAAAGTATCTTCTCGAACATTGGTAGAACACTCATAAAATTGGTTGCATACTACTCTAAATCATATGGAAAGTAAAATAATAAGCTTTACATCAAGTTAGCGCATAGCAGTTTTCAGCAAAATTCAGCTCTACACTCTATCGACCTCAATGCATTACCATCTATTGTATGCATTTTCTGTTAAGGATAGGACATAACAACTCATTGTAAGCTGGAATTGTATAGATGTTGCCTGTATACTTGACAGAGCCATGGAATACTCATATGCAAGACGAATTCAGAGTCCTACCTCATAACATTCAGAGCGGTACAGGCAATATCTTTGTTTAGTTCTGTAAACGCTAATGTTCCATTGTGTACAAAACGTGATGTTACAGAAAGTATCTTCTCGAACATTGGTAGAACACTCATAAAACTGTTTGCATACTGTTCTAAATCATATGGAAAGTAAAATAATGAGGTTTACATCAAGTTATCACATAGTAGTTTTCAGCAAATTTCAACTCTACACTCTATCGTGCTCAATACAATACCTTCTATTTATTCATTTTCTGTTAAGGATAGGACATAACAACTCATTGTGAGCTGGAATTGTATAGATATTGCCTGTATACTTCTCAGAGCCATAGAATACGCAAATGCAAGATGTATTCAGGAACCTACCTCATAACATTCAGAGTGGTGCAGGCAATATCTTTGTTTAGTTCTGTAAACGCTAATGGTCCATTGTGTACAAAGGGTGATGTTACAGAAAGTATCTTCTCGAACTTTGGTAGAACACTCATAAAATTGGTTGCATACTACTCTTAATCATATGGAAAGTAAAATAATAATGTTTACATCAAGTTATCACATAGTAGTTTTCAGCAAAATTCAACTCTACCCTCTATTGATCTCAATGCAATACCTTATATACCATGCATTTTCAGTTAAGGACGAGGACATAACAACTCAAGTTGAGCTGGATTTGCATTGATATTGCCTGTATACTTGTCAGAGCCCTGGAATACTCAAAGGCAAGACGAATTCAGGAACCTACCTCATAACATTCAGAGTGGTATTGGCAATATCTTTGCTTGTTCTGAAAAAGCTAATGATCCATTGTGTGCAAAAGGTGATGTTACAGAAAGTATCTTCTCGAACATTGGTAGAACACTCATCAAATTGGTTGCATACTACTCTAAATCATATGGAAAGTAAAATAATAAGCTTTACATCAAGTTAGCGCATATCAGTTTTCAGCAAAATTCAGCTCTACACTCTATCGACCTCAATGCATTACCATCTATTGTATGCATTTTCTGTTAAGGATAGGACATAACAACTCATTGTAAGCTGGAATTGTATAGATGTTGCCTGTATACTTGACAGAGCCATGGAATACTCATATGCAAGACGAATTCAGAGACCTACCTCATAACATTCACAGCGGTACAGGCAATATCTTTGTTTAGTTCTTTAAACGCTAATGTTCCATTGTGTACAAAACGTGATGTTACTGAAAGTATCTTCTTGCACATTGGTAGAACACTCATAAAATTGGTTCCATACTACTCTAAATCATACGGAAAGTAAAATAATAAGGCTTACATCAAGTTCTCACATAGCAGTTTTCAGCAAAATTCAACTCTACACTCTATCGAGCTCAATGCATTACCTTCTATTCTATGCATTTTCTGTTAAGGATAGGACATAACAACTCATTGTGAGCTGGAATTGTATAAATATTGCCTGTATACTTGTCAGAGCCATGGAATACTCATATGCAAGACGAATTCAGAGACCTACCTCATAACATTCAGAGCGGTACAGGCAATATCTTTGTTTAGTTCTGTAAACGCTAATGTTCCATTGTGTACAAAACGTGATGTTACTGAAAGTACCTTCCCGACCATTGGTAGAACACTCAAAAAATTGGTTGCATACTACTCTAAATCTTATGGAAAGTAAAATTATAAGGCTTACATCATGTTATCTCATAGCAGTTTTCAGCAAAATTCAACTCTACACTCTATCGAGCTCATGCATTACCTTCTATTCTATGCATTTTCACTTAAGGATGTGGACATAACAACTCATTGTGAGCTTTAATTGTATAGATATTGCCTGTATACTTGTCAGAGCCATGGAATACACAAGTGCAAGACGAATTCAGGAACCTACCTTATAACATTCAGAGTGGTACAGGCAATATCTTTGTTTAGTTCTGTAAATGCTAATGTTAATTTGTGTACAAAAGGTGATGTTACAGAAAGTATCTTCTCGAACTTTGGTAGAACACTCATAAAATTTGTTGCATACTACTCTTAATCATATGGAAAGTAAAATAATAAGGTTTACATCAAGTTATCACATAGCAGTTTTCAGCAAAATTCAACTCCGCACTCTATCGAGCTCAATGCATTACCTTCTATTCTATGCATTTTCTCTTAAGGATGTGGACATAACAACTCATTGTGAGCTGGAATTGTATAGATATTGCCTGTATACTTCTCAGAGCCATGGAATACTCAAATGCAAGATGAATTCAGGAACCTACCTCATAACATTCAGACTGGGATAGGCAATATCTTTGTTTGTTCTGTAAATGCTAATGTTCCATTGTGTACAAAAGGTGATGTTACAGAAAGTATCTCGAAAATTGGTAAAACACTCATAAAATTGGTTGCACACTACTCTAAATCATATGGTAAGCAAAATAATAAGGTTTACATCAAGTTAGCGCATAGCAGTTTTCAGCAAAATTCAACTCTACACTCTATCGAGCTCAATGCATTACCTTCTATTCTATGCATTTTCTGTTAAGGATAGGACATAACAACTCATTGTGAGCTGGAATTGTATAGATATTGCCTGTATACTTGTCAGAGCCATGGAATACTCATATGCAAGAGGAATTCAGAGACCTACCTCATAACATTCAGAGCGGTACAGGCAATATCTTTGTTTAGTTCTGTAAACGCTAATGTTCCATTGTGTACAAAACGTGATGTTACTGAAAGTATCTTCCCGACCATTGGTAGAACACTCAAAAAATTGGTTGCATACTACTCTAAATCTTATGGAAAGTAAAATAATAAGGCTTACATCAAGTTATCTCATAGCAGTTTTCAGCAAAATTCAACTCTACTCTCTATCGAGCTCAATGCATTACCTTCTATTCTATGCATTTTCTCTTAAGGATGTGGACATAACAACTCATTGTGAGCTGGAATTGTATAGATATTGCCTGTATACTTCTCAGAGCCATAGAATACGCAAATGCAAGATGAATTCAGGAACCTACCTCATAACATTTAGAGTGGTGCAGGCAATATCTTTGTTTAGTTCTGTAAACGCTAATGGTCCATTGTGTACAAAGGGTGATGTTACAGAAAGTATCTTCTCGAACTTTGGTAGAACACTCATAAAATTGGTTGCATACTACTCTTAATCATATGGAAAGTAAAATAATAATGTTTACATCAAGTTATCACATAGTAGTTTTCAGCAAAATTCAACTCTACCCTCTATTGATCTCAATGCAATACCTTATATACCATGCATTTTCAGTTAAGGACGAGGACATAACAACTCAAGTTGAGCTGGATTTGCATTGATATTGCCTGTATACTTGTCAGCGCCCTGGAATACTCAAAGGCAAGACGAATTCAGGAACCTACCTCATAACATTCAGAGTGGTATTGGCAATATCTTTGCTTGTTCTGAAAAAGCTAATGATCCATTGTGTGCAAAAGGTGATGTTACAGAAAGTATCTTCTCGAACATTGGTAGAACACTCATCAAATTGGTTGCATACTACTCTAAATCATATGGAAAGTAAAATAATAAGCTTTACATCAAGTTAGCGCATAGCAGTTTTCAGCAAAATTCAGCTCTACACTCTATCGACCTCAATGCATTACCATCTATTGTATGCATTTTCTGTTAAGGATAGGACATAACAACTCATTGTAAGCTGGAATTGTATAGATGTTGCCTGTATACTTGACAGAGCCATGGAATACTCATATGCAAGACGAATTCAGAGACCTACCTCATAACATTCAGAGCGGTACAGGCAATATCTTTCTTTAGTTCTGTAAACGCTAATGTTCCATTGTGTACAAAATGTGATGTTACTGAAAGTATCTTCTTGCACATTGGTAGAACACTCATAAAATTGGTTCCATACTACTCTAAATCATACGGAAAGTAAAATAATAAGGCTTACATCAAGTTCTCACATAGCAGTTTTCAGCAAAATTCAACTCTACGCTCTATCGAGCTCAATGCATTACCTTCTATTCTATGCATTTTCTGTTAAGGATAGGACATAACAACTCATTGTGAGCTGGAATTGTATAGATATTGCCTGTATACTTGTCAGAGCCATGGAATACTCATATGCAAGACGAATTCAGAGACCTACCTCATAACATTCAGAGCGGTACAGGCAATATCTTTGTTTAGTTCTGTAAAGGCTAATGTTCCATTGTGTACAAAACGTGATGTTACTGAAAGTATCTTCTTGCACATTGGTAGAACACTCATAAAATTGGTTCCATACTACTCTAAATCATACGGAAAGTAAAATAATAAGGCTTACATCAAGTTCTCACATAGCAGTTTTCAGCAAAATTCAACTCTACACTCTATCGAGCTCAATGCATTACCTTCTATTCTATGCATTTTCTGTTAAGGATAGGACATAACAACTCATTGTGAGCTGGAATTGTATAGATATTGCCTGTATACCTGTCAGAGCCATGGAATACTCATATGCAAGACGAATTCAGAGACCTACCTCATAACATTCAGAGCGGTACAGGCAATATCTTTGTTTAGTTCTGTAAACGCTAATGTTCCATTGTGTACAAAACGTGATGTTACTGAAAGTACCTTCCCGACCATTGGTAGAACACTCAAAAAATTGGTTGCATACTACTCTAAATCTTATGGAAAGTAAAATTATAAGGCTTACATCATGTTATCTCATAGCAGTTTTCAGCAAAATTCAACTCCGCACTCTATCGAGCTCAATGCATTACCTTCTATTCTATGCATTTTCTCTTAAGGATGTGGACATAACAACTCACTGTGAGCTGGAATTGTATAGATATTGCCTGTATACTTCTCAGAGCCATGGAATACTCAAATGCAAGATGAATTCAGGAACCTACCTCATAACATTCAGACTGGGATAGGCAATATCTTTGTTTGTTCTGTAAATGCTAATGTTCCATTGTGTACAAAAGGTGATGTTACAGAAAGTATCTCGAAAATTGGTAAAACACTCATAAAATTGGTTGCACACTACTCTAAATCATATGGTAAGCAAAATAATAAGGTTTACATCAAGTTAGCGCATAGCAGTTTTCAGCAAAATTCAACTCTACACTCTATCGAGCTCAATGCATTACCTTCTATTCTATGCATTTTCTGTTAAGGATAGGACATAACAACTCATTGTGAGCTGGAATTGTATAGATATTGCCTGTATACTTGTCAGAGCCATGGAATACTCATATGCAAGACGAATTCAGAGACCTACCTCATAACATTCAGAGCGGTACAGGCAATATCTTTGTTTAGTTCTGTAAACGATAATGTTCCATTGTGTACAAAACGTGATGTTACTGAAAGTATCTTCCCGACCATTGGTAGAACACTCAAAAAATTGGTTGCATACTACTCTAAATCTTATGGAAAGTAAAATAATAAGGCTTACATCAAGTTATCTCATAGCAGTTTTCAGCAAAATTCAACTTTACTCTCTATTGATCTCACAGCAATACCTTATATTCCATGCATTTTCAGTTAAGGGTAGGACATAACAACTCAGGGTGAGCTGGAATTGTATAGATATTGCCTGTATACTTGTCACAGCCATAGAATACGCAAATGCAAGATGAATTCAGGAACCTACCTCATAACATTCAGAGTGGTGCAGGCAATATCTTTGTTTAGTTCTGTAAACGCTAATGGTCCATTGTGTACAAAGGGTGATGTTACAGAAAGTATCTTCTCGAACATTGGTAGAACACTCATAAAATTGGTTGCATACTACTCTTAATCATATGGAAAGTAAAATAATAATGTTTACATCAAGTTATCACATAGTAGTTTTCAGCAAAATTCAACTCTACCCTCTATTGATCTCAATGCATTACCATCTATTGTATGCATTTTCTGTTAAGGATAGGACATAACAACTCATTGTAAGCTGGAATTGTATAGATGTTGCCTGTATACTTGACAGAGCCATGGAATACTCATATGCAAGACGAATTCAGTGACCTACCTCATAACATTCAGAGCGGTACAGGCAATATCTTTGTTTAGTTCTGTAAACGCTAATGTTCCATTGTGTACAAAACGTGATGTTACTGAAAGTATCTTCTTGCACATTGGTAGAACACTCATAAAATTGGTTCCATACTACTCTAAATCATACGGAAAGTAAAATAATAAGCTTTACATCAAGTTAGCGCATAGCAGTTTTCAACAAAATTCAGCTCTACACTCTATCGACCTCAATGCATTACCATCTATTGTATGCATTTTCTGTTAAGGATAGGACATAACAACTCATTGTAAGCTGGAATTGTATAGATGTTGCCTGTATACTTGACAGAGCCATGGAATACTCATATGCAAGACGAATTCAGAGACCTACCTCATAACATTCAGAGCGGTACAGGCAATATCTTTGTTTAGTTCTGTAAACGCTAATGTTCCATTGTGTACAAAACGTGATGTTACTGAAAGTATCTTCTTGCACATTGGTAGAACACTCATAAAATTGGTTCCATACTACTCTAAATCATACGGAAAGTAAAATAATAAGGCTTACATCAAGTTCTCACATAGCAGTTTTCAGCAAAATTCAACTCTACACTCTATCGAGCTCAATGCATTACCTTCTATTCTATGCATTTTCTGTTAAGGATAGGACATAACAACTCATTGTGAGCTGGAATTGTATAGATATTGCCTGTATACCTGTCAGAGCCATGGAATACTCATATGCAAGACGAATTCAGAGACCTACCTCATAACATTCAGAGCGGTACAGGCAATATCTTTGTTTAGTTCTGTAAACGCTAATGTTCCATTGTGTACAAAACGTGATGTTACTGAAAGTACCTTCCCGACCATTGGTAGAACACTCAAAAAATTGGTTGCATACTACTCTAAATCTTATGGAAAGTAAAATTATAAGGCTTACATCATGTTATCTCATAGCAGTTTTCAGCAAAATTCAACTCCGCACTCTATCGAGCTCAATGCATTACCTTCTATTCTATGCATTTTCTCTTAAGGATGTGGACATAACAACTCACTGTGAGCTGGAATTGTATAGATATTGCCTGTATACTTCTCAGAGCCATGGAATACTCAAATGCAAGATGAATTCAGGAACCTACCTCATAACATTCAGACTGGGATAGGCAATATCTTTGTTTGTTCTGTAAATGCTAATGTTCCATTGTGTACAAAAGGTGATGTTACAGAAAGTATCTCGAAAATTGGTAAAACACTCATAAAATTGGTTGCACACTACTCTAAATCATATGGTAAGCAAAATAATAAGGTTTACATCAAGTTAGCGCATAGCAGTTTTCAGCAAAATTCAACTCTACACTCTATCGAGCTCAATGCATTACCTTCTATTCTATGCATTTTCTGTTAAGGATAGGACATAACAACTCATTGTAAGCTGGAATTGTATAGATGTTGCCTGTATACTTGACAGAGCCATGGAATACTCATATGCAAGACGAATTCAGAGACCTACCTCATAACATTCAGAGCGGTACAGGCAATATCTTTGTTTAGTTCTGTAAACGCTAATGTTCCATTGTGTACAAAACGTGATGTTACTGAAAGTATCTTCTTGCACATTGGTAGAACACTCATAAAATTGGTTCCATACTACTCTAAATCATACGGAAAGTAAAATAATAAGGCTTACATCAAGTTCTCACATAGCAGTTTTCAGCAAAATTCAACTCTACACTCTATCGAGCTCAATGCATTACCTTCTATTCTATGCATTTTCTGTTAAGGATAGGACATAACAACTCATTGTGAGCTGGAATTGTATAGATATTGCCTGTATACCTGTCAGAGCCATGGAATACTCATATGCAAGACGAATTCAGAGACCTACCTCATAACATTCAGAGCGGTACAGGCAATATCTTTGTTTAGTTCTGTAAACGCTAATGTTCCATTGTGTACAAAACGTGATGTTACTGAAAGTACCTTCCCGACCATTGGTAGAACACTCAAAAAATTGGTTGCATACTACTCTAAATCTTATGGAAAGTAAAATTATAAGGCTTACATCATGTTATCTCATAGCAGTTTTCAGCAAAATTCAACTCCGCACTCTATCGAGCTCAATGCATTACCTTCTATTCTATGCATTTTCTCTTAAGGATGTGGACATAACAACTCACTGTGAGCTGGAATTGTATAGATATTGCCTGTATACTTCTCAGAGCCATGGAATACTCAAATGCAAGATGAATTCAGGAACCTACCTCATTACATTCAGACTGGGATAGGCAATATCTTTGTTTGTTCTGTAAATGCTAATGTTCCATTGTGTACAAAAGGTGATGTTACAGAAAGTATCTCGAAAATTGGTAAAACACTCATAAAATTGGTTGCACACTACTCTAAATCATATGGTAAGCAAAATAATAAGGTTTACATCAAGTTAGCGCATAGCAGTTTTCAGCAAAATTCAACTCTACACTCTATCGAGCTCAATGCATTACCTTCTATTCTATGCATTTTCTGTTAAGGATAGGACATAACAACTCATTGTGAGCTGGAATTGTATAGATATTGCCTGTATACTTGTCAGAGCCATGGAATACTCATATGCAAGACGAATTCAGAGACCTACCTCATAACATTCAGAGCGGTACAGGCAATATCTTTGTTTAGTTCTGTAAACGCTAATGTTCCATTGTGTACAAAACGTGATGTTACTGAAAGTATCTTCCCGACCATTGGTAGAACACTCAAAAAATTGGTTACATACTACTCTAAATCTTATGGAAAGTAAAATAATAAGGCTTACATCAAGTTATCTCATAGCAGTTTTCAGCAAAATTCAACTCTACTCTCTATCGAGCTCAATGCATTACCTTCTATTCTATGCATTTTCTCTTAAGGATGTGGACATAACAACTCATTGTGAGCTGGAATTGTATAGATATTGCCTGTATACTCGTCAAAGCCATGGAATACTCATATGCAAGACGAATTCAGAGACCTACCACATAACATTCAGAGCGGTACAGGCAATATCTTTGTTTAGTTCTGTAAACGCTAATGTTCCATTGTGTACAAAACGTGATGTTACAGAAACTATCTTCTCGAACTTTGGTAGAACACTCATAAAATTGGTTGCATACTACTCTAAATCATATGGAAAGTAAAATAATAAGCTTTACATCAAGTTAGCGCATAGCAGTTTTCAGCAAAATTCAGCTCTACACTCTATCGACCTCAATGCATTACCATCTATTGTATGCATTTTCTGTTAAGGATAGGACATAACAACTCATTGTAAGCTGGAATTGTATAGATGTTGCCTGTATACTTGACAGAGCCATGGAATACTCATATGCAAGACGAATTCAGAGACCTACCTCATAACATTCAGAGCGGTACAGGCAATATCTTTGTTTAGTTCTGTAAACGCTAATGTTCCATTGTGTACAAAACGTGATGTTACTGAAAGTATCTTCTTGCACATTGGTAGAACACTCATAAAATTGGTTCCATACTACTCTAAATCATACGGAAAGTAAAATAATAAGGCTTACATCAAGTTCTCACATAGCAGTTTTCAGCAAAATTCACCTCTACACTCTATCGAGCTCAATGCATTACCTTCTATTCTATGCATTTTCTGTTAAGGATAGGACATAACAACTCATTGTGAGCTGGAATTGTATAGATATTGCCTGTATACTTGTCAGAGCCATGGAATACTCATATGCAAGACGAATTCAGAGACCTACCTCATAACATTCAGAGCGGTACAGGCAATATCTTTGTTTAGTTCTGTAAACGCTAATGTTCCATTGTGTACAAAACGTGATGTTACTGAAAGTACCTTCCCGACCATTGGTAGAACACTCAAAAAATTGGTTGCATACTACTCTAAATCTTATGGAAAGTAAAATAATAAGGTTTACATCAAGTTATCACATAGCAGTTTTCAGCAAAATTCAACTCTACACGCTATCGAGCTCAATGCATTACCTTCTATTCTATGCATTTTCTCTTAAGGATGTGGACATAACAACTCATTGTGAGCTGCATTTGTATAGATATTGCCTGTATACTTCTCAGGGCCATGGAATACTCAAATGCAAGATGAATTCAGGAACCTACCTCAGAACATTCAGACTGGGATAGGCAATATCTTTGTTTGTTCTGTAAATGCTAATGTTCCATTGTGTACAAAAGGTGATGTTACAGAAAGTATCTCGAAAATTGGTAAAACACTCATAAAATTGGTTGCACACTACTCTAAATCATATGGTAAGCAAAATAATAAGGTTTACATCAAGTTAGCGCATAGCAGTTTTCAGCAAAATTCAACTCTACACTCTATCGAGCTCAATGCATTACCTTCTATTCTATGCATTTTCTGTTAAGGATAGGACATAACAACTCATTGTGAGCTGGAATTGTATAGATATTGCCTGTATACTTGTCAGAGCCATGGAATACTCATATGCAAGACGAATTCAGAGACCTACCTCATAACATTCAGAGCGGTACAGGCAATATCTTTGTTTAGTTCTGTAAACGCTAATGTTCCATTGTGTACAAAACGTGATGTTACTGAAAGTATCTTCCCGACCATTGGTAGAACACTCAAAAAATTGGTTGCATACTACTCTAAATCTTATGGAAAGTAAAATAATAAGGCTTACATCAAGTTATCTCATAGCAGTTTTCAGCAAAATTGAACTCTACTCTCTATCGAGCTCAATGCATTACCTTCTATTCTATGCATTTTCTCTTAAGGATGTGGACATAACAACTCATTGTGAGCTGGAATTGTATAGATATTGCCTGTATACTCGTCAAAGCCATGGAATACTCATATGCAAGACGAATTCAGAGACCTACCTCATAACATTCAGAGCGGTACAGGCAATATCTTTGTTTAGTTCTGTAAACGCTAATGTTCCATTGTGTACAAAACGTGATGTTACTGAAAGTATCTTCCCGACCATTGGTAGAACACTCAAAAAATTGGTTGCATACTACTTTAAATCTTATGGAAAGTAAAATAATAAGGCTTACATCAAGTTATCTCATAGCAGTTTTCAGCAAAATTCAACTTTACTCTCTATTGATCTCACAGCAATACCTTATATTCCATGCATTTTCAGTTAAGGATAGGACATAACAACTCATTGTGAGCTGGAATTGTATAGATATTGCCTGTATACTTGTCAGAGCCATGGAATACTCATATGCAAGACGAATTCAGAGACCTACCTCATAACATTCAGAGCGGTATAGGCAATATCTTTGTTCTGTAAACGCTAATGGTTCATTGTGTACAAAGGGTGATGTTACAGAAATTATCTTCTCGGACTTTGGTAGAACACTCATCAAATTGCTTGCATACTACTCTAAATCTTATGGAAAGTAAAATAATCAGGCTTACATCAAGTTATCTCATAGCAGTTTTCAGCAAAATTCAACTCTACACTCTACTGAGCTGAAAGCATTACCTTATATTCCATGCATTTTCTGTTAAGGTCGAGGACATAACAACTCATTGTGAGCTGGAATTTTATAGATATTGCCTGTATACTTGTCAGAGCAATGGAATACACAAGTGCAAGATGAATTCAGGAACCTACCTCATAACATTCAGAGTGGTACAGGCAATATCTTTGTTTAGTTCTGTAAATGCTAATGTTAATTTGTGTACAAAAGGTGATGTTACAGAAAGTATCTTCTCGAACTTTGGTAGAACACTCATAAAATTGGTTGCATACTACTCTTAATCATATGGAAAGTAAAATAATAAGGTTTACATCAAGTTATCACATAGCAGTTTTCAGCAAAATTCAACTCCGCACTCTATCGAGCTCAATGCATTACCTTCTATTCTATGCATTTTCTCTTAAGGATGTGGACATAACAACTCATTGTGAGCTGGAATTCTATAGATATTGCCTGTATACTTCTCAGAGCCATGGACTACTCAAATGCAAGATGAATTCAGGAACCTCCCTCATAACATTCAGACTGGGATAGGCAATATCTTTGTTTGTTCTGTAAATGCTAATGTTCCATTGTGTACAAAAGGTGATGTTACAGAAAGTATCTCGAAAATTGGTAAAACACTCATAAAATTGGTTGCACACTACTCTAAATCATATGGTAAGCAAAATAATAAGGTTTACATCAAGTTAGCGCATAGCAGTTTTCAGCAAAATTCAACTCTACACTCTATCGAGCTCAATGCATTACCTTCTATTCTATGCATTTTCTGTTAAGGATAGGACATAACAACTCATTGTGAGCTGGAATTGTATAGATATTGACTGTATACTTGTCAGAGCCATGGAATACTCATATGCAAGACGAATTCAGAGACCTACCTCATAACATTCAGAGCGGTACAGGCAATATCTTTGTTTAGTTCTGTAAACGCTAATGTTCCATTGTGTACAAAACGTGATGTTACTGAAAGTACCTTCCCGACCATTGGTAGAACACTCATAAAATTGGTTGCATACTACTCTTAATCATATGGAAAGTAAAATAATAAGGTTTACATCAAGTTATCACATAGCAGTTTTCAGCAAAATTCAACTCCGCACTCTATCGAGCTCAATGCATTACCTTCTATTCTATGCATTTTCTCTTAAGGATGTGGACATAACAACTCATTGTGAGCTGGAATTGTATAGATATTGCCTGTATACTCGTCAAAGCCATGGAATACTCATATGCAAGACGAATTCAGAGACCTACCTCATAACATTCAGAGCGGTACAGGCAATATCTTTGTTTAGTTCTGTAAACGCTAATGTTCCATTGTGTACAAAACGTGATGTTACAGAAAGTATCTTCTCGAACATTGGTAGAACACTCATAAAACTGGTTGCATACTGTTCTAAATCATATGGAAAGTAAAATAATGAGGTTTACATCAAGTTATCACATAGTAGTTTTCAGCAAATTTCAACTGTACACTCTATCGTGCTCAATGCAATACCTTCTATTTATTCATTTTCTGTTAAGGATAGGACATAACAACTCATTGTGAGCTGGAATTGTATAGATATTGCCTGTATACTTGTCAGAGCCATGGAATACTCATATGCAAGACGAATTCAGAGACCTACCTCATAACATTCAGAGCGGTACAGGCAATATCTTTGTTTAGTTCTGTAAACGCTAATGTTCCATTGTGTACAAAACGTGATGTTACTGAAAGTATCTAACCGACCATTGGTAGAACACTCAAAAAATTGGTTGCATACTACTCTAAATCTTATGGAAAGTAAAATAATAAGGCTTACATCAAGTTATCTCATAGCAGTTTTCAGCAAAATTGAACTCTACTCTCTATCGAGCTCAATGCATTACCTTCTATTCTATGCATTTTCTCTTAAGGATGTGGACATAACAACTCATTGTGAGCTGGAATTGTATAGATATTGCCTGTATACTCGTCAAAGCCATGGAATACTCATATGCAAGACGAATTCAGAGACCTACCTCATAACATTCAGAGCGGTACAGGCAATATCTTTGTTTAGTTCTGTAAACGCTAATGTTCCATTGTGTACAAAACGTGATGTTACTGAAAGTATCTTCCCGACCATTGGTAGAACACTCAAAAAATTGGTTGCATACTACTTTAAATCTTATGGAAAGTAAAATAATAAGGCTTACATCAAGTTATCTCATAGCAGTTTTCAGCAAAATTCAACTTTACTCTCTATTGATCTCACAGCAATACCTTATATTCCATGCATTTTCAGTTAAGGATAGGACATAACAACTCATTGTGAGCTGGAATTGTATAGATATTGCCTGTATACTTGTCAGAGCCATGGAATACTCATATGCAAGACGAATTCAGAGACCTACCTCATAACATTCAGAGCGGTATAGGCAATATCTTTGTTCTGTAAACGCTAATGGTTCATTGTGTACAAAGGGTGATGTTACAGAAATTATCTTCTCGGACTTTGGTAGAACACTCATCAAATTGCTTGCATACTACTCTAAATCTTATGGAAAGTAAAATAATCAGGCTTACATCAAGTTATCTCATAGCAGTTTTCAGCAAAATTCAACTCTACACTCTACTGAGCTGAAAGCATTACCTTATATTCCATGCATTTTCTGTTAAGGTCGAGGACATAACAACTCATTGTGAGCTGGAATTTTATAGATATTGCCTGTATACTTGTCAGAGCAATGGAATACACAAGTGCAAGATGAATTCAGGAACCTACCTCATAACATTCAGAGTGGTACAGGCAATATCTTTGTTTAGTTCTGTAAATGCTAATGTTAATTTGTGTACAAAAGGTGATGTTACAGAAAGTATCTTCTCGAACTTTGGTAGAACACTCATAAAATTGGTTGCATACTACTCTTAATCATATGGAAAGTAAAATAATAAGGTTTACATCAAGTTATCACATAGCAGTTTTCAGCAAAATTCAACTCCGCACTCTATCGAGCTCAATGCATTACCTTCTATTCTATGCATTTTCTCTTAAGGATGTGGACATAACAACTCATTGTGAGCTGGAATTCTATAGATATTGCCTGTATACTTCTCAGAGCCATGGACTACTCAAATGCAAGATGAATTCAGGAACCTCCCTCATAACATTCAGACTGGGATAGGCAATATCTTTGTTTGTTCTGTAAATGCTAATGTTCCATTGTGTACAAAAGGTGATGTTACAGAAAGTATCTCGAAAATTGGTAAAACACTCATAAAATTGGTTGCACACTACTCTAAATCATATGGTAAGCAAAATAATAAGGTTTACATCAAGTTAGCGCATAGCAGTTTTCAGCAAAATTCAACTCTACACTCTATCGAGCTCAATGCATTACCTTCTATTCTATGCATTTTCTGTTAAGGATAGGACATAACAACTCATTGTGAGCTGGAATTGTATAGATATTGACTGTATACTTGTCAGAGCCATGGAATACTCATATGCAAGACGAATTCAGAGACCTACCTCATAACATTCAGAGCGGTACAGGCAATATCTTTGTTTAGTTCTGTAAACGCTAATGTTCCATTGTGTACAAAACGTGATGTTACTGAAAGTACCTTCCCGACCATTGGTAGAACACTCATAAAATTGGTTGCATACTACTCTTAATCATATGGAAAGTAAAATAATAAGGTTTACATCAAGTTATCACATAGCAGTTTTCAGCAAAATTCAACTCCGCACTCTATCGAGCTCAATGCATTACCTTCTATTCTATGCATTTTCTCTTAAGGATGTGGACATAACAACTCATTGTGAGCTGGAATTGTATAGATATTGCCTGTATACTCGTCAAAGCCATGGAATACTCATATGCAAGACGAATTCAGAGACCTACCTCATAACATTCAGAGCGGTACAGGCAATATCTTTGTTTAGTTCTGTAAACGCTAATGTTCCATTGTGTACAAAACGTGATGTTACAGAAAGTATCTTCTCGAACATTGGTAGAACACTCATAAAACTGGTTGCATACTGTTCTAAATCATATGGAAAGTAAAATAATGAGGTTTACATCAAGTTATCACATAGTAGTTTTCAGCAAATTTCAACTGTACACTCTATCGTGCTCAATGCAATACCTTCTATTTATTCATTTTCTGTTAAGGATAGGACATAACAACTCATTGTGAGCTGGAATTGTATAGATATTGCCTGTATACTTCTCAGAGCCATAGAATACGCAAATGCAAGATGAATTCAGGAACCTACCTCATAACATTCAGAGTGGTGCAGGCAATATCTTTGTTTAGTTCTGTAAACGCTAATGGTCCATTGTGTACAAAGGGTGATGTTACAGAAAGTATCTTCTCGAACTTTGGTAGAACACTCATAAAATTGGTTGCATACTACTCTTAATCATATGGAAAGTAAAATAATAATGTTTACATCAAGTTATCACATAGCAGTTTTCAGCAAAATTCAGCTCTACACTCTATCGACCTCAATGCATTACCATCTATTGTATGCATTTTCTGTTAAGGATAGGACATAACAACTCATTGTAAGCTGGAATTGTATAGATGTTGCCTGTATACTTGACAGAGCCATGGAATACTCATATGCAAGACGAATTCAGAGACCTACCTCATAACATTCAGAGCGGTACAGGCAATATCTTTGTTTAGTTCTGTAAACGCTAATGTTCCATTGTGTACAAAACGTGATGTTACTGAAAGTACCTTCTTGCACAATGGTAGAACACTCATAAAATTGGTTCCATACTACTCTAAATCATACGTAAAGTAAAATAATAAGGCTTACATCAAGTTCTCACATAGCAGTTTTCAGCAAAATTCAACTCTACACTCTATCGAGCTCAATGCATTACCTTCTATTCTATGCATTTTCTGTTAAGGATAGGACATAACAACTCATTGTGAGCTGGAATTGTATAGATATTGCCTGTATACTTGTCAGAGCCATGGAATACTCATATGCAAGACGAATTCAGAGACCTACCTCATAACATTCAGAGCGGTACAGGCAATATCTTTGTTTAGTTCTGTAAAGGCTAATGTTCCATTGTGTACAAAACGTGATGTTACTGAAAGTATCTTCTTGCACATTGGTAGAACACTCATAAAATTGGTTCCATACTACTCTAAATCATACGGAAAGTAAAATAATAAGGCTTACATCAAGTTCTCACATAGCAGTTTTCAGCAAAATTCAACTCTACACTCTATCGAGCTCAATGCATTACCTTCTATTCTATGCATTTTCTGTTAAGGATAGGACATAACAACTCATTGTGAGCTGGAATTGTATAGATATTGCCTGTATACCTGTCAGAGCCATGGAATACTCATATGCAAGACGAATTCAGAGACCTACCTCATAACATTCAGAGCGGTACAGGCAATATCTTTGTTTAGTTCTGTAAACGCTAATGTTCCATTGTGTACAAAACGTGATGTTACTGAAAGTACCTTCCCGACCATTGGTAGAACACTCAAAAAATTGGTTGCATACTACTCTAAATCTTATGGAAAGTAAAATTATAAGGCTTACATCATGTTATCTCATAGCAGTTTTCAGCAAAATTCAACTCCGCACTCTATCGAGCTCAATGCATTACCTTCTATTCTATGCATTTTCTCTTAAGGATGTGGACATAACAACTCACTGTGAGCTGGAATTGTATAGATATTGCCTGTATACTTCTCAGAGCCATGGAATACTCAAATGCAAGATGAATTCAGGAACCTACCTCATAACATTCAGACTGGGATAGGCAATATCTTTGTTTGTTCTGTAAATGCTAATGTTCCATTGTGTACAAAAGGTGATGTTACAGAAAGTATCTCGAAAATTGGTAAAACACTCATAAACTTGGTTGCACACTACTCTAAATCATATGGTAAGCAAAATAATAAGGTTTACATCAAGTTAGCGCATAGCAGTTTTCAGCAAAATTCAACTCTACACTCTATCGAGCTCAATGCATTACCTTCTATTCTATGCATTTTCTGTTAAGGATAGGACATAACAACTCATTGTGAGCTGGAATTGTATAGATATTGCCTGTATACTTGTCAGAGCCATGGAATACTCATATGCAAGACGAATTCAGAGACCTACCTCATAACATTCAGAGCGGTACAGGCAATATCTTTGTTTAGTTCTGTAAACGCTAATGTTCCATTGTGTACAAAACGTGATGTTACTGAAAGTATCTTCCCGACCATTGGTAGAACACTCAAAAAATTGGTTGCATACTACTCTAAATCTTATGGAAAGTAAAATAATAAGGCTTACATCAAGTTATCTCATAGCAGTTTTCAGCAAAATTCAACTCTACTCTCTATCGAGCTCAATGCATTACCTTCTATTCTATGCATTTTCTCTTAAGGATGTGGACATAACAACTCATTGTGAGCTGGAATTGTATAGATATTGCCTGTATACTCGTCAAAGCCATGGAATACTCATATGCAAGACGAATTCAGAGACCTACCTCATAACATTCAGAGCGGTACAGGCAATATCTTTGTTTAGTTCTGTAAACGCTAATGTTCCATTGTGTACAAAACGTGATGTTACAGAAAGTATCTTCTCGAACATTGGTAGAACACTCATAAAACTGGTTGCATACTGTTCTAAATCATATGGAAAGTAAAATAATGAGGTTTACATCAAGTTATCACATAGTAGTTTTCAGCAAATTTCAACTCTACACTCTATCGTGCTCAATGCAATACCTTCTATTTATTCATTTTCTGTTAAGGATAGGACATAACAACTCATTGTGAGCTGGAATTGTATAGATATTGCCTGTATACTTCTCAGAGCCATAGAATACGCAAATGCAAGATGAATTCAGGAACCTACCTCATAACATTCAGAATGGTGCAGGCAATATCTTTGTTTAGTTCTGTAAACGCTAATGGTCCATTGTGTACAAAGGGTGATGTTACAGAAAGTATCTTCTCGAACTTTGGTAGAACACTCATAAAATTGGTTGCATACTACTCTTAATCATATGGAAAGTAAAATAATAAAGTTTACATCAAGTTATCACATAGTAGTTTTCAGCAAAATTCAACTCTACACTCTATTGATCTCAATGCAATACCTTATATACCATGCATTTTCAGTTAAGGACGAGGACATAACAACTCAAGTTGAGCTGGATTTGCATTGATATTGCCTGTATACTTGTCAGAGCCCTGGAATACTCAAAGGCAAGACGAATTCAGGAACCTAGCTCATAACATTCAGAGTGGTATTGGCAATATCTTTGCTTGTTCTGAAAAAGCTAATGATCCATTGTGTGCAAAAGGTGATGTTACAGAAAGTATCTTCTCGAACATTGGTAGAACACTCATAAAATTGGTTGCATACTACTCTAAATCATATGGAAAGTAAAATAATAAGCTTTACATCAAGTTAGCGCATAGCAGTTTTCAGCAAAATTCAGCTCTACACTCTATCGACCTCAATGCATTACCATCTATTGTATGCATTTTCTGTTAAGGATAGGACATAACAACTCATTGTGAGCTGGAATTGTATAGATGTTGCCTGTATACTTGACAGAGCCATGGAATACTCATATGCAAGACGAATTCAGAGACCTACCTCATAACATTCAGAGCGGTACAGGCAATATCTTTGTTTAGTTCTGTAAACGCTAATGTTCCATTGTGTACAAAACGTGATGTTACTGAAAGTATCTTCCCGACCATTGGTAGAACACTCAAAAAATTGGTTGCATACTACTCTAAATCTTATGGAAAGTAAAATTATAAGGCTTACATCAAGGTATCTCATAGCAGTTTTCAGCAAAATTCAACTCTACACTCTATCGAGCTCATGCATTACCTTCTATTCTATGCATTTTCACTTAAGGATGTGGACATAACAACTCATTGTGAGCTGGAATTGTATAGATATTGCCTGTATACTTGTCAGAGCCATGGAATACACAAGTGCAAGATGAATTCAGGAACCTACCTCATAACATTCAGAGTGGTATAGGCAATATCTTTGTTCTGTAAACGCTAATGGTCCATTGTGTACAAAGGGTGATGTTACAGAAATTATCTTCTCGAACTTTGGTAGAACACTCATCAAATTGGTTGCATACTACTCTTAATCATATGGAAAGTAAAATAATAAGGTTTAAATCAAGTTATCACATAGCAGTTTTCAGCAAAATTCAACTCTACACTCTATCGAGCTCAATGCATTACCTTCTATTCTATGCATTTTCTCTTAAGGATGTGGACATAACAACTCATTGTGAGCTGGATTTGTATAGATATTGCCTGTATACTTCTCAGAGCCATGGAATACTCAAATGCAAGATGAATTCAGGAACCTACCTCAGAACATTCAGACTGGGATAGGCAATATCTTTGTTTGTTCTGTAAATGCTAATGTTCCATTGTGTACAAAAGGTGAAGTTACTAAAGTATCTCGAAAATTGGTAAAACACTCATAAAATTGGTTGCACACTACTCTAAATCATATGGTAAGCAAAATAATAAGGTTTACATCAAGTTAGCGCATAGCAGTTTTCAGCAAAATTCAACTCTACACTCTATCGAGCTCAATGCATTACCTTCTATTCTATGCATTTTCTGTTAAGGATAGGACATAACAACTCATTGTGAGCTGGAATTGTATAGATATTGCCTGTATACTTGTCAGAGCCATGGAATACTCATATGCAAGACGAATTCAGAGACCTACCTCATAACATTCAGAGCGGTACAGGCAATATCTTTGTTTAGTTCTGTAAACGCTAATGTTCCATTGTGTACAAAACGTGATGTTACAGAAAGTATCTTCCCGACCATTGGTAGAACACTCAAAAAATTGGTTGCATACTACTCTAAATCTTATGGAAAGTAAAATAATAAGGCTTACATCAAGTTATCTCATAGCAGTTTTCAGCAAAATTCAACTCTACTCTCTATCGAGCTCAATGCATTACCTTCTATTCTATGCATTTTCTCTTAAGGATGTGGACATAACAACTCATTGTGAGCTGGAATTGTATAGATATTGCCTGTATACTCGTCAAAGCCATGGAATACTCATATGCAAGACGAATTCAGAGACCTACCTCATAACATTCAGAGCGGTACAGGCAATATCTTTGTTTAGTTCTGTAAACGCTAATGTTCCATTGTGTACAAAACGTGATGTTACTGAAAGTATCTTCCCGACCATTGGTAGAACACTCAAAAAATTGGTTGCATACTACTTTAAATCTTATGGAAAGTAAAATAATAAGGCTTACATCAAGTTATCTCATAGCAGTTTTCAGCAAAATTCAACTTTACTCTCTATTGATCTCACAGCAATACCTTATATTCCATGCATTTTCAGTTAAGGATAGGACATAACAACTCATTGTGAGCTGGAATTGTATAGATATTGCCTGTATACTTGTCAGAGCCATGGAATACTCATATGCAAGACGAATTCAGAGACCTACCTCATAACATTCAGAGCGGTATAGGCAATATCTTTGTTCTGTAAACGCTAATGGTCCATTGTGTACAAAGGGTGATGTTACAAAAATTATCTTCTCGAACCTTGGAAGAACACTCATCAAATTGGTTGCATACTACTCTTAATCATATGGAAAGTAAAATAATAAGGTTTACATCAAGTTATCACATAGCAGTTTTCAGCAAAATTCAACTCTACACTCTATCGAGCTCAATGCATTACCTTCTATTCTATGCATTTTCTCTTAAGGATGCGGACATAACAACTCATTGTGAGCTGGATTTGTATAGATATTGCCTGTATACTTCTCAGAGCCATGGAATACTCAAATGCAAGATGAATTCAGGAACCTACCTCAGAACATTCAGACTGGGATAGGCAATATCTTTGTTTGTTCTGTAAATGCTAATGTTCCATTGTGTACAAAAGGTGATGTTACTAAAGTATCTCGAAAATTGGTAAAACACTCATAAAATTGGTTGCACACTACTCTAAATCATATGGTAAGCAAAATAATAAGGTTTACATCAAGTTAGCGCATAGCAGTTTTCAGCAAAATTCAACTCTACACTCTATCGAGCTCAATGCATTACCTTCTATTCTATGCATTTTCTGTTAAGGATAGGACATAACAACTCATTGTGAGCTGGAATTGTATAGATATTGCCTGTATACTTGTCAGAGCCATGGAATACTCATATGCAAGACGAATTCAGAGACCTACCTCATAACATTCAGAGCGGTACAGGCAATATCTTTGTTTAGTTCTGTAAACGCTAATGTTCCATTGTGTACAAAACGTGATGTTACTGAAAGTATCTTCCCGACCATTGGTAGAACACTCAAAAAATTGGTTGCATACTACTCTAAATCTTATGGAAAGTAAAATAATAAGGCTTACATCAAGTTATCTCATAGCAGTTTTCAGCAAAATTGAACTCTACTCTCTATCGAGCTCAATGCATTACCTTCTATTCTATGCATTTTCTCTTAAGGATGTGGACATAACAACTCATTGTGAGCTGGAATTGTATAGATATTGCCTGTATACTCGTCAAAGCCATGGAATACTCATATGCAAGACGAATTCAGAGACCTACCTCATAACATTCAGAGCGGTACAGGCAATATCTTTGTTTAGTTCTGTAAACGCTAATGTTCCATTGTGTACAAAACGTGATGTTACTGAAAGTATCTTCCCGACCATTGGTAGAACACTCAAAAAATTGGTTGCATACTACTTTAAATCTTATGGAAAGTAAAATAATAAGGCTTACATCAAGTTATCTCATAGCAGTTTTCAGCAAAATTCAACTTTACTCTCTATTGATCTCACAGCAATACCTTATATTCCATGCATTTTCAGTTAAGGATAGGACATAACAACTCATTGTGAGCTGGAATTGTATAGATATTGCCTGTATACTTGTCAGAGCCATGGAATACTCATATGCAAGACGAATTCAGAGACCTACCTCATAACATTCAGAGCGGTATAGGCAATATCTTTGTTCTGTAAACGCTAATGGTCCATTGTGTACAAAGGGTGATGTTACAAAAATTATCTTCTCGAACCTTGGAAGAACACTCATCAAATTGGTTGCATACTACTCTTAATCATATGGAAAGTAAAATAATAAGGTTTACATCAAGTTATCACATAGCAGTTTTCAGCAAAATTCAACTCTACACTATCGAGCTCAATGCATTACCTTCTATTCTATGCATTTTCTCTTAAGGATGTGGACATAACAACTCATTGTGAGCTGGATTTGTATAGATATTGCCTGTATACTTGTCAGAGCGATGGAATACTCATATGCAAGACGAATTCAGAGACCTACCTCATAACATTCTGAGCGGTACAGGCAATATCTTTGTTTAGTTCTGTAAACGCTAATGTTCCATTGTGTACAAAACGTGATGTTACTGAAAGTATCTTCCCGACCATTGGTAGAACACTCATAAAATTGGTTGCATACTACTCTTAATCATATGGAAAGTAAAATAATAAGGTTTACATCAAGTTATCACATAGCAGTTTTCAGCAAAATTCAACTCCGCACTCTATCGAGCTCAATGCATTACCTTCTATTCTATGCATTTTCTCTTAAGGATGTGGACATAACAACTCATTGTGAGCTGGAATTGTATAGATATTGCCTGTATACTTCTCAGAGCCATGGAATACTCAAATGCAAGATGAATTCAGGAACCTACCTCATAACATTCAGACTGGGATAGGCAATATCTTTGTTTGTTCTGTAAATGCTAATGTTCCATTGTGTACAAAAGGTGATGTTACAGAAAGTATCTCGAAAATTGGTAAAACACTCATAAAATTGGTTGCACACTACTCTACATCATATGGTAAGCAAAATAATAAGGTTTACATCAAGTTAGCGCATAGCAGTTTTCAGCAAAATTCAACTCTACACTCTATCGAGCTCAATGCATTACCTTCTATTCTATGCATTTTCTGTTACGGATAGGACATAACAACTCATTGTGAGCTGGAATTGTATAGATATTGCCTGTATACTTGTCAGAGCCATGGAATACTCATATGCAAGACGAATTCAGAGACCTACCTCATAACATTCAGAGCGGTACAGGCAATATCTTTGTTTAGTTCTGTAAACGCTAATGTTCCATTGTGTACAAAACGTGATGTTACTGAAAGTATCTTCCCGACCATTGGTAGAACACTCAAAAAATTGGTTGCATACTACTCTAAATCTTATGGAAAGTAAAATAATAAGGCTTACATCAAGTTATCTCATAGCAGTTTTCAGCAAAATTCAACTCTACTCTCTATCGAGCTCAATGCATTACCTTCTATTCTATGCATTTTCTCTTAAGGATGTGGACATAACAACTCATTGTGAGCTGGAATTGTATAGATATTGCCTGTATACTCGTCAAAGCCATGGAATACTCATATGCAAGACGAATTCAGAGACCTACCTCATAACATTCAGAGCGGTACAGGCAATATCTTTGTTTAGTTCTGTAAACGCTAATGTTCCATTGTGTACAAAACGTGATGTTACTGAAAGTATCTTCCCGACCATTGGTAGAACACTCAAAAAATTGGTTGCATACTACTTTAAATCTTATGGAAAGTAAAATAATAAGGCTTACATCAAGTTATCTCATAGCAGTTTTCAGCAAAATTCAACTTTACTCTCTATTGATCTCACAGCAATACCTTATATTCCATGCATTTTCAGTTAAGGATAGGACATAACAACTCATTGTGAGCTGGAATTGTATAGATATTGCCTGTATACTTGTCAGAGCCATGGAATACTCATATGCAAGACGAATTCAGAGACCTACCTCATAACATTCAGAGCGGTATAGGCAATATCTTTGTTCTGTAAACGCTAATGGTCCATTGTGTACAAAGGGTGATGTTACAGAAATTATCTTCTCGAACTTTGGTAGAACACTCATCAAATTGCTTGCATACTACTCTAAATCTTATGGAAAGTAATATAATCAGGCTTACATCAAGTTATCTCATAGCAGTTTTCAGCAAAGTTCAACTCTACACTCTACTGAGCTGAAAGCATTACCTTATATTCCATGCATTTTCTGTTAAGGTCGAGGACATAACAACTCAGGGTGAGCTGGAATTTTATAGATATTGCCTGTATACTTGTCAGAGCAATGGAATACACAAGTGC
Source organism: Hemitrygon akajei (assembly GCF_048418815.1). Taxonomy (NCBI): domain Eukaryota; kingdom Metazoa; phylum Chordata; class Chondrichthyes; order Myliobatiformes; family Dasyatidae; genus Hemitrygon; species Hemitrygon akajei. The sequence continues at coordinate 93,349,823 of NC_133136.1, read as the reverse complement.
AAGATGAATTCAGGAACCTACCTCATAACATTCAGAGTGGTATAGGCAATATCTTTGTTCTGTAAACGCTAATGGTCCATTGTGTACAAAGGGTGATGTTACAGAAATTATCTTCTCGAACCTTGGAAGAACAATCATCAAATTGGTTGCATACTACTCTTAATCATATGGAAAGTAAAATAATAAGGTTTACATCAAGTTATCACATAGCAGTTTTCAGCAAAATTCAACTCTACACTCTACTGAGCTGAAAGCATTACCTTATATTCCATGCATTTTCTCTTAAGGATGTGGACATAACAACTCATTGTGAGCTGGAATTGTATAGATATTGCCTGTATACTTCTCAGAGCCATGGAATACTCAAATGCAAGATGAATTCAGGAACCTACCTCATAACATTCAGACTGGGATAGGCAATATCTTTGTTTGTTCTGTAAATTCTAATGTTCCATTGTGTACAAAAGGTGATGTTACAGAAAGTATCTCGAAAATTGGTAAAACACTCATAAAATTGGTTGCACACTACTCTAAATCATATGGTAAGCAAAATAATAAGGTTTACATCAAGTTAGCGCATAGCAGTTTTCAGCAAAATTCAACTCTACACTCTATCGAGCTCAATGCATTACCTTCTATTCTATGCATTTCCTGTTAAGGATAGGACATAACAACTCATTGTGAGATGGAATTGTATAGATATTGCCTGTATACTTGTCAGAGCCATGGAATACTCATATGCAAGACGAATTCAGAGACCTACCTCATAACATTCAGAGCGGTACAGGCAATATCTTTGTTTAGTTCTGTAAACGCTAATGTTCCATTGTGTACAAAACGTGATGTTACTGAAAGTATCTTCCCGACCATTGGTAGAACACTCAAAAAATTGGTTGCATACTACTCTAAATCTTATGGAAAGTAAAATAATAAGGCTTACATCAAGTTATCTCATAGCAGTTTTCAGCAAAATTCAACTCTACTCTCTATCGAGCTCAATGCATTACCTTCTATTCTATGCATTTTCTCTTAAGGATGTGGACATAACAACTCATTGTGAGCTGGAATTGTATAGAGATTGCCTGTATACTCGTCAAAGCCATGGAATACTCATATGCAAGACGAATTCAGAGACCTACCTCATAACATTCAGAGCGGTACAGGCAATATCTTTGTTTAGTTCTGTAAACGCTAATGTTCCATTGTGTAAAAAACGTGATGTTACTGAAAGTATCTTCCCGACCATTGGTAGAACACTCAAAAAATTGGTTGCATACTACTTTAAATCTTATGGAAAGTAAAATAATAAGGCTTACATCAAGTTATCTCATAGCAGTTTTCAGCAAAACTCAACTCTACACTCTACTGAGCTGAAAGCATTACCTTATATTCCATGCATTTTCTGTTAAGGACGAGGACATAACAACTCAGGGTGAGCTGGAATTTTATAGATATTGCCTGTATACTTGTCAGAGCAATGGAATACACAAGTGCAAGATGAATTTAGGAACCTACCTCATAACATTCAGAGTGGTATAGGCAATATCTTTGTTCTGTAAACGCTAATGGTCCATTGTGTACAAAAGGTGATGTTACAGAAAGTAACTTCTCGAACTTTGGTAGAACTCTCATAAAATTGGTTGCATACTACTCTTAATCATATGGAAAGTAAAATAATGAGGTTTACATCAAGTTATCACATAGTAGTTTTCAGCAAATTTCAACTCTACACTCTATCGTGGTCAATGCAATACCTTCTATTTATTCATTTTCTGTTAAGGATAAGACATAACAACTCATTGTGAGCTGGAATTATATAGATATTGCCTGTATACTTCTCAGAGCCATAGAATACGCAAATGCAAGATGAATTCAGGAACCTACCTCATAACATTCAGAGTGGTGCAGGCAATATCTTTGTTTAGTTCTGTAAACGCTAATGGTCCATTGTGTACAAAGGGTGATGTTACAGAAAGTATCTTCTCGAACTTTGGTAGAACACTCATAAAATTGGTTGCATACTACTCTTAATCATATGGAAAGTAAAATAATAATGTTTACATCAAGTTATCACATAGTAGTTTTCAGCAAAATTCAACTCTACCCTCTATTGATCTCAATGCAATACCTTATATACCATGCATTTTCAGTTAAGGACGAGGACATAACAACTCAAGTTGAGCTGGTTTTGCATTGATATTGCCTGTATACTTGTCAGAGCCCTGGAATACTCAAAGGCAAGACGAATTCAGGAACCTACCTCATAACATTCAGAGTGGTATTGGCAATATCTTTGCTTGTTCTGAAAAAGCTAATGATCCATTGTGTGCAAAAGGTGATGTTACAGAAAGTATCTTCTCGAACATTGGTAGAACACTCATAAAATTGGTTCCATACTACTCTAAATCATACGGAAAGTAAAATAATAAGCCTTACATCAAGTTCTCACATAGCAGTTTTCAGCAAAATTCAACTCTACACTCTATCGAGCTCAATGCATTACCTTCTATTCTATGCATTTTCTCTTAAGGATGTGGACATAACAACTCATTGTGAGCTGGATTTGTATAGATATTGCCTGTATACTTCTCAGAGCCATGGAATACCCAAATGCAAGATGAATTCAGGAAGCTACCTCATAACATTTAGAGTGGTACAGGCAATATCTTTGTTTAGTTCTGTAAATGCTAATGTTAATTTGTGTACAAAGGTTATGTTACAGAAAGTATCTTCTCGAACTTTGGTAGAACACTCATAAAATTGGTTGCATACTACTCTTAATCATATGGAAAGTAAAATAATAAGGTTTACATCAAGTTAGCGCATAGCAGTTTTCAGCAAAATTCAACTCTACACTCTATCGAGCTCAATGCATTACCTTCTATTCTATGCATTTTCTGTTAAGGATAGGACATAACAACTCATTGTGAGCTGGAATTGTATAGATATTGCCTGTATACTTGTCAGAGCCATGGAATACTCATATGCAAGACGAATTCAGAGACCTACCTCATAACATTCAGAGCGGTACAGGCAATATCTTTGTTCAGTTCTGTAAACGCTAATGTTCCATTGTGTAGAAAACGTGATGTTACTGAAAGTATCTTCCCGACCATTGGTAGAACACTCAAAAAATTGCTTGCATACTACTCTAAATCTTATGGAAAGTAAAATAATAAGGCTTACATCAAGTTATCTCATAGCAGTTTTCAGCAAAATTCAACTCTACACTCTACTGAGCTGAGAGCATTACCTTATATTCCATGCATTTTCTGTTAAGGTCGAGGACATAACAACTCAGGGTGAGCTGGAATTTTATAGATATTGCCTGTATACTTGTCAGAGCCATGGAATACTCATATGCAAGACGAATTCAGAGACCTACCTCATAACATTCAGAGCGGTATAGGCAATATCTTTGTTCTGTAAACGCTAATGGTCCATTGTGTACAAAGGGTGATGTTACAGAAATTATCTTCTCGAACTTTGGTAGAACACTCATCAAATTGCTTGCATACTACTCTAAATCTTATGGAAAGTAAAATAATCAGGCTTACATCAAGTTATCTCATAGCAGTTTTCAGCAAAGTTCAACTCTACACTCTACTGAGCTGAAAGCATTACCTTATATTCCATGCATTTTCTGTTAAGGTCGAGGACATAACAACTCAGGGTGAGCTGGAATTTTATAGATATTGCCTGTATACTTGTCAGAGCAATGGAATACACAAGTGCAAGATGAATTCAGGAACCTACCTCATAACATTCAGAGTGGTATAGGCAATATCTTTGTTCTGTAAACGCTAATGGTCCATTGTGTACAAAGGGTGATGTTACAGAAATTATCTTCTCGAACCTTGGAAGAACAATCATCAAATTGGTTGCATACTACTCTTAATCATATGGAAAGTAAAATAATAAGGTTTACATCAAGTTATCACATAGCAGTTTTCAGCAAAATTCAACTCTACACTCTATCGAGCTCAATGCATTACCTTCTATTCTATGCATTTTCTCTTAAGGATGTGGACATAACAACTCATTGTGAGCTGGATTTGTATAGATATTGCCTGTATAATTGTCACAGCCATGGAATACTCAAATGCAAGACGAATTCAGGAACCAGCCTTATAACATTCAGAGTGGTACAGGCAATATCTTTGTTTAGTTCTGTAAATGCTAATGTTAATTTGTGTACAAAAGGTGATGTTACAGAAAGTATCTTCTCGAGCTTTGGTAGAACACTCATAAAATTGGTTGCATACTACTCTTAATCATATGGAAAGTAAAATAATAAGGTTTACATCAAGTTATCACATAGCAGTTTTCAGCAAAATTCAACTCCGCACTCTATCGAGCTCAATGCATTACCTTCTATTCTATGCATTTTCTCTTAAGGATGTGGACATAACAACTCATTGTGAGCTGGAATTGTATAGATATTGCCTGTATACTTCTCAGAGCCATGGAATACTCAAATGCAAGATGAATTCAGGAACCTACCTCATAACATTCAGACTGGGATAGGCAATATCTTTGTTTGTTCTGTAAATTCTAATGTTCCATTGTGTACAAAAGGTGATGTTACAGAAAGTATCTCGAAAATTGGTAAAACACTCATAAAATTGGTTGCACACTACTCTAAATCATATGGTAAGCAAAATAATAAGGTTTACATCAAGTTAGCGCATAGCAGTTTTCAGCAAAATTCAACTCTACACTCTATCGAGCTCAATGCATTACCTTCTATTCTATGCATTTCCTGTTAAGGATAGGACATAACAACTCATTGTGAGATGGAATTGTATAGATATTGCCTGTATACTTGTCAGAGCCATGGAATACTCATATGCAAGACGAATTCAGAGACCTACCTCATAACATTCAGAGCGGTACAGGCAATATCTTTGTTTAGTTCTGTAAACGCTAATGTTCCATTGTTTACAAAACGTGATGTTACTGAAAGTATCTTCCCGACCATTGGTAGAACACTCAAAAAATTGGTTGCATACTACTCTAAATCTTATGGAAAGTAAAATAATAAGGCTTACATCAAGTTATCTCATAGCAGTTTTCAGCAAAATTCAACTCTACACTCTACTGAGCTGAAAGCATTACCTTATATTCCATGCATTTTCTGTTAAGGACGAGGACATAACAACTCAGGGTGAGCTGGAATTTTATAGATATTGCCTGTATACTTGTCAGAGCAATGGAATACACAAGTGCAAGATGAATTTAGGAACCTACCTCATAACATTCAGAGTGGTATAGGCAATATCTTTGTTCTGTAAACGCTAATGGTCCATTGTGTACAAAAGGTGATGTTACAGAAAGTAACTTCTCGAACTTTGGTAGAACTCTCATAAAATTGGTTGCATACTACTCTTAATCATATGGAAAGTAAAATAATGAGGTTTACATCAAGTTATCACATAGTAGTTTTCAGCAAATTTCAACTCTACACTCTATCGTGGTCAATGCAATACCTTCTATTTATTCATTTTCTGTTAAGGATAAGACATAACAACTCATTGTGAGCTGGAATTATATAGATATTGCCTGTATACTTCTCAGAGCCATAGAATACGCAAATGCAAGATGAATTCAGGAACCTACCTCATAACATTCAGAGTGGTGCAGGCAATATCTTTGTTTAGTTCTGTAAACGCTAATGGTCCATTGTGTAAAAAGGGTGATGTTACAGAAAGTATCTTCTCGAACTTTGGTAGAACACTCATAAAATTGGTTGCATACTACTCTTAATCATATGGAAAGTAAAATAATAATGTTTACATCAAGTTATCACATAGTAGTTTTCAGCAAAATTCAACTCTACCCTCTATTGATCTCAATGCAATACCTTATATACCATGCATTTTCAGTTAAGGACGAGGACATAACAACTCAAGTTGAGCTGGTTTTGCATTGATATTGCCTGTATACTTGTCAGAGCCCTGGAATACTCAAAGGCAAGACGAATTCAGGAACCTACCTCATAACATTCAGAGTGGTATTGGCAATATCTTTGCTTGTTCTGAAAAAGCTAATGATCCATTGTGTGCAAAAGGTGATGTTACAGAAAGTATCTTCTCGAACATTGGTAGAACACTCATAAAAGTGGTTCCATACTACTCTAAATCATACGGAAAGTAATATAATAAGCCTTACATCAAGTTCTCACATAGCAGTTTTCAGCAAAATTCAACTCTACACTCTACCGAGCTCAATGCATTACCTTCTATTCTATGCATTTTCTCTTAAGGATGTGGACATAACAACTCATTGTGAGCTGGATTTGTATAGATATTGCCTGTATACTTCTCAGAGCCATGGAATACCCAAATGCAAGATGAATTCAGGAAGCTACCTCATAACATTCAGAGCGGTACAGGCAATATCTTTGTTCAGTTCTGTAAACGCTAATGTTCCATTGTGTAGAAAACGTGATGTTACTGAAAGTATCTTCCCGACCATTGGTAGAACACTCAAAAAATTGCTTGCATACTACTCTAAATCTTATGGAAAGTAAAATAATAAGGCTTACATCAAGTTATCTCATAGCAGTTTTCAGCAAAATTCAACTCTACACTCTACTGAGCTGAGAGCATTACCTTATATTCCATGCATTTTCTGTTAAGGTCGAGGACATAACAACTCAGGGTGAGCTGGAATTTTATAGATATTGCCTGTATACTTGTCAGAGCCATGGAATACTCATATGCAAGACGAATTCAGAGACCTACCTCATAACATTCAGAGCGGTACAGGCAATATCTTTGTTTAGTTCTGTAAACGCTAATGTTCCATTGTGTAGAAAACGTGATGTTACTGAAAGTATCTTCCCGACCATTGGTAGAACACTCAAAAAATTGCTTGCATACTACTCTAAATCTTATGGAAAGTAAAATAATAAGGCTTACAGCAAGTTATCTCATAGCAGTTTTCAGCAAAATTCAACTCTACACTCTACTGAGCTGAGAGCATTACCTTATATTCCATGCATTTTCTGTTAAGGTCGAGGACATAACAACTCAGGGTGAGCTGGAATTTTATAGATATTGCCTGTATACTTGTCAGAGCAATGGAATACACAAGTGCAAGATGAATTCAGGAACCTACCTCATAACATTCAGAGTGGTATAGGCAATATCTTTGTTCTGTAAACGCTAATGGTCCATTGTGTACAAAGGGTGATGTTACAGAAATTATCTTCTCGAACTTTGGTAGAACACTCATCAAATTGGTTGCATACTACTCTTAATCATATGGAAAGTAAAATAATAAGGTTTACATCAAGTTAGCGCATAGCAGTTTTCAGCAAAATTCAACTCTACACTCTATCGAGCTCAATGCATTACCTTCTATTCTATGCATTTTCTGTTAAGGATAGGACATAACAACTCATTGTGAGCTGGAATTGTATAGATATTGCCTGTATACTTGTCAGAGCCATGGAATACTCATATGCAAGACGAATTCAGAGACCTACCTCATAACATTCAGAGCGGTACAGGCAATATCTTTGTTTAGTTCTGTAAACGCTAATGTTCCATTGTGTAGAAAACGTGATGTTACTGAAAGTATCTTCCCGACCATTGGTAGAACACTCAAAAAATTGCTTGCATACTACTCTAAATCTTATGGAAAGTAAAATAATAAGGCTTACATCAAGTTATCTCATAGCAGTTTTCAGCAAAATTCAACTCTACACTCTACTGAGCTGAGAGCATTACCTTATATTCCATGCATTTTCTGTTAAGGTCGAGGACATAACAACTCAGGGTGAGCTGGAATTTTATAGATATTGCCTGTATACTTGTCAGAGCAATGGAATACACAAGTGCAAGATGAATTCAGGAACCTACCTCATAACATTCAGAGTGGTATAGGCAATATCTTTGTTCTGTAAACGCTAATGGTCCATTGTGTACAAAGGGTGATGTTACAGAAATTATCTTCTCGAACTTTGGTAGAACACTCATCAAATTGGTTGCATATTACTCTTAATCATATGGAAAGTAAAATAATAAGGTTTACATCAAGTTATCACATAGCAGTTTTCAGCAAAATTCAACTCTACACTCTATCGAGCTCAATGCATTACCTTCTATTCTATGCATTTTCTCTTAAGGATGTGGACATAACAACTCATTGTGAGCTGGATTTGTATAGATATTGCCTGTATACTTCTCAGAGCCATGGAATACTCCAATGCAAGATGAATTCAGGAAGCTACCTCATAACATTTAGAGTGGTACAGGCAATATCTTTGTTTAGTTCTGTAAATGCTAATGTTAATTTGTGTACATAGGTGATGTTACAGAAAGTATCTTATCGAACTTTGGTAGAACACTCATAAAATTGGTTGCATACTACTCTTAATCATATGGAAAGTAAAATAATAAGGTTTACATCAAGTTAGCGCATAGCAGTTTTCAGCAAAATTCAACTTTACACTCTATCGAGCTCAATGCATTACCTTCTATTCTATGCTTTTTCTGTTAAGGATAGGACATAACAACTTATTGTGAGCTGGAATTGTATAGATATTGCCTGTATACCTGTCAGAGCCATGGAATACTCATATGCAAGACGAATTCAGAGACCTACCTCATAACATTCAGAGCGATACAGGCAATATCTTTGTTTAGTTCTGTAAACGCTAATGGTCCATTGTGTACAAACGTTGATGTTACAGAAAGTATCTTCTCGAACTTTGGTAGAACACTCATAAAATTGGTTGCATACTACTCTTAATCATATGGAAAGTAAAATAATAATGTTTACATCAAGTTATCACATAGTAGTTTTCAGCAAAATTCAACTCTACCCTCTATTGATCTCAATGCAATACCTTATATACCATGCATTTTCAGTTAAGGACGAGGACATAACAACTCAAGTTGAGCTGGTTTTGCATTGATATTGCCTGTATACTTGTCAGAGCCCTGGAATACTCAAAGGCAAGACGAATTCAGGAACCTACCTCATAACATTCAGAGTGGTATTGGCAATATCTTTGCTTGTTCTGAAAAAGCTAATGATCCATTGTGTGCAAAAGGTGATGTTACAGAAAGTATCTTCTCGAACATTGGTAGAACACTCATAAAATTGGTTGCATACTACTCTAAATCATATGGAAAGTAAAATAATAAGCTTTACATCAAGTTAGCGCATAGCAGTTTTCAGCAAAATTCAGCTCTACACTCTATCGACCTCAATGCATTACCATCTATTCTATGCATTTTCTGTTAAGGATAGGACATAACAACTCATTGTGAGCTGGAATTGTATAGATATTGCCTGTATACTTGACAGAGCCATGGAATACTCATATGCAAGACGAATTCAGAGACCTACCTCATAACATTCAGAGCGGTACAGGCAATAACTTTGTTTAGTTCTGTAAACGCTAATGTTCCATTGTGTACAAAACTTGATGTTACTGAAAGTATCTTCTTGCACATTGGTAGAACACTCATAAAATTGGTTCCATACTACTCTAAATCATACGGAAAGTAAAATAATAAGGCTTACATCAAGTTCTCACATAGCAGTTTTCAGCAAAATTCAACTCTACACTCTATCGAGCTCAATGCATTACCTTCTATTCTATGCATTTTCTCTTAAGGATGTGGACATAACAACTCATTGTGAGCTGGATTTGTATAGATATTGCCTGTATACTTCTCAGAGCCATGGAATACCCAAATGCAAGATGAATTCAGGAAGCTACCTCATAACATTTAGAGTGGTACAGGCAATATCTTTGTTTAGTTCTGTAAATGCTAATGTTAATTTGTGTACAAAGGTTATGTTACAGAAAGTATCTTCTCGAACTTTGGTAGAACACTCATAAAATTGGTTGCATACTACTCTTAATCATATGGAAAGTAAAATAATAAGGTTTACATCAAGTTAGCGCATAGCAGTTTTCAGCAAAATTCAACTCTACACTCTATCGAGCTCAATGCATTACCTTCTATTCTATGCATTTTCTGTTAAGGATAGGACATAACAACTCATTGTGAGCTGGAATTGTATAGATATTGCCTGTATACTTCTCAGAGCCATGGAATACTCATATGCAAGACGAATTCAGAGACCTACCTCATAACATTCAGAGCGGTACAGGCAATATCTTTGTTTAGTTCTGTAAACGCTAATGTTCCATTGTGTACAAAACGTGATGTTACTGAAAGTATCTTCCCGACCATTGGTAGAACACTCAAAAAATTGCTTGCATACTACTCTAAATCTTATGGAAAGTAAAATAATAAGGCTTACATCAAGTTATCTCATAGCAGTTTTCAGCAAAATTCAACTCTACACTCTACTGAGCTGAGAGCATTACCTTATATTCCATGCATTTTCTGTTAAGGTCGAGGACATAACAACTCAGGGTGAGCTGGAATTTTATAGATATTGCCTGTATACTTGTCAGAGCAATGGAATACACAAGTGCAAGATGAATTCAGGAACCTACCTCATAACATTCAGAGTGGTATAGGCAATATCTTTGTTCTGTAAACGCTAATTGTCCATTGTGTACAAAGGGTGATGTTACAGAAATTATCTTCTCGAACTTTGGTAGAACACTCATCAAATTGGTTGCATATTACTCTTAATCATATGGAAAGTAAAATAATAAGGTTTACATCAAGTTATCACATAGCAGTTTTCAGCAAAATTCAACTCTACACTCTATCGAGCTCAATGCATTACCTTCTATTCTATGCATTTTCTCTTAGGGATGTGGACATAACAACTCATTGTGAGCTGGATTTGTATAGATATTGCCTGTATACTTCTCAGAGCCATGGAATACTCAAATGCAAGATGAATTCAGGAAGCTACCTCATAACATTTAGAGTGGTACAGGCAATATCTTTGTTTAGTTCTGTAAATGCTAATGTTAATTTGTGTACAAAGGTGATGTTACAGAAAGTATCTTCTCGAACTTTGGTAGAACACTCATAAAATTGGTTGCATACTACTCTTAATCATATGGAAAGTAAAATAATAATGTTTACATCAAGTTATCACATAGTAGTTTTCAGCAAAATTCAACTCTACCCTCTATTGATCTCAATGCAATACCTTATATACCATGCATTTTCAGTTAAGGACGAGGACATAACAACTCAAGTTGAGCTGGTTTTGCATTGATATTGCCTGTATACTTGTCAGAGCCCTGGAATACTCAAAGGCAAGACGAATTCAGGAACCTACCTCATAACATTCAGAGTGGTATTGGCAATATCTTTGCTTGTTCTGAAAAAGCTAATGATCCATTGTGTGCAAAAGGTGATGTTACAGAAAGTATCTTCTCGAACATTGGTAGAACACTCATAAAATTGGTTGCATACTACTCTAAATCTTATGGAAAGTAAAATAATAAGCTTTACATCAAGTTAGCGCATAGCAGTTTTCAGCAAAATTCAGCTCTACACTCTATCGACCTCAATGCATTACCATCTATTCTATGCATTTTCTGTTAAGGATAGGACATAACAACTCATTGTGAGCTGGAATTGTATAGATATTGCCTGTATACTTGACAGAGCCATGGAATACTCATATGCAAGACGAATTCAGAGACCTACCTCATAACATTCAGAGCGGTACAGGCAATAACTTTGTTTAGTTCTGTAAACGCTAATGTTCCATTGTGTACAAAACTTGATGTTACTGAAAGTATCTTCTTGCACATTGGTAGAACACTCATAAAATTGGTTCCATACTACTCTAAATCATACGGAAAGTAAAATAATAAGGCTTACATCAAGTTCTCACATAGCAGTTTTCAGCAAAATTCAACTCTACACTCTATCGAGCTCAATGCATTACCTTCTATTCTATGCATTTTCTCTTAAGGATGTGGACATAACAACTCATTGTGAGCTGGATTTGTATAGATATTGCCTGTATACTTCTCAGAGCCATGGAATACCCAAATGCAAGATGAATTCAGGAAGCTACCTCATAACATTTAGAGTGGTACAGGCAATATCTTTGTTTAGTTCTGTAAATGCTAATGTTAATTTGTGTACAAAGGTTATGTTACAGAAAGTATCTTCTCGAACTTTGGTAGAACACTCATAAAATTGGTTGCATACTATTAATCATATGGAAAGTAAAATAATAAGGCTTACATCAAGTTATCTCATAGCAGTTTTCAGCAAAATTCAACTCTACACTCTACTGAGCTGAGAGCATTACCTTATATTCCATGCATTTTCTGTTAAGGTCGAGGACATAACAACTCAGGGTGAGCTGGAATTTTATAGATATTGCCTGTATACTTGTCAGAGCAATGGAATACACAAGTGCAAGATGAATTCAGGAACCTACCTCATAAAATTCAGTGTGGTATAGGCAATATCTTTGTTCTGTAAACGCTAATTGTCCATTGTGTACAAAGGGTGATGTTACAGAAATTATCTTCTCGAACTTTGGTAGAACACTCATCAAATTGGTTGCATATTACTCTTAATCATATGGAAAGTAAAATAATAAGGTTTACATCAAGTTATCACATAGCAGTTTTCAGCAAAATTCAACTCTACACTCTATCGAGCTCAATGCATTACCTTCTATTCTATGCATTTTCTCTTAAGGATGTGGACATAACAACTCATTGTGAGCTGGATTTGTATAGATATTGCCTGTATACTTCTCAGAGCCATGGAATACTCAAATGCAAGATGAATTCATGAAGTTACCTCATAACATTTAGAGTGGTACAGGCAATATCTTTGTTTAGTTCTGTAAATGCTAATGTTAATTTGTGTACAAAGGTGATGTTACAGAAAGTATCTACTCGAACTTTGGTAGAACACTCATAAAATTGGTTGCATACTACCCTTAATCATATGGAAAGTAAAATAATAAGGTTTACATCAAGTTAGCGCATAGCAGTTTTCAGCAAAATTCAACTCTACACTCTATCGAGCTCAATGCATTACCTTCTATTCTATGCATTTTCTGTTAAGGATAGGACATAACAACTCATTTTGAGCTGGAATTGTATAGATATTGCCTGTAACCGGTCAGAGCCATGGAATACTCATATGCAAGACGAATTCAGAGACCTACCTCATAACATTCAGAGCGGTACAGGCAATATCTTTGTTTAGTTCTGTAAACGCTAATGGTCCATTGTGTACAAAGGGTGATGTTACAGAAAGTATCTTCTCGAACTTTGGTAGAACACTCATAAAATTGGTTGCATACTACTCTTAATCATATGGAAAGTAAAATAATAATGTTTACATCAAGTTATCACATAGTAGTTTTCAGCAAAATTCAACTCTACCCTCTATTGATCTCAATGCAATACCTTATATACCATGCATTTTCAGTTAAGGACGAGGACATAACAACTCAAGTTGAGCTGGTTTTGCATTGATATTGCCTGTATACTTGTCAGAGCCCTGGAATACTCAAAGGCAAGACGAATTCAGGAACCTACCTCATAACATTCAGAGTGGTATTGGCAATATCTTTGCTTGTTCTGAAAATGCTAATGATCCATTGTGTGCAAAAGGTGATGTTACAGAAAGTATCTTCTCGAACATTGGTAGAACACTCATAAAATTGGTTGCATACTACTCTAAATCATATGGAAAGTAAAATAATAAGCTTTACATCAAGTTAGCGCATAGCAGTTTTCAGCAAAATTCAGCTCTACACTCTATCGACCTCAATGCATTACCATCTATTCTATGCATTTTCTGTTAAGGATAGGACATAACAACTCATTGTGAGCTGGAATTGTATAGATATTGCCTGTATACTTGACAGAGCCATGGAATACTCATATGCAAGACGAATTCAGAGACCTACCTCATAACATTCAGAGCGGTACAGGCAATAACTTTGTTTAGTTCTGTAAACGCTAATGTTCCATTGTGTACAAAACTTGATGTTACTGAAAGTATCTTCTTGCACATTGGTAGAACACTCATAAAATTGGTTCCATACTACTCTAAATCATACGGAAAGTAAAATAATAAGGCTTACATCAAGTTCTCACATAGCAGTTTTCAGCAAAATTCAACTCTACACTCTATCGAGCTCAATGCATTACCTTCTATTCTATGCATTTTCTGTTAAGGATAGGACATAACAACTCATTGTGAGCTGGAATTGTATAGATATTGCCTGTATACTTGTCAGAGCCATGGAATACTCATATGCAAGACGAATTCAGAGACCTACCTCATAACATTCAGAGCGGTACAGGCAATATCTTTGTTTAGTTCTATAAACGCTAATGTTCCATTGTGTACAAAACGTGATGTTACTGAAAGTATCTTCCCGACCATTGGTAGAACACTCAAAAAATTGCTTGCATACTACTCTAAATCTTATGGAAAGTAAAATAATAAGGCTTACATCAAGTTATCTCATAGCAGTTTTCAGCAAAATTCAACTCTACACTCTACTGAGCTGAAAGCATGACCTTATATTCCATGCATTTTCTGTTAAGGTCGAGGACATAACAACTCAGGGTGAGCTGGAATTTTATAGATATTGCCTGTATACTTCTCAGAGCCATGGAAAACTCAAATGCAAGATGAATTCAGGAACCTACCTCATAACATTCAGACTGGGATAGGCAATATCTTTGTTTGTTCTGTAAATGCTAATGTTCCATTGTGTACAAAAGGTGATGTTACAGAAAGTATCTCGAAAATTGGTAAAACACTCATAAAATTGGTTGCACACTACTCTAAATCATATGGTAAGCAAAATAATAAGGTTTACATCAAGTTAGCGCATAGCAGTTTTCAGCAAAATTCAACTCTACTCTCTATCGAGCTCAATTCATTACCATCTATTCTATGCTTTTTCTGTTAAGGATAGGACATAACAACTCATTGTGAGCTGGAATTGTATAGATATTGCCTGTATACTTGTCACAGCCATGGAATACTCAAATGCAAGACGAATTCAGGAACCTACCTTATAACATTCAGAGTGGTACAGGCAATATCTTTGTTTAGTTCTGTAAATGCTAATGTTAATTTGTGTAC
The DNA here is from genome assembly GCF_048418815.1 of Hemitrygon akajei. NCBI lineage: Eukaryota > Metazoa > Chordata > Chondrichthyes > Myliobatiformes > Dasyatidae > Hemitrygon > Hemitrygon akajei. Next base: position 93,334,779 of record NC_133136.1, on the reverse strand, counting down.
AAAAGGTGATGTTACAGAAAGCATCTTCTCGAACTTTGGTAGAACACTCATAAAATTGGTTGCATACTACTCTTAATCATATGGAAAGTAAAATAATAAGGTTTACATCAAGTTATCACATAGCAGTTTTCAGCAAAATTCAACACCGCACTCTATCGAGCTCAATGCATTACCTTCTATTCTATGCATTTTCTCTTGAGGTTGTGGACATAACAACTCATTGTGAGCTGGAATTGTATAGATATTGCCTGTATACTTCTCAGAGCCATGGAAAACTCAAATGCAAGATGAATTCAGGAACCTACCTCATAACATTCAGACTGGGATAGGCAATATCTTTGTTTGTTCTGTAAATGCTAAAGTTCCATTGTGTACAAAAGGTGATGTTACAGAAAGTATCTCGAAAATTGGTAAAACACTCATAAAATTGGTTGCAGACTACTCTAAATCATATGGTAAGCAAAATAATAAGGTTTACATCAAGTTAGCGCATAGCAGTTTTCAGCAAAATTCAACTCTACACTCTATCGAGCTCAATGCATTACCTTCTATTCTATGCATTTTCTGTTAAGGATAGGACATAACAACTCATTGTGAGCTGGAATTGTATAGATATTGCCTGTATACTTGTCAGAGCCATGGAATACTCATATGCAAGACGAATTCAGAGACCTACCTCATAACATTCAGAGCGGTACAGGCAATATCTTTGTTTAGTTCTGTAAACGCTAATGTTCCATTGTGTACAAAACGTGATGTTACTGAAAGTATCTTCCCGACCATTGGTAGAACACTCAAAAAATTGGTTGCATACTACTCTAAATCTTATGGAAAGTAAAATAATAAGGCTTACATCAAGTTATCTCATAGCAGTTTTCAGCAAAATTCAACTCTACTCTCTATCGAGCTCAATGCATTACCTTCTATTCTATGCATTTTGTCTTAAGGATGTGCACATAACAACTCATTGTGAGCTGGAATTGTATAGATATTGCCTGTATACTCGTCAAAGCCATGGAATACTCATATGCAAGACGAATTCAGAGACCTACATCATAACATTCAGAGCGGTACAGGCAATATCTTTGTTTAGTTCTGTAAACGCTAATGTTCCATTGTGTACAAAACGTGATGTTACTGAAAGTATCTTCCCGACCATTGGTAGAACACTCAAAAAATTGGTTGCATACTACTTTAAATCTTATGGAAAGTAAAATAATAAGGCTTACATCAAGTTATCTGATAGCAGTTTTCAGCAAAATTCAACTTTACTCTCTATTGATCTCACAGCAATACCTTATATTCCATGCATTTTCAGTTAAGGATAGGACATAACAACTCAGGGTGAGCTGGAATTGCATAGATATTGCCTGTATACTTGTCAGAGCCATGGAATACTCAAAGGCAAGACGAATTCAGGAACCTATCTCATAACATTCAGAGTGGTACAGGCAATATCTTTGTTTAGTTCTGTAAATGCTAATCTTGCATTGTGTACAAAAGTTGATGTTACAGAAAGTATGTTCTCGAACATTGGTAGAACACTCATAAAACTGGTTGCATACTGTTCTAAATCATATGGAAAGTAAAATAATAAGGTTTACATCAAGTTAGCACATAGCAGTTTTCAGCAAAATTCAACTCTACACTCTATCGAGCTCAATGCATTACCTTCTATTCTATCCATTTTCTATTAAGGATAGGACATAACAACTCATTGTGAGCTGGAATTGTATAGATATTGCCTGTATACTTGTCAGAGCCATGGAATACTCATATGCAAGACGAATTCAGAGACCTACCTCATAACATTCAGAGCGGTACAGGCAATATCTTTGTTTAGTTCTGTAAACGCTAATGTTCCATTGTGTACAAAACGTGATGTTACAGAAATTATCTTCTCGAACATTGGTAGAACACTCATAAAACTGGTTGCATACTGTTCTAAATCATATGGAAAGTAAAATAATAATGTTTACATCAAGTTATCACATAGTAGTTTTCAGCAAAATTCAACTCTACCCTCTATTGATCTCAATGCAATACCTTATATACCATGCATTTTCAGTTAAGGACGAGGACATAACAACTCAAGTTGAGCTGGATTTGCATTGATATTGCCTGTATACTTGTCAGAGCCCTGGAATACTCAAAGGCAAGACGAATTCAGGAACCTACCTCATAACATTCAGAGTGGTATTGGCAATATCTTTGCTTGTTCTGAAAAAGCTAATGATCCATTGTGTGCAAAAGGTGATGTTACAGAAAGTATCTTCTCGAACATTGGTAGAACACTCATAAAATTGGTTGCATACTACTCTAAATCATATGGAAAGTAAAATAATAAGCTTTACATCAAGTTAGCGCATAGCAGTTTTCAGCAAAATTCAGCTCTACACTCTATCGACCTCAATGCATTACCATCTATTCTATGCATTTTCTGTTAAGGATGTGGACATAACAACTCATTGTGAGCTGGATTTGTATAGATATTGCCTGTATACTTCTCAGAGCCATGGAATACTCAAATGCAAGATGAATTCAGGAAGCTACCTCATAACATTTAGAGTGGTACAGGCAATATCTTTGTTTAGTTCTGTAAATGCTAATGTTAATTTGTGTACAAAGGTGATGTTACAGAAAGTATCTTCTCGAACTTTGGTAGAACACTCATAAAATTGGTTGCATACTACTCTTAATCATATGGAAAGTAAAATAATAAGGTTTACATCAAGTTAGCGCATAGCAGTTTTCAGCAAAATTCAACTCTACACTCTATCGAGCTCAATGCATTACCTTCTATTCTATGCATTTTCTGTTAAGGATAGGACATAACAACTCATTTTGAGCTGGAATTGTATAGATATTGCCTGTATACCGGTCAGAGCCATGGAATACTCATATGCAAGACGAATTCAGAGACCTACCTCATAACATTCAGAGCGGTACAGGCAATATCTTTGTTTAGTTCTGTAAACGCTAATGGTCCATTGTGTACAAAGGGTGATGTTACAGAAAGTATCTTCTCGAACTTTGGTAGAACACTCATAAAATTGGTTGCATACTACTCTTAATCATATGGAAAGTAAAATAATAATGTTTACATCAAGTTATCACATAGTAGTTTTCAGCAAAATTCAACTCTACCCTCTATTGATCTCAATGCAATACCTTATATACCATGCATTTTCAGTTAAGGACGAGGACATAACAACTCAAGTTGAGCTGGTTTTGCATTGATATTGCCTGTATACTTGTCAGAGCCCTGGAATACTCAAAGGCAAGACGAATTCAGGAACCTACCTCATAACATTCTGAGTGGTATTGGCAATATCTTTGCTTGTTCTGAAAAAGCTAATGATCCATTGTGTGCAAAAGGTGATGTTACAGAAAGTATCTTCTCGAACATTGGTAGAACACTCATAAAATTGGTTGCATACTACTCTAAATCATATGGAAAGTAAAATAATAAGCTTTACATCAAGTTAGCGCATAGCAGTTTTCAGCAAAATTCAGCTCTACACTCTATCGACCTCAATGCATTACCATCTATTCTATGCATTTTCTGTTAAGGATAGGACATAACAACTCATTGTGAGCTGGAATTGTATAGATATTGCCTGTATACTTGACAGAGCCATGGAATACTCATATGCAAGACGAATTCAGAGACCTACCTCATAACATTCAGAGCGGTACAGGCAATAACTTTGTTTAGTTCTGTAAACGCTAATGTTCCATTGTGTACAAAACTTGATGTTACTGAAAGTATCTTCTTGCACATTGGTAGAACACTCATAAAATTGGTTCCATACTACTCTAAATCATACGGAAAGTAAAATAATAAGGCTTACATCAAGTTCTCACATAGCAGTTTTCAGCAAAATTCAACTCTACACTCTATCGAGCTCAATGCATTACCTTCTATTCTATGCATTTTCTGTTAAGGATAGGACATAACAACTCATTGTGAGCTGGAATTGTATAGATATTGCCTGTATACTTGTCAGAGCCATGGAATACTCATATGCAAGACGAATTCAGAGACCTACCTCATAACATTCAGAGCGGTACAGGCAATATCTTTGTTTAGTTCTGTAAACGCTAATGTTCCATTGTGTACAAAACGTGATGTTACTGAAAGTATCTTCCCGACCATTGGTAGAACACTCAAAAAATTGGTTGCATACTACTCTAAATCTTATGGAAAGTAAAATAATAAGGCTTACATCAAGTTATCTCATAGCAGTTTTCAGCAAAATTCAACTCTACACTCTACTGAGCTGAAAGCATGACCTTATATTCCATGCATTTTCTGTTAAGGTCGAGGACATAACAACTCAGGGTGAGCTGGAATTTTATAGATATTGCCTGTATACTTGTCAGAGCAATGGAATACACAAGTGCAAGATGAATTCAGGAAACTACCTCATAACATTCAGAGTGGTATAGGCAATATCTTTGTTCTGTAAACGCTAATGGTATATTGTGTACAAAGGGTGATGTTACAGAAATTATCTTCTCGAACTTTGGTAGAACACTCATAAAATTGGTTGCATACTACTCTTAATCATATGGAAAGTAAAATAATAATGTTTACATCAAGTTATCACATAGTAGTTTTCAGCAAAATTCAACTCTACCCTCTATTGATCTCAATGCAATACCTTATATACCATGCATTTTCAGTTAAGGACGAGGACATAACAACTCAAGTTGAGCTGGTTTTGCATTGATATTGCCTGTATACTTGTCAGAGCCCTGGAATACTCAAAGGCAAGACGAATTCAGGAACCTACCTCATAACATTCAGAGTGGTATTGGCAATATCTTTGCTTGTTCTGAAAAAGCTAATGATCCATTGTGTGCAAAAGGTGATGTTACAGAAAGTATCTACTCGAACATTGGTAGAACACTCATAAAATTGGTTGCATACTACTCTAAATCATATGGAAAGTAAAATAATAAGCTTTACATCAAGTTAGCGCATAGCAGTTTTCAGCAAAATTCAGCTCTACACTCTATCGACCTCAATGCATTACCATCTATTCTATGCATTTTCTGTTAAGGATGTGGACATAACAACTCATTGTGAGCTGGATTTGTATAGATATTGCCTGTATACTTCTCAGAGCCATGGAATACTCAAATGCAAGATGAATTCAGGAAGCTACCTCATAACATTTAGAGTGGTACAGGCAATATCTTTGTTTAGTTCTGTAAATGCTAATGTTAATTTGTGTACAAAGGTGATGTTACAGAAAGTATCTTCTCGAACTTTGGTAGAACACTCATAAAATTGGTTGCATACTACTCTTAATCATATGGAAAGTAAAATAATAAGGTTTACATCAAGTTATCACATAGCAGTTTTCAGCAAAATTCAACTCCACACTCTATCGAGCTCAATGCATTACCATCTATTCTATGCTTTTTCTGTTAAGGATAGGACATAACAACTCATTGTGAGCTGGAATTGTATAGATATTGCCTGTATACTTGTCACAGCCATGGAATACTCAAATGCAAGACGAATTCAGGAACCTACCTTATAACATTCAGAGTGGTACAGGCAATATCTTTGTTTAGTTCTGTAAATGCTAATGTTAATTTGTGTACAAAAGGTGATGTTACAGAAAGCATCTTCTCGAACTTTGGTAGAACACTCATAAAATTGGTTGCATACTACTCTTAATCATATGGAAAGTAAAATAATAAGGTTTACATCAAGTTATCACATAGCAGTTTTCAGCAAAATTCAACACCGCACTCTATCGAGCTCAATGCATTACCTTCTATTCTATGCATTTTCTCTTGAGGTTGTGGACATAACAACTCATTGTGAGCTGGAATTGTATAGATATTGCCTGTATACTTCTCAGAGCCATGGAAAACTCAAATGCAAGATGAATTCAGGAACCTACCTCATAACATTCAGACTGGGATAGGCAATATCTTTGTTTGTTCTGTAAATGCTAAAGTTCCATTGTGTACAAAAGGTGATGTTACAGAAAGTATCTCGAAAATTGGTAAAACACTCATAAAATTGGTTGCAGACTACTCTAAATCATATGGTAAGCAAAATAATAAGGTTTACATCAAGTTAGCGCATAGCAGTTTTCAGCAAAATTCAACTCTACACTCTATCGAGCTCAATGCATTACCTTCTATTCTATGCATTTTCTGTTAAGGATAGGACATAACAACTCATTGTGAGCTGGAATTGTATAGATATTGCCTGTATACTTGTCAGAGCCATGGAATACTCATATGCAAGACGAATTCAGAGACCTACCTCATAACATTCAGAGCGGTACAGGCAATATCTTTGTTTAGTTCTGTAAACGCTAATGTTCCATTGTGTACAAAACGTGATGTTACTGAAAGTATCTTCCCGACCATTGGTAGAACACTCAAAAAATTGGTTGCATACTACTCTAAATCTTATGGAAAGTAAAATAATAAGGCTTACATCAAGTTATCTCATAGCAGTTTTCAGCAAAATTCAACTCTACTCTCTATCGAGCTCAATGCATTACCTTCTATTCTATGCATTTTCTCTTAAGGATGTGCACATAACAACTCATTGTGAGCTGGAATTGTATAGATATTGCCTGTATACTCGTCAAAGCCATGGAATACTCATATGCAAGACGAATTCAGAGACCTACATCATAACATTCAGAGCGGTACAGGCAATATCTTTGTTTAGTTCTGTAAACGCTAATGTTCCATTGTGTACAAAACGTGATGTTACTGAAAGTATCTTCCCGACCATTGGTAGAACACTCAAAAAATTGGTTGCATACTACTTTAAATCTTATGGAAAGTAAAATAATAAGGCTTACATCAAGTTATCTCATAGCAGTTTTCAGCAAAATTCAACTTTACTCTCTATTGATCTCACAGCAATACCTTATATTCCATGCATTTTCAGTTAAGGATAGGACATAACAACTCAGGGTGAGCTGGAATTGCATAGATATTGCCTGTATACTTGTCAGAGCCATGGAATACTCAAAGGCTAGACGAATTCAGGAACCTATCTCATAACATTCAGAGTGGTACAGGCAATATCTTTGTTTATTTCTGTAAATGCTAATCTTGCATTGTGTACAAAAGTTGATGTTACAGAAAGTATGTTCTCGAACATTGGTAGAACACTCATAAAACTGGTTGCATACTGTTCTAAATCATATGGAAAGTAAAATAATAAGGTTTACATCAAGTTAGCACATAGCAGTTTTCAGCAAAATTCAACTCTACACTCTATCGAGCTCAATGCATTACCTTCTATTCTATCCATTTTCTATTAAGGATAGGACATAACAACTCATTGTGAGCTGGAATTGTATAGATATTGCCTGTATACTTGTCAGAGCCATGGAATACTCATATGCAAGACGAATTCAGAGACCTACCTCATAACATTCAGAGCGGTACAGGCAATATCTTTGTTTAGTTCTGTAAACGCTAATGTTCCATTGTGTACAAAACGTGATGTTACAGAAAGTATCTTCTCGAACATTGGTAGAACACTCATAAAACTGGTTGCATACTGTTCTAAATCATATGGAAAGTAAAATAATAATGTTTACATCAAGTTATCACATAGTAGTTTTCAGCAAAATTCAACTCTACCCTCTATTGATCTCAATGCAATACCTTATATACCATGCATTTTCAGTTAAGGACGAGGACATAACAACTCAAGTTGAGCTGGATTTGCATTGATATTGCCTGTATACTTGTCAGAGCCCTGGAATACTCAAAGGCAAGACGAATTCAGGAACCTACCTCATAACATTCAGAGTGGTATTGGCAATATCTTTGCTTGTTCTGAAAAAGCTAATGATCCATTGTGTGCAAAAGGTGATGTTACAGAAAGTATCTTCTCGAACATTGGTAGAACACTCATAAAATTGGTTGCATACTACTCTAAATCATATGGAAAGTAAAATAATAAGGTTTACATCAAGTTATCACATAGCAGTTTTCAGCAAAATTCAACTCCGCACTCTATCGAGCTCAATGCATTACCTTCTATTCTATGCATTTTCTCTTGTGTTGTGGACATAACAACTCATTGTGAGCTGGAATTGTATAGATATTGCCTGTATACTTCTCAGAGCCATGGAATACTCAAATGCAAGATGAATTCAGGAACCTACCTCATAACATTCAGACTGGGATAGGCAATATCTTTGTTTGTTCTGTAAATGCTAATGTTCCATTGTGTACAAAAGGTGATGTTACAGAAAGTATCTCGAAAATTGGTAAAACACTCATAAAATTCGTTGCAGACTACTCTAAATCATATGGTAAGCAAAATAATAAGGTTTACATCAAGTTAGCGCATAGCAGTTTTCAGCAAAATTCAACTCTACACTCTATCGAGCTCAATGCATTACCTTCTATTCTATGCATTTTCTGTTAAGGATAGGACATAACAACTCATTGTGAGCTGGAATTGTATAGATATTGCCTGTATACTTGTCAGAGCCCTGGAATACTCATATGCAAGACGAATTCAGAGACCTACCTCATAACATTCAGAGCGGTACAGGCAATATCTTTGTTTAGTTCTGTAAACGCTAATGTTCCATTGTGTACAAAACGTGATGTTACTGAAAGTATCTTCCCGACCATTGGTAGAACACTCAAAAAATTGGTTGCATACTACTCTAAATCTTATGGAAAGTAAAATAATAAGGCTTACATCAAGTTATCTCATAGCAGTTTTCAGCAAAATTCAACTTTACTCTCTATTGATCTCACAGCAATACCTTATATTCCATGCATTTTCAGTTAAGGATAGGACATAACAACTCAGGGTGAGCTGGAATTGCATAGATATTGCCTGTATACTTGTCAGAGCCATGGAATACTCAAAGGCAAGACGAATTCAGGAACCTATCTCATAACATTCAGAGTGGTACAGGCAATATCTTTGTTTAGTTCTGTAAATGCTAATGTTGCATTGTGTACAAAAGTTGATGTTACAGAAAGTATCTTCTCGAACATTGGTAGAACACTCATAAAACTGGTTGCATACTGTTCTAAATCATATGGAAAGTAAAATAATAAGGTTTACATCAAGTTAGCACATAGTAGTTTTCAGCAAAATTCAACTCTACCCTCTATTGATCTCAATGCAATACCTTATATACCATGCATTTTCAGTTAAGGACGAGGACATAACAACTCAAGTTGAGCTGGATTTGCATTGATATTGCCTGTATACTTGTCAGAGCCCTGGAATACTCAAAGGCAAGACGAATTCAGGAACCCACCTCATAACATTCAGAGTGGTATTGGCAATATCTTTGCTTGTTCTGAAAAAGCTAATGATCCATTGTGTGGAAAAGGTGATGTTACAGAAAGTATCTTCTCGAACATTGGCAGAACACTCATAAAATTGGTTGCATACTACTCTAAATCATATGGAAAGTAAAATAATAAGCTTTACATCAAGTTAGCGCATAGCAGTTTTCAGCAAAATTCAGCTCTACACTCTATCGACCTCAATACATTACCATCTATTCTATGCATTTTCTGTTAAGGATAGGACATAACAACTCATTGTGAGCTGGAATTGTATAGATATTGCCTGTATACTTGTCAGAGCCATGGAATACTCATATGCAAGACGAATTCAGAGACCTACCTCATAACATTCAGAGCGGTACAGGCAATATCTTTGTTTAGTTCTGTAAACGCTAATGTTCCAGTGTGTACAAAACGTGATGTTACTGAAAGTATCTTCCCGACCATTGGTAGAACACTCAAAAAATTGCTTGCATACTACTCTAAATCTTATGGAAAGTAAAATAATAAGGCTTACATCAAGTTATCTCATAGCAGTTTTCAGCAAAATTCAACTCTACACTCTACTGAGCTGAAAGCATTACCTTATATTCCATGCATTTTCTGTTAAGGTCGAGGACATAACAACTCAGGGTGAGCTGGAATTTTATAGATATTGCCTGTATACTTGTCAGAGCAATGGAATACACAAGTGCAAGATGAATTCAGGAACCTACCTCATAACATTCAGAGTGGTATAGGCAATATCTTTGTTCTGTAAACGCTAATGGTCCATTGTGTACAAAGGGTGATGTTACAGAAATTATCTTCTCGAACTTTGGTAGAACACTCATCAAATTGGTTGCATACTACTCAAAATCAAATGGAAAGTAAAATAATAAGCTTTACATCAAGTTAGCGCATAGCAGTTTTCAGCAAAATTCAGCTCTACACTCTATCGACCTCAATGCATTACCATCTATTCTATGCATTTTCTGTTAAGGATAGGACATAACAACTCATTGTGAGCTGGAATTGTATAGATATTGCCTGTATACTTGTCAGAGCCATGGAATACTCATATGCAAGACGAATTCAGAGACCTACCTCATAACATTCTGAGCGGTACAGGCAATATCTTTGTTTAGTTCTGTAAACGCTAGTGTTCCATTGTGTAGAAAACGTGATGTTACTGAAAGTATCTTCCCGACCATTGGTAGAACACTCAAAAAATTGGTTGCATACTACTCTAAATCTTATGGAAAGTAAAATAATAAGGCTTACATCAAGTTATCTCATAGCAGTTTTCAGCAAAATTCAACTCTACACTCTACTGAGCTGAAAGCATTACCTTATATTCCATGCATTTTCTGTTAAGGTCGAGGACATAACAACACAGGGTGAGCTGGAATTTTATAGATATTGCCTGTATACCTGTCAGAGCAATGGAATACACAAGTGCAAGATGAATTCAGGAACCTACCTCATAACATTCAGAGTGGTATAGGCAATATCTTTGTTCTGTAAACGCTAATGGTCCATTGTGTACAAAGGGTGATGTTACAGAAATTATCTTCTCGAACTTTGGTAGAACACTCATCAAATTGGTTGCATACTACTCTTAATCATATGGAAAGTAAAATAATAAGGTTTACATCAAGTTATCACATAGCAGTTTTCAGCAAAATTCAACTCTACACTCTATCGAGCTCAATGCATTATCTTCTATTCTATGCATTTTCTCTTAAGGATGTGGACATAACAACTCATTGTGAGCTGGATTTGTATAGATATTGCCTGTATACTTCTCAGAGCCATGGAATACTCATATGCAAGACGAATTCAGAGACCTACCTCATAACATTCTGAGCGGTACAGGCAATATCTTTGTTTAGTTCTGTAAACGCTAGTGTTCCATTGTGTAGAAAACGTGATGTTACTGAAAGTATCTTCCCGACCATTGGTAGAACACTCAAAAAATTGGTTGCATAGTACTCTAAATCTTATGGAAAGTAAAATAATAAGGCTTACATCAAGTTATCTCATAGCAGTTTTCAGCAAAATTCAACTCTACACTCTACTGAGCTGAAAGCATTACCTTATATTCCATGCATTTTCTGTTAAGGTCGAGGACATAACAACACAGGGTGAGCTGGAATTTTATAGATATTGCCTGTATACCTGTCAGAGCAATGGAATACACAAGTGCAAGACGAATTCAGAGACCTACCTCATAACATTCTGAGCGGTACAGGCAATATCTTTGTTTAGTTCTGTAAACGCTAGTGTTCCATTGTGTAGAAAACGTGATGTTACTGAAAGTATCTTCCCGACCATTGGTAGAACACTCAAAAAATTGGTTGCATACTACTCTAAATCTTATGGAAAGTAAAATAATAAGGCTTACATCAAGTTATCTCATAGCAGTTTTCAGCAAAATTCAACTCTACACTCTACTGAGCTGAAAGCATTACCTTATATTCCATGCATTTTCTGTTAAGGTCGAGGACATAACAACACAGGGTGAGCTGGAATTTTATAGATATTGCCTGTATACCTGTCAGAGCAATGGAATACACAAGTGCAAGATGAATTCAGGAACCTACCTCATAACATTCAGAGTGGTATAGGCAATATCTTTGTTCTGTAAACGCTAATGGTCCATTGTGTACAAAGGGTGATGTTACAGAAGTTATCTTCTCGAACTTTGGTAGAACACTCATCAAATTGGTTGCATACTACTCTTAATCATATGGAAAGTAAAATAATAAGGTTTACATCAAGTTATCACATAGCAGTTTTCAGCAAAATTCAACTCTACACTCTATCGAGCTCAATGCATTACCTTCTATTCTATGCATTTTCTCTTAAGGATGTGGACATAACAACTCATTGTGAGCTGGATTTGTATAGATATTGCCTGTATACTTCTCAGAGCCATGGAATACTCAAATGCAAGATGAATTCAGGAAGCTACCTCATAACATTTAGAGTGGTACAGGCAATATCTTTGTTTAGTTCTGTAAATGCTAATGTTAATTTGTGTACAAAAGGTGATGTTACAGAAAGTATCTTCTCGAACGTTGGTAGAACACTCATAAAATTGGTTGCATACTACTCTTAATCATATGGAAAGTAAAATAATAAGGTTTACATCAAGTTATCACATAGCAGTTTTCAGCAAAATTCAACTCCACACTCTATCGAGCTCAATGCATTACCATCTATTCTATGCTTTTTCTGTTAAGGATAGGACATAACAACTCATTGTGAGCTGGAATTGTATAGATATTGCCTGTATACTTGTCACAGCCATGGAATACTCAAATGCAAGACGAATTCAGGAACCTACCTTATAACATTCAGAGTGGTACAGGCAATATCTTTGTTTAGTTCTGTAAATGCTAATGTTAATTTGTGTACAAAAGGTGATGTTACAGAAAGTATCTTCTCGAACTTTGGTAGAACACTCATAAAATTGGTTGCATACTACTCTTAATCATATGGAAAGTAAAATAATAAGGTTTACATCAAGTTATCACATAGCAGTTTTCAGCAAAATTCAACTCCACACTCTATCGAGCTCAATGCATTACCATCTATTCTATGCTTTTTCTGTTAAGGATAGGACATAACAACTCATTGTGAGCTGGAATTGTATAGATATTGCCTGTATACCTGTCAGAGCCATGGAATACTCATATGCAAGACGAATTCAGAGACCTACCTCATAACATTCAGAGCGATACAGGCAATATCTTTGTTTAGTTCTGTAAACGCTAATGGTCCATTGTGTACAAAGGGTGATGTTACTGAAAGTATCTTCCCGACCATTGGTAGAACACTCAAAAAATTGGTTGCATACTACTCTAAATCTTATGGAAAGTAAAATAATAAGGCTTACATCAAGTTATCTCATAGCAGTTTTCAGCAAAATTCAACTCTACACTCTACTGAGCTGAAAGCATTACCTTATATTCCATGCATTTTCTGTTAAGGTCGAGGACATAACAACACAGGGTGAGCTGGAATTTTATAGATATTGCCTGTATACCTGTCAGAGCAATGGAATACACAAGTGCAAGATGAATTCAGGAACCTACCTCATAACATTCAGAGTGGTATAGGCAATATCTTTGTTCTGTAAACGCTAATGGTCCATTGTGTACAAAGGGTGATGTTACAGAAATTATCTTCTCGAACTTTGGTAGAACACTCATCAAATTGGTTGCATACTACTCTTAATCATATGGAAAGTAAAATAATAAGGTTTACATCAAGTTATCACATAGCAGTTTTCAGCAAAATTCAACTCTACACTCTATCGAGCTCAATGCATTATCTTCTATTCTATGCATTTTCTCTTAAGGATGTGGACATAACAACTCATTGTGAGCTGGATTTGTATAGATATTGCCTGTATACTTCTCAGAGCCATGGAATACTCATATGCAAGACGAATTCAGAGACCTACCTCATAACATTCTGTGCGGTACAGGCAATATCTTTGTTTAGTTCTGTAAACGCTAGTGTTCCATTGTGTAGAAAACGTGATGTTACTGAAAGTATCTTCCCGACCATTGGTAGAACACTCAAAAAATTGGTTGCATACTACTCTAAATCTTATGGAAAGTAAAATAATAAGGCTTACATCAAGTTATCTCATAGCAGTTTTCAGCAAAATTCAACTCTACACTCTACTGAGCTGAAAGCATTACCTTATATTCCATGCATTTTCTGTTAAGGTCGAGGACATAACAACACAGGGTGAGCTGGAATTTTATAGATATTGCCTGTATACCTGTCAGAGCAATGGAATACACAAGTGCAAGATGAATTCAGGAACCTACCTCATAACATTCAGAGTGGTATAGGCAATATCTTTGTTCTGTAAACGCTAATGGTCCATTGTGTACAAAGGGTGATGTTACAGAAGTTATCTTCTCGAACTTTGGTAGAACACTCATCAAATTGGTTGCATACTACTCTTAATCATATGGAAAGTAAAATAATAAGGTTTACATCAAGTTATCACATAGCAGTTTTCAGCAAAATTCAACTCTACACTCTATCGAGCTCAATGCATTACCTTCTATTCTATGCATTTTCTCTTAAGGATGTGGACATAACAACTCATTGTGAGCTGGATTTGTATAGATATTGCCTGTATACTTCTCAGAGCCATGGAATACTCAAATGCAAGATGAATTCAGGAAGCTACCTCATAACATTTAGAGTGGTACAGGCAATATCTTTGTTTAGTTCTGTAAATGCTAATGTTAATTTGTGTACAAAAGGTGATGTTACAGAAAGTATCTTCTCGAACGTTGGTAGAACACTCATAAAATTGGTTGCATACTACTCTTAATCATATGGAAAGTAAAATAATAAGGTTTACATCAAGTTATCACATAGCAGTTTTCAGCAAAATTCAACTCCACACTCTATCGAGCTCAATGCATTACCATCTATTCTATGCTTTTTCTGTTAAGGATAGGACATAACAACTCATTGTGAGCTGGAATTGTATAGATATTGCCTGTATACTTGTCACAGCCATGGAATACTCAAATGCAAGACGAATTCAGGAACCTACCTTATAACATTCAGAGTGGTACAGGCAATATCTTTGTTTAGTTCTGTAAATGCTAATGTTAATTTGTGTACAAAAGGTGATGTTACAGAAAGTATCTTCTCGAACTTTGGTAGAACACTCATAAAATTGGTTGCATACTACTCTTAATCATATGGAAAGTAAAATAATAAGGTTTACATCAAGTTATCACATAGCAGTTTTCAGCAAAATTCAACTCCACACTCTATCGAGCTCAATGCATTACCATCTATTCTATGCTTTTTCTGTTAAGGATAGGACATAACAACTCATTGTGAGCTGGAATTGTATAGATATTGCCTGTATACCTGTCAGAGCCATGGAATACTCATATGCAAGACGAATTCAGAGACCTACCTCATAACATTCAGAGCGATACAGGCAATATCTTTGTTTAGTTCTGTAAACGCTAATGGTCCATTGTGTACAAAGGGTGATGTTACAGAAAGTATCTTCTCGAACTTTGGTAGAACACTCATAAAATTGGTTGCATACTACTCTTAATCATATGGAAAGTAAAATAATAATGTTTACATCAAGTTATCACATAGTAGTTTTCAGCAAAATTCAACTCTACCCTCTATTGATCTCAATGCAATACCTTAGATACCATGCATTTTCAGTTAAGGACGAGGACATAACAACTCAAGTTGAGCTGGTTTTGCATTGATATTGCCTGTATACTTGTCAGAGCCCTGGAATACTCAAAGGCAAGACGAATTCAGGAACCTACCTCATAACATTCAGAGTGGTATTGGCAATATCTTTGCTTGTTCTGAAAAAGCTAATGATCCATTGTGTGCAAAAGGTGATGTTACAGAAAGTATCTTCTCGAACATTGGTAGAACACTCATAAAATTGGTTGCATACTACTCTAAATCATATGGAAAGTAAAATAATAAGCTTTACATCAAGTTAGCGCATAGCAGTTTTCAGCAAAATTCAGCTCTACACTCTATCGACCTCAATGCATTACCATCTATTCTATGCATTTTCTCTTAAGGATGTGGACATAACAACTCATTGTGAGCTGGATTTGTATAGATATTGCCTGTATACTTCTCAGAGCCATGGAATACCCAAATGCAAGATGAATTCAGGAAGCTACCTCATAACATTTAGAGTGGTACAGGCAATATCTTTGTTTAGTTCTGTAAATGCTAATGTTAATTTGTGTACAAAGGTTATGTTACAGAAAGTATCTTCTCGAACTTTGGTAGAACACTCATAAAATTGGTTGCATACTTCTCTTAATCATATGGAAAGTAAAATAATAAGGTTTACATCAAGTTAGCGCATAGCAGTTTTCAGCAAAATTCAACTCTACACTCTATCGAGCTCAATGCATTACCTTCTATTCTATGCATTTTCTGTTAAGGATAGTACATAACAACTCATTGTGAGCTGGAATTGTATAGATATTGCCTGTATACTTGTCAGAGCCATGGAATACTCATATGCAAGACGAATTCAGAGACCTACCTCATAACATTCAGAGCGGTACAGGCAATATCTTTGTTTAGTTCTGTAAACGCTAATGTTCCATTGTGTAGAAAACGTGATGTTACTGAAAGTATCTTCCCGACCATTGGTAGAACACTCAGAAAATTGCTTGCATACTACTCTAAATCTTATGGAAAGTAAAATAATAAGGCTTACATCAAGTTATCTCATAGCAGTTTTCAGCAAAATTCAACTCTACACTCTACTGAGCTGAGAGCATTACCTTATATTCCATGCATTTTCTGTTAAGGTCGAGGACATAACAACTCAGGGTGAGCTGGAATTTTATAGATATTGCCTGTATACTTGTCAGAGCAATGGAATACACAAGTGCAAGATGAATTCAGGAACCTACCTCATAACATTCAGAGTGGTATAGGCAATATCTTTGTTCTGTAAACGCTAATGGTCCATTGTGTACAAAGGGTGATGTTACAGAAATTATCTTCTCGAACTTTGGTAGAACACTCATCAAATTGGTTGCATACTACTCTTAATCATATGGAAAGTAAAATAATAAGGTTTACATCAAGTTAGCGCATAGCAGTTTTCAGCAAAATTCAACTCTACACTCTATCGAGCTCAATGCATTACCTTCTATTCTATGCATTTTCTGTTAAGGATAGGACATAACAACTCATTGTGAGCTGGAATTGTATAGATATTGCCTGTATACTTGTCAGAGCCATGGAATACTCATATGGAAGACGAATTCAGAGACCTACCTCATAACATTCAGAGCGGTACAGGCAATATCTTTGTTTAGTTCTGTAAACGCTAATGTTCCATTGTGTACAAAACGTGATGTTACTGAAAGTATCTTCCCGACCATTGTTAGAACACTCAAAAAATTGCTTGCATACTACTCTAAATCTTATGGAAAGTAAAATAATAAGGCTTACATCAAGTTATCTCATAGCAGTTTTCAGCAAAATTCAACTCTACACTCTACTGAGCTGAGAGCATTACCTTATATTCCATGCATTTTCTGTTAAGGTCGAGGACATAACAACTCAGGGTGAGCTGGAATTTTATAGATATTGCCTGTATACTTGTCAGAGCAATGGAATACACAAGTGCAAGATGAATTCAGGAACCTACCTCATAACATTCAGAGTGGTATAGGCAATATCTTTGTTCTGTAAACGCTAATTGTCCATTGTGTACAAAGGGTGATGTTACAGAAATTATCTTCTCGAACTTTGGTAGAACACTCATCAAATTGGTTGCATATTACTCTTAATCATATGGAAAGCAAAATAATAAGGTTTACATCAAGTTATCACATAGCAGTTTTCAGCAAAATTCAACTCTACACTCTATCGAGCTCAATGCATTACCTTCTATTCTATGCATTTTCTCTTAAGGATGTGGACATAACAACTCATTGTGAGCTGGATTTGTATAGATATTGCCTGTATACTTCTCAGAGCCATGGAATACTCAAATGCAAGATGAATTCAGGAAGCTACCTCATAACATTTAGAGTGGTACAGGCAATATCTTTGTTTAGTTCTGTAAATGCTAATGTTAATTTGTGTACAAAGGTGATGTTACAGAAAGTATCTTCTCGAACTTTGGTAGAACACTCATAAAATTGGTTGCATACTACTCTTAATCATATGGAAAGTAAAATAATAAGGTTTACATCAAGTTATCACATAGCAGTTTTCAGCAAAATTCAACTCTACACTCTATCGAGCTCAATGCATTACCTTCTATTCTATGCATTTTCTGTTAAGGATAGGACATAACAACTCATTTTGAGCTGGAATTGTATAGATATTGCCTGTATACTTGTCAGAGCCCTGGAATACTCAAAGGCAAGACGAATTCAGGAACCTACCTCATAACATTCAGAGTGGTATTGGCAATATCTTTGCTTGTTCTGAAAAAGCTAATGATCCATTGTGTGCAAAAGGTGATGTTACAGAAAGTATCTTCTCGAACATTGGTAGAACACTCATAAAATTGGTTGCATACTACTCTAAATCATATGGAAAGTAAAATAATAAGCTTTACATCAAGTTAGCGCATAGCAGTTTTCAGCAAAATTCAGCTCTACACTCTATCGACCTCAATGCATTACCATCTATTCTATGCATTTTCTGTTAAGGATAGGACATAACAACTCATTGTGAGCTGGAATTGTATAGATATTGCCTGTATACTTGACAGAGCCATGGAATACTCATATGCAAGACGAATTCAGAGACCTACCTCATAACATTCAGAGCGGTACAGGCAATAACTTTGTTTAGTTCTGTAAACGCTAATGTTCCATTGTGTACAAAACTTGATGTTACTGAAAGTATCTTCTTGCACATTGGTAGAACACTCATAAAATTGGTTCCATACTACTCTAAATCATACGGAAAGTAAAATAATAAGGCTTACATCAAGTTCTCACATAGCAGTTTTCAGCAAAATTCAACTCTACACTCTATCGAGCTGAATGCATTACCTTCTATTCTATGCATTTTCTGTTAAGGATAGGACATAACAACTCATTGTGAGCTGGAATTGTATAGATATTGCCTGTATACTTGTCAGAGCCATGGAATACTCATATGCAAGACGAATTCAGAGACCTACCTCATAACATTCAGAGCGGTACAGGCAATATCTTTGTTTAGTTCTGTAAACGCTAATGTTCCATTGTGTACAAAACGTGATGTTACTGAAAGTATCTTCCCGACCATTGGTAGAACACTCAAAAAATTGCTTGCATACTACTCTAAATCTTATGGAAAGTAAAATAATAAGGCTTACATCAAGTTATCTCATAGCAGTTTTCAGCAAAATTCAACTCTACACTCTACTGAGCTGAAAGCATGACCTTATATTCCATGCATTTTCTGTTAAGGTCGAGGACATAACAACTCAGGGTGAGCTGGAATTTTATAGATATTGCCTGTATACTTGTCAGAGCAATGGAATACACAAGTGCAAGATGAATTCAGGAAACTACCTCATAACATTCAGAGTGGTATAGGCAATATCTTTGTTCTGTAAACGCTAATGGTATATTGTGTACAAAGGGTGATGTTACAGAAATTATCTACTCGAACTTTGGTAGAACACTCATCAAATTGGTTGCATATTACTCTTAATCATATGGAAAGTAAAATAATAAGGTTTACATCAAGTTATCACATAGCAGTTTTCAGCAAAATTCAACTCTACACTCTATCGAGCTCAATGCATTACCTTCTATTCTATGCATTTTCTCTTAAGGATGTGGACATAACAACTCATTGTGAGCTGGATTTGTATAGATATTGCCTGTATACTTCTCAGAGCCATGGAATACTCAAATGCAAGATGAATTCAGGAAGCTACCTCTTAACATTTAGAGTGGTACAGGCAATATCTTTGTTTAGTTCTGTAAATGCTAATGTTAATTTGTGTACAAAGGTGATGTTACAGAAAGTATCTTCTCGAACTTTGGTAGAACACTCATAAAATTGGTTGCATACTACTCTTAATCATATGGAAAGTAAAATAATAAGGTTTACATCAAGTTATCACATAGCAGTTTTCAGCAAAATTCAACTCCACACTCTATCGAGCTCAATGCATTACCATCTATTCTATGCTTTTTCTGTTAAGGATAGGACATAACAACTCATTGTGAGCTGGAATTGTATAGATATTGCCTGTATACTTGTCACAGCCATGGAATACTCAAATGCAAGACGAATTCAGGAACCTACCTTATAACATTCAGAGTGGTACAGGCAATATCTTTGTTTAGTTCTGTAAATGCTAATGTTAATTTGTGTACAAAAGGTGATGTTACAGAAAGCATCTTCTCGAACTTTGGTAGAACACTCATAAAATTGGTTGCATACTACTCTTAATCATATGGAAAGTAAAATAATAAGGTTTACATCAAGTTATCACATAGCAGTTTTCAGCAAAATTCAACACCGCACTCTATCGAGCTCAATGCATTACCTTCTATTCTATGCATTTTCTCTTGAGGTTGTGGACATAACAACTCATTGTGAGCTGGAATTGTATAGATATTGCCTGTATACTTCTCAGAGCCATGGAATACTCATATGCAAGACGAATTCAGAGACCTACCTCATAACATTCAGAGTGGTATAGGCAATATCTTTGTTCTGTAAATGCTAATGTTAATTTGTGTACAAAAGGTGATGTTACAGAAAGTATCTTCTCGAACGTTGGTAGAACACTCATAAAATTGGTTGCATACTACTCTTAATCATATGGAAAGTAAAATAATAAGGTTTACATCAAGTTATCACATAGCAGTTTTCAGCAAAATTCAACTCCACACTCTATCGAGCTCAATGCATTACCTTCTATTCTATGCATTTTCTCTTGAGGTTGTGGACATAACAACTCATTGTGAGCTGGAATTGTATAGATATTGCCTGTATACTTCTCAGAGCCATGGAATACTCAAATGCAAGATGAATTCAGGAACCTACCTCATAACATTCAGACTGGGATAGGCAATATCTTTGTTTGTTCTGTAAATGCTAAAGTTCCATTGTGTACAAAAGGTGATGTTACAGAAAGTATCTCGAAAATTGGTAAAACACTCATAAAATTGGTTGCAGACTACTCTAAATCATATGGTAAGCAAAATAATAAGGTTTACATCAAGTTAGCGCATAGCAGTTTTCAGCAAAATTCAACTCTACACTCTATCGACCTCAATACATTACCATCTATTCTATGCATTTTCTGTTAAGGATAGGACATAACAACTCATTGTGAGCTGGAATTGTATAGATATTGCCTGTATACTTGACAGAGCCATGGAATACTCATATGCAAGACGAATTCAGAGACCTACCTCATAACATTCAGAGCGGTACAGGCAATAACTTTGTTTAGTTCTGTAAACGCTAATGTTCCATTGTGTACAAAACTTGATGTTACTGAAAGTATCTTCTTGCACATTGGTAGAACACTCATAAAATTGGTTCCATACTACTCTAAATCATACGGAAAGTAAAATAATAAGGCTTACATCAAGTTCTCACATAGCAGTTTTCAGCAAAATTCAACTCTACACTCTATCGAGCTCAATGCATTACCTTCTATTCTATGCATTTTCTGTTAAGCATAGGACATAACAACTCATTGTGAGCTGGAATTGTATAGATATTGCCTGTATACTTGTCAGAGCCATGGAATACTCATATGCAAGACGAATTCAGAGACCTACCTCATAACATTCAGAGCGGTACAGGCAATATCTTTGTTTAGTTCTGTAAACGCTAATGTTCCAGTGTGTACAAAACGTGATGTTACTGAAAGTATCTTCCCGACCATTGGTAGAACACTCAAAAAATTGCTTGCATACTACTCTAAATCTTATGGAAAGTAAAATAATAAGGCTTACATCAAGTTATCTCATAGCAGTTTTCAGCAAAATTCAACTCTACACTCTACTGAGCTGAAAGCATTACCTTATATTCCATGCATTTTCTGTTAAGGTCGAGGACATAACAACTCAGGGTGAGCTGGAATTTTATAGATATTGCCTGTATACTTGTCAGAGCAATGGAATACACAAGTGCAAGATGAATTCAGGAACCTACCTCATAACATTCAGAGTGGTATAGGCAATATCTTTGTTCTGTAAACGCTAATGGTCCATTGTGTACAAAGGGTGATGTTACAGAAATTATCTTCTCGAACTTTGGTAGAACACTCATCAAATTGGTTGCATACTACTCTAAATCAAATGGAAAGTAAAATAATAAGCTTTACATCAAGTTAGCGCATAGCAGTTTTCAGCAAAATTCAGCTCTACACTCTATCGACCTCAATGCATTACCATCTATTCTATGCATTTTCTGTTAAGGATAGGACATAACAACTCATTGTGAGCTGGAATTGTATAGATATTGCCTGTATACTTGTCAGAGCCATGGAATACTCATATGCAAGACGAATTCAGAGACCTACCTCATAACATTCTGAGCGGTACAGGCAATATCTTTGTTTAGTTCTGTAAACGCTAGTGTTCCATTGTGTAGAAAACGTGATGTTACTGAAAGTATCTTCCCGACCATTGGTAGAACACTCAAAAAATTGGTTGCATACTACTCTAAATCTTATGGAAAGTAAAATAATAAGGCTTACATCAAGTTATCTCATAGCAGTTTTCAGCAAAATTCAACTCTACACTCTACTGAGCTGAAAGCATGACCTTATATTCCATGCATTTTCTGTTAAGGTCGAGGACATAACAACACAGGGTGAGCTGGAATTTTATAGATATTGCCTGTATACCTGTCAGAGCAATGGAATACACAAGTGCAAGATGAATTCAGGAACCTACCTCATAACATTCAGAGTGGTATAGGCAATATCTTTGTTCTGTAAACGCTAATGGTCCATTGTGTACAAAGGGTGATGTTACAGAAATTATCTTCTCGAACTTTGGTAGAACACTCATCAAATTGGTTGCATACTACTCTTAATCATATGGAAAGTAAAATAATAAGGTTTACATCAAGTTATCACATAGCAGTTTTCAGCAAAATTCAACTCTACACTCTATCGAGCTCAATGCATTATCTTCTATTCTATGCATTTTCTCTTAAGGATGTGGACATAACAACTCATTGTGAGCTGGATTTGTATAGATATTGCCTGTATACCTCTCAGAGCCATGGAATACTCATATGCAAGACGAATTCAGAGACCTACCTCATAACATTCTGAGCGGTACAGGCAATATCTTTGTTTAGTTCTGTAAACGCTAGTGTTCCATTGTGTAGAAAACGTGATGTTACTGAAAGTATCTTCCCGACCATTGGTAGAACACTCAAAAAATTGGTTGCATACTACTCTAAATCTTATGGAAAGTAAAATAATAAGGCTTACATCAAGTTATCTCATAGCAGTTTTCAGCAAAATTCAACTCTACACTCTACTGAGCTGAAAGCATGACCTTATATTCCATGCATTTTCTGTTAAGTTCGAGGACATAACAACACAGGGTGAGCTGGAATTTTATAGATATTGCCTGTATACCTGTCAGAGCAATGGAATACACAAGTGCAAGATGAATTCAGGAACCTACCTCATAACATTCAGAGTGGTATAGGCAATATCTTTGTTCTGTAAACGCTAATGGTCCATTGTGTACAAAGGGTGATGTTACAGAAATTATCTTCTCGAACTTTGGTAGAACACTCATCAAATTGGTTGCATACTACTCTTAATCATATGGAAAGTAAAATAATAAGGTTTACATCAAGTTATCACATAGCAGTTTTCAGCAAAATTCAACTCTACACTCTATCGAGCTCAATGCATTACCTTCTATTCTATGCATTTTCTCTTAAGGATGTGGACATAACAACTCATTGTGAGCTGGATTTGTATAGATATTGCCTGTATACTTCTCAGAGCCATGGAATACTCAAATGCAAGATGAATTCAGGAAGCTACCTCATAACATTTAGAGTGGTACAGGCAATATCTTTGTTTAGTTCTGTAAATGCTAATGTTAATTTGTGTACAAAAGGTGATGTTACAGAAAGTATCTTCTCGAACGTTGGTAGAACACTCATAAAATTGGTTGCATACTACTCTTAATCATATGGAAAGTAAAATAATAAGGTTTACATCAAGTTATCACATAGCAGTTTTCAGCAAAATTCAACTCCACACTCTATCGAGCTCAATGCATTACCATCTATTCTATGCTTTTTCTGTTAAGGATAGGACATAACAACTCATTGTGAGCTGGAATTGTATAGATATTGCCTGTATACTTGTCACAGCCATGGAATACTCAAATGCAAGACGAATTCAGGAACCTACCTTATAACATTCAGAGTGGTACAGGCAATATCTTTGTTTAGTTCTGTAAATGCTAATGTTAATTTGTGTACAAAAGGTGATGTTACAGAAAGTATCTTCTCGAACTTTGGTAGAACACTCATAAAATTGGTTGCATACTACTCTTAATCATATGGAAAGTAAAATAATAAGGTTTACATCAAGTTATCACATAGCAGTTTTCAGCAAAATTCAACTCCACACTATCGAGCTCAATGCATTACCATCTATTCTATGCTTTTTCTGTTAAGGATAGGACATAACAACTCATTGTGAGCTGGAATTGTATAGATATTGCCTGTATACCTGTCAGAGCCATGGAATACTCATATGCAAGACGAATTCAGAGACCTACCTCATAACATTCAGAGCGATACAGGCAATATCTTTGTTTAGTTCTGTAAACGCTAATGGTCCATTGTGTACAAAGGGTGATGTTACAGAAAGTATCTTCTCGAACTTTGGTAGAACACTCATGAAATTGGTTGCATACTACTCTTAATCATATGGAAAGTAAAATAATAATGTTTACATCAAGTTATCACATAGTAGTTTTCAGCAAAATTCAACTCTACCCTCTATTGATCTCAATGCAATACCTTAGATACCATGCATTTTCAGTTAAGGACGAGGACATAACAACTCAAGTTGAGCTGGTTTTGCATTGATATTGCCTGTATACTTGTCAGAGCCCTGGAATACTCAAAGGCAAGACGAATTCAGGAACCTACCTCATAACATTCAGAGTGGTATTGGCAATATCTTTGCTTGTTCTGAAAAAGCTAATGATCCATTGTGTGCAAAAGGTGATGTTACAGAAAGTATCTTCTCGAACATTGGTAGAACACTCATAAAATTGGTTGCATACTACTCTAAATCATATGGAAAGTAAAATAATAAGCTTTACATCAAGTTAGCGCATAGCAGTTTTCAGCAAAATTCAGCTCTACACTCTATCGACCTCAATGCATTACCATCTATTCTATGCATTTTCTGTTAAGGATAGGACATAACAACTCATTGTGAGCTGGAATTGTATAGATATTGCCTGTATACTTGACAGAGCCATGGAATACTCATATGCAAGACGAATTCAGAGACCTACCTCATAACATTCAGAGCGGTACAGGCAATAACTTTGTTTAGTTCTGTAAACGCTAATGTTCCATTGTGTACAAAACTTGATGTTACTGAAAGTATCTTCTTGCACATTGGTAGAACACTCATAAAATTGGTTCCATACTACTCTAAATCATACGGAAAGTAAAATAATAAGGCTTACATCAAGTTCTCACATAGCAGTTTTCAGCGAAATTCAACTCTACACTCTATCGAGCTCAATGCATTACCTTCTATTCTATGCATTTTCTCTTAAGGATGTGGACATAACAACTCATTGTGAGCTGGATTTGTATAGATATTGCCTGTATACTTCTCAGAGCCATGGAATACCCAAATGCAAGATGAATTCAGGAAGCTACCTCATAACATTTAGAGTGGTACAGGCAATATCTTTGTTTAGTTCTGTAAATGCTAATGTTAATTTGTGTACAAAGGTTATGTTACAGAAAGTATCTTCTCGAACTTTGGTAGAACACTCATAAAATTGGTTGCATACTTCTCTTAATCATATGGAAAGTAAAATAATAAGGTTTACATCAAGTTAGCGCATAGCAGTTTTCAGCAAAATTCAACTCTACACTCTATCGAGCTCAATGCATTACCTTCTATTCTATGCATTTTCTGTTAAGGATAGGACATAACAACTCATTGTGAGCTGGAATTGTATAGATATTGCCTGTATACTTGTCAGAGCCATGGAATACTCATATGCAAGACGAATTCAGAGACCTACCTCATAACATTCAGAGCGGTACAGGCAATATCTTTGTTTAGTTCTGTAAACGCTAATGTTCCATTGTGTAGAAAACGTGATGTTACTGAAAGTATCTTCCCGACCATTGGTAGAACACTCAAAAAATTGCTTGCATACTACTCTAAATCTTATGGAAAGTAAAATAATAAGGCTTACATCAAGTTATCTCATAGCAGTTTTCAGCAAAATTCAACTCTACACTCTACTGAGCTGAGAGCATTACCTTATATTCCATGCATTTTCTGTTAAGGTCGAGGACATAACAACTCAGGGTGAGCTGGAATTTTATAGATATTGCCTGTATACTTGTCAGAGCAATGGAATACACAAGTGCAAGATGAATTCAGGAACCTACCTCATAACATTCAGAGTGGTATAGGCAATATCTTTGTTCTGTAAACGCTAATGGTCCATTGTGTACAAAGGGTGATGTTACAGAAATTATCTTCTCGAACTTTGGTAGAACACTCATCAAATTGGTTGCATACTACTCTTAATCATATGGAAAGTAAAATAATAAGGTTTACATCAAGTTAGCGCATAGCAGTTTTCAGCAAAATTCAACTCTACACTCTATCGAGCTCAATGCATTACCTTCTATTCTATGCATTTTCTGTTAAGGATAGGACATAACAACTCATTGTGAGCTGGAATTGTATAGATATTGCCTGTATACTTGTCAGAGCCATGGAATACTCATATGCAAGACGAATTCAGAGACCTACCTCATAACATTCAGAGCGGTACAGGCAATATCTTTGTTTAGTTCTGTAAACGCTAATGTTCCATTGTGTACAAAACGTGATGTTACTGAAAGTATCTTCCCGACCATTGTTAGAACACTCAAAAAATTGCTTGCATACTACTCTAAATCTTATGGAAAGTAAAATAATAAGGCTTACATCAAGTTATCTCATAGCAGTTTTCAGCAAAATTCAACTCTACACTCTACTGAGCTGAGAGCATTACCTTATATTCCATGCATTTTCTGTTAAGGTCGAGGACATAACAACTCAGGGTGAGCTGGAATTTTATAGATATTGCCTGTATACTTGTCAGAGCAATGGAATACACAAGTGCAAGATGAATTCAGGAACCTACCTCATAACATTCAGAGTGGTATAGGCAATATCTTTGTTCTGTAAACGCTAATTGTCCATTGTGTACAAAGGGTGATGTTACAGAAATTATCTTCTCGAACTTTGGTAGAACTCTCATCAAATTGGTTGCATATTACTCTTAATCATATGGAAAGCAAAATAATAAGGTTTACATCAAGTTATCACATAGCAGTTTTCAGCAAAATTCAACTCTACACTCTATCGAGCTCAATGCATTACCTTCTATTCTATGCATTTTCTCTTAAGGATGTGGACATAACAACTCATTGTGAGCTGGATTTGTATAGATATTGCCTGTATACTTCTCAGAGCCATGGAATACTCAAATGCAAGATGAATTCAGGAAGCTACCTCATAACATTTAGAGTGGTACAGGCAATATCTTTGTTTAGTTCTGTAAATGCTAATGTTAATTTGTGTACAAAGGTGATGTTACAGAAAGTATCTTCTCGAACTTTGGTAGAACACTCATAAAATTGGTTGCATACTACTCTAAATCATATGGAAAGTAAAATAATAAGCTTTACATCAAGTTAGCGCATAGCAGTTTTCAGCAAAATTCAGCTCTACACTCTATCGACCTCAATGCATTACCATCTATTCTATGCATTTTCTGTTAAGGATAGGACATAACAACTCATTGTGAGCTGGAATTGTATAGATATTGCCTGTATACTTGACAGAGCCATGGAATACTCATATGCAAGACGAATTCAGAGACCTACCTCATAACATTCAGAGCGGTACAGGCAATAACTTTGTTTAGTTCTGTAAACGCTAATGTTCCATTGTGTACAAAACTTGATGTTACTGAAAGTATCTTCTTGCACATTGGTAGAACACTCATAAAATTGGTTCCATACTACTCTAAATCATACGGAAAGTAAAATAATAAGGCTTACATCAAGTTCTCACATAGCAGTTTTCAGCAAAATTCAACTCTACACTCTATCGAGCTCAATGCATTACCTTCTATTCTATGCATTTTCTGTTAAGGATAGGACATAACAACTCATTGTGAGCTGGAATTGTATAGATATTGCCTGTATACTTGTCAGAGCCATGGAATACTCATATGCAAGACGAATTCAGAGACCTACCTCATAACATTCAGAGCGGTACAGGCAATATCTTTGTTTCTGTAAACGCTAATGGTCCATTGTGTACAAAGGGTGATGTTACAGAAATTATCTTCTCGAACTTTGGTAGAACACTCATCAAATTGGTTGCATACTACTCTTAATCATATGGAAAGTAAAATAATAAGGTTTACATCAAGTTATCACATAGCAGTTTTCAGCAAAATTCAACTCTACACTCTATCGAGCTCAATGCATTATCTTCTATTCTATGCATTTTCTCTTAAGGATGTGGACATAACAACTCATTGTGAGCTGGATTTGTATAGATATTGCCTGTATACTTCTCAGAGCCATGGAATACTCATATGCAAGACGAATTCAGAGACCTACCTCATAACATTCTGAGCGGTACAGGCAATATCTTTGTTTAGTTCTGTAAACGCTAGTGTTCCATTGTGTAGAAAACGTGATGTTACTGAAAGTATCTTCCCGACCATTGGTAGAACACTCAAAAAATTGGTTGCATACTACTCTAAATCTTATGGAAAGTAAAATAATAAGGCTTACATCAAGTTATCTCATAGCAGTTTTCAGCAAAATTCAACTCTACACTCTACTGAGCTGAAAGCATGACCTTATATTCCATGCATTTTCTGTTAAGGTCGAGGACATAACAACACAGGGTGAGCTGGAATTTTATAGATATTGCCTGTATACCTGTCAGAGCAATGGAATACACAAGTGCAAGATGAATTCAGGAACCTACCTCATAACATTCAGAGTGGTATAGGCAATATCTTTGTTCTGTAAACGCTAATGGTCCATTGTGTACAAAGGGTGATGTTACAGAAATTATCTTCTCGAACTTTGGTAGAACACTCATCAAATTGGTTGCATACTACTCTTAATCATATTGAAAGTAAAATAATAAGGTTTACATCAAGTTATCACATAGCAGTTTTCAGCAAAATTCAACTCTACACTCTATCGAGCTCAATGCATTACCTTCTATTCTATGCATTTTCTCTTAAGGATGTGGACATAACAACTCATTGTGAGCTGGATTTGTATAGATATTGCCTGTATACTTCTCAGAGCCATGGAATACTCAAATGCAAGATGAATTCAGGAAGCTACCTCATAACATTTAGAGTGGTACAGGCAATATCTTTGTTTAGTTCTGTAAATGCTAATGTTAATTTGTGTACAAAAGGTGATGTTACAGAAAGTATCTTCTCGAACGTTGGTAGAACACTCATAAAATTGGTTGCATACTACTCTTAATCATATGGAAAGTAAAATAATAAGGTTTACATCAAGTTATCACATAGCAGTTTTCAGCAAAATTCAACTCCACACTCTATCGAGCTCAATGCATTACCATCTATTCTATGCTTTTTCTGTTAAGGATAGGACATAACAACTCATTGTGAGCTGGAATTGTATAGATATTGCCTGTATACTTGTCACAGCCATGGAATACTCAAATGCAAGACGAATTCAGGAACCTACCTTATAACATTCAGAGTGGTACAGGCAATATCTTTGTTTAGTTCTGTAAATGCTAATGTTAATTTGTGTACAAAAGGTGATGTTACAGAAAGTATCTTCTCGAACTTTGGTAGAACACTCATAAAATTGGTTGCATACTACTCTTAATCATATGGAAAGTAAAATAATAAGGTTTACATCAAGTTATCACATAGCAGTTTTCAGCAAAATTCAACTCCACACTCTATCGAGCTCAATGCATTACCATCTATTCTATGCTTTTTCTGTTAAGGATAGGACATAACAACTCATTGTGAGCTGGAATTGTATAGATATTGCCTGTATACCTGTCAGAGCCATGGAATACTCATATGCAAGACGAATTCAGAGACCTACCTCATAACATTCAGAGCGATACAGGCAATATCTTTGTTTAGTTCTGTAAACGCTAATGGTCCATTGTGTACAAAGGGTGATGTTACAGAAAGTATCTTCTCGAACTTTGGTAGAACACTCATAAAATTGGTTGCATACTACTCTTAATCATATGGAAAGTAAAATAATAATGTTTACATCAAGTTATCACATAGTAGTTTTCAGCAAAATTCAACTCTACCCTCTATTGATCTCAATGCAATACCTTAGATACCATGCATTTTCAGTTAAGGACGAGGACATAACAACTCAAGTTGAGCTGGTTTTGCATTGATATTGCCTGTATACTTGTCAGAGCCCTGGAATACTCAAAGGCAAGACGAATTCAGGAACCTACCTCATAACATTCAGAGTGGTATTGGCAATATCTTTGCTTGTTCTGAAAAAGCTAATGATCCATTGTGTGCAAAAGGTGATGTTACAGAAAGTATCTTCTCGAACATTGGTAGAACACTCATAAAATTGGTTGCATACTACTCTAAATCATATGGAAAGTAAAATAATAAGCTTTACATCAAGTTAGCGCATAGCAGTTTTCAGCAAAATTCAGCTCTACACTCTATCGACCTCAATGCATTACCATCTATTCTATGCATTTTCTGTTAAGGATAGGACATAACAACTCATTGTGAGCTGGAATTGTATAGATATTGCCTGTATACTTGACAGAGCCATGGAATACTCATATGCAAGACGAATTCAGAGACCTACCTCATAACATTCAGAGCGGTACAGGCAATAACTTTGTTTAGTTCTGTAAACGCTAATGTTCCATTGTGTACAAAACTTGATGTTACTGAAAGTATCTTCTTGCACATTGGTAGAACACTCATAAAATTGGTTCCATACTACTCTAAATCATACGGAAAGTAAAATAATAAGGCTTACATCAAGTTCTCACATAGCAGTTTTCAGCGAAATTCAACTCTACACTCTATCGAGCTCAATGCATTACCTTCTATTCTATGCATTTTCTCTTAAGGATGTGGACATAACAACTCATTGTGAGCTGGATTTGTATAGATATTGCCTGTATACTTCTCAGAGCCATGGAATACCCAAATGCAAGATGAATTCAGGAAGCTACCTCATAACATTTAGAGTGGTACAGGCAATATCTTTGTTTAGTTCTGTAAATGCTAATGTTAATTTGTGTACAAAGGTTATGTTACAGAAAGTATCTTCTCGAACTTTGGTAGAACACTCATAAAATTGGTTGCATACTTCTCTTAATCATATGGAAAGTAAAATAATAAGGTTTACATCAAGTTAGCGCATAGCAGTTTTCAGCAAAATTCAACTCTACACTCTATCGAGCTCAATGCATTACCTTCTATTCTATGCATTTTCTGTTAAGGATAGGACATAACAACTCATTGTGAGCTGGAATTGTATAGATATTGCCTGTATACTTGTCAGAGCCATGGAATACTCATATGCAAGACGAATTCAGAGACCTACCTCATAACATTCAGAGCGGTACAGGCAATATCTTTGTTTAGTTCTGTAAACGCTAATGTTCCATTGTGTAGAAAACGTGATGTTACTGAAAGTATCTTCCCGACCATTGGTAGAACACTCAAAAAATTGCTTGCATACTACTCTAAATCTTATGGAAAGTAAAATAATAAGGCTTACATCAAGTTATCTCATAGCAGTTTTCAGCAAAATTCAACTCTACACTCTACTGAGCTGAGAGCATTACCTTATATTCCATGCATTTTCTGTTAAGGTCGAGGACATAACAACTCAGGGTGAGCTGGAATTTTATAGATATTGCCTGTATACTTGTCAGAGCAATGGAATACACAAGTGCAAGATGAATTCAGGAACCTACCTCATAACATTCAGAGTGGTATAGGCAATATCTTTGTTCTGTAAACGCTAATGGTCCATTGTGTACAAAGGGTGATGTTACAGAAATTATCTTCTCGAACTTTGGTAGAACACTCATCAAATTGGTTGCATACTACTCTTAATCATATGGAAAGTAAAATAATAAGCTTTACATCAAGTTAGCGCATAGCAGTTTTCAGCAAAATTCAACTCTACACTCTATCGAGCTCAATGCATTACCTTCTATTCTATGCATTTTCTGTTAAGGATAGGACATAACAACTCATTGTGAGCTGGAATTGTATAGATATTGCCTGTATACTTGTCAGAGCCATGGAATACTCATATGGAAGACGAATTCAGAGACCTACCTCATAACATTCAGAGCGGTACAGGCAATATCTTTGTTTAGTTCTGTAAACGCTAATGTTCCATTGTGTACAAAACGTGATGTTACTGAAAGTATCTTCCCGACCATTGTTAGAACACTCAAAAAATTGCTTGCATACTACTCTAAATCTTATGGAAAGTAAAATAATAAGGCTTACATCAAGTTATCTCATAGCAGTTTTCAGCAAAATTCAACTCTACACTCTACTGAGCTGAGAGCATTACCTTATATTCCATGCATTTTCTGTTAAGGTCGAGGACATAACAACTCAGGGTGAGCTGGAATTTTATAGATATTGCCTGTATACTTGTCAGAGCAATGGAATACACAAGTGCAAGATGAATTCAGGAACCTACCTCATAACATTCAGAGTGGTATAGGCAATATCTTTGTTCTGTAAACGCTAATTGTCCATTGTGTACAAAGGGTGATGTTACAGAAATTATCTTCTCGAACTTTGGTAGAACACTCATCAAATTGGTTGCATATTACTCTTAATCATATGGAAAGCAAAATAATAAGGTTTACATCAAGTTATCACATAGCTGTTTTCAGCAAAATTCAACTCTACACTCTATCGAGCTCAATGCATTACCTTCTATTCTATGCATTTTCTCTTAAGGATGTGGACATAACAACTCATTGTGAGCTGGATTTGTATAGATATTGCCTGTATACTTCTCAGAGCCATGGAATACTCAAATGCAAGATGAATTCAGGAAGCTACCTCATAACATTTAGAGTGGTACAGGCAATATCTTTGTTTAGTTCTGTAAATGCTAATGTTAATTTGTGTACAAAGGTGATGTTACAGAAAGTATCTTCTCGAACTTTGGTAGAACACTCATAAAATTGGTTGCATACTACTCTTAATCATATGGAAAGTAAAATAATAAGGTTTACATCAAGTTATCACATAGCAGTTTTCAGCAAAATTCAACTCTACACTCTATCGAGCTCAATGCATTACCTTCTATTCTATGCATTTTCTGTTAAGGATAGGACATAACAACTCATTTTGAGCTGGAATTGTATAGATATTGCCTGTATACTTGTCAGAGCCCTGGAATACTCAAAGGCAAGACGAATTCAGGAACCTACCTCATAACATTCAGAGTGGTATTGGCAATATCTTTGCTTGTTCTGAAAAAGCTAATGATCCATTGTGTGCAAAAGGTGATGTTACAGAAAGTATCTTCTCGAACATTGGTAGAACACTCATAAAATTGGTTGCATACTACTCTAAATCATATGGAAAGTAAAATAATAAGCTTTACATCAAGTTAGCGCATAGCAGTTTTCAGCAAAATTCAGCTCTACACTCTATCGACCTCAATGCATTACCATCTATTCTATGCATTTTCTGTTAAGGATAGGACATAACAACTCATTGTGAGCTGGAATTGTATAGATATTGCCTGTATACTTGACAGAGCCATGGAATACTCATATGCAAGACGAATTCAGAGACCTACCTCATAACATTCAGAGCGGTACAGGCAATAACTTTGTTTAGTTCTGTAAACGCTAATGTTCCATTGTGTACAAAACTTGATGTTACTGAAAGTATCTTCTTGCACATTGGTAGAACACTCATAAAATTGGTTCCATACTACTCTAAATCATACGGAAAGTAAAATAATAAGGCTTACATCAAGTTCTCACATAGCAGTTTTCAGCAAAATTCAACTCTACACTCTATCGAGCTCAATGCATTACCTTCTATTCTATGCATTTTCTGTTAAGGATAGGACATAACAACTCATTGTGAGCTGGAATTGTATAGATATTGCCTGTATACTTGTCAGAGCCATGGAATACTCATATGCAAGACGAATTCAGAGACCTACCTCATAACATTCAGAGCGGTACAGGCAATATCTTTGTTTAGTTCTGTAAACGCTAATGTTCCATTGTGTACAAAACGTGATGTTACTGAAAGTATCTTCCCGACCATTGGTAGAACACTCAAAAAATTGCTTGCATACTACTCTAAATCTTATGGAAAGTAAAATAATAAGGCTTACATCAAGTTATCTCATAGCAGTTTTCAGCAAAATTCAACTCTACACTCTACTGAGCTGAAAGCATGACCTTATATTCCATGCATTTTCTGTTAAGGTCGAGGACATAACAACTCAGGGTGAGCTGGAATTTTATAGATATTGCCTGTATACTTGTCAGAGCAATGGAATACACAAGTGCAAGATGAATTCAGGAAACTACCTCATAACATTCAGAGTGGTATAGGCAATATCTTTGTTCTGTAAACGCTAATGGTATATTGTGTACAAAGGGTGATGTTACAGAAATTATCTACTCGAACTTTGGTAGAACACTCATAAAATTGGTTGCATACTACTCTTAATCATATGGAAAGTAAAATAATAAGGTTTACATCAAGTTATCACATAGCAGTTTTCAGCAAAATTCAACTCCACACTCTATCGAGCTCAATGCATTACCATCTATTCTATGCTTTTTCTGTTAAGGATAGGACATAACAACTCATTGTGAGCTGGAATTGTATAGATATTGCCTGTATACTTGTCACAGCCATGGAATACTCAAATGCAAGACGAATTCAGGAACCTACCTTATAACATTCAGAGTGGTACAGGCAATAACTTTGTTTAGTTCTGTAAATGCTAATGTTAATTTGTGTACAAAAGGTGATGTTACAGAAAGCATCTTCTCGAACTTTGGTAGAACACTCATAAAATTGGTTGCATACTACTCTTAATCATATGGAAAGTAAAATAATAAGGTTTACATCAAGTTATCACATAGCAGTTTTCAGCAAAATTCAACACCGCACTCTATCGAGCTCAATGCATTACCTTCTATTCTATGCATTTTCTCTTGAGGTTGTGGACATAACAACTCATTGTGAGCTGGAATTGTATAGATATTGCCTGTATACTTCTCAGAGCCATGGAATACTCAAATGCAAGATGAATTCAGGAACCTACCTCATAACATTCAGACTGGGATAGGCAATATCTTTGTTTGTTCTGTAAATGCTAAAGTTCCATTGTGTACAAAAGGTGATGTTACAGAAAGTATCTCGAAAATTGGTAAAACACTCATAAAATTGGTTGCAGACTACTCTAAATCATATGGTAAGCAAAATAATAAGGTTTACATCACGTTAGCGCATAGCAGTTTTCAGCAAAATTCAACTCTACACTCTATCGAGCTCAATGCATTACCTTCTATTCTATGCATTTTCTGTTAAGGATAGGACATAACAACTCATTGTGAGCTGGAATTGTATAGATATTGCCTGTATACTTGTCAGAGCCATGGAATACTCATATGCAAGACGAATTCAGAGACCTACATCATAACATTCAGAGCGGTACAGGCAATATCTTTGTTTAGTTCTGTAAACGCTAATGTTCCATTGTGTACAAAACGTGATGTTACTGAAAGTATCTTCCCGACCATTGGTAGAACACTCAAAAAATTGGTTGCATACTACTCTAAATCTTATGGAAAGTAAAATAATAAGGCTTACATCAAGTTATCTCATAGCAGTTTTCAGCAAAATTCAACTTTACTCTCTATTGATCTCACAGCAATACCTTATGTTCCATGCATTTTCAGTTAAGGATAGGACATAACAACTCATTGTGAGCTGGAATTGTATATATATTGCCTGTATACTTGTCAGAGCCCTGGAATACTCAAAGGCAAGACGAATTCAGGAACCTACCTCATAACATTCAGAGTGGTATTGGCAATATCTTTGCTTGTTCTGAAAAAGCTAATGATCCATTGTGTGCAAAAGGTGATGTTACAGAAAGTATCTTCTCGAACATTGGTAGAACACTCATAAAATTGGTTGCATACTACTCTAAATCATATGGAAAGTAAAATAATAAGCTTTACATCAAGCTAGCGCATAGCAGTTTTCAGCAAAATTCAGCTCTACACTCTATCGACCTCAATGCATTACCATCTATTCTATGCATTTTCTGTTAAGGATAGGACATAACAACTCATTGTGAGCTGGAATTGTATAGATATTGCCTGTATACTTGACAGAGCCATGGAATACTCATATGCAAGACGAATTCAGAGACCTACCTCATAACATTCAGAGCGGTACAGGCAATAACTTTGTTTAGTTCTGTAAACGCTAATGTTCCATTGTGTACAAAACTTGATGTTACTGAAAGTATCTTCTTGCACATTGGTAGAACACTCATAAAATTGGTTCCATACTACTCTAAATCATACGGAAAGTAAAATAATAAGGCTTACATCAAGTTCTCACATAGCAGTTTTCAGCAAAATTCAACTCTACACTCTATCGAGCTCAATGCATTACCTTCTATTCTATGCATTTTCTGTTAAGGATAGGACATAACAACTCATTGTGAGCTGGAATTGTATAGATATTGCCTGTATACTTGTCAGAGCCATGGAATACTCATATGCAAGACGAATTCAGAGACCTACCTCATAACATTCAGAGCGGTACAGGCAATATCTTTGTTTAGTTCTGTAATCGCTAATGTTCCAGTGTGTACAAAACGTGATGTTACTGAAAGTATCTTCCCGACCATTGGTAGAACACTCAAAAAATTGCTTGCATACTACTCTAAATCTTATGGAAAGTAAAATAATAAGGCTTACATCAAGTTATCTCATAGCAGTTTTCAGCAAAATTCAACTCTACACTCTACTGAGCTGAAAGCATTACCTTATATTCCATGCATTTTCTGTTAAGGTCGAGGACATAACAACTCAGGGTGAGCTGGAATTTTATAGATATTGCCTGTATACCTGTCAGAGCAATGGAATACACAAGTGCAAGATGAATTCAGGAACCTACCTCATAACATTCAGAGTGGTATAGGCAATATCTTTGTTCTGTAAACGCTAATGGTCCATTGTGTACAAAGGGTGATGTTACAGAAATTATCTTCTCGAACTTTGGTAGAACACTCATCAAATTGGTTGCATACTACTCTTAATCATATGGAAAGTAAAATAATAAGGTTTACATCAAGTTATCACATAGCAGTTTTCAGCAAAATTCAACTCTACACTCTATCGAGCTCAATGCATTACCTTCTATTCTATGCATTTTCTCTTAAGGATGTGGACATAACAACTCATTGTGAGCTGGATTTGTATAGATATTGCCTGTATACTTCTCAGAGCCATGGAATACTCAAATGCAAGATGAATTCAGGAAGCTACCTCATAACATTTAGAGTGGTACAGGCAATATCTTTGTTTAGTTCTGTAAATGCTAATGTTAATTTGTGTACAAAAGGTGATGTTACAGAAAGTATCTTCTCGAACCTTGGTAGAACACTCATAAAATTGGTTGCATACTACTCTTAATCATATGGAAAGTAAAATAATAAGGTTTACATCAAGTTATCACATAGCAGTTTTCAGCAAAATTCAACTCCACACTCTATCGAGCTCAATGCATTACCATCTATTCTATGCTTTTTCTGTTAAGGATAGGACATAACAACTCATTGTGAGCTGGAATTGTATAGATATTGCCTGTATACTTGTCACAGCCATGGAATACTCAAATGCAAGACGAATTCAGGAACCTACCTTATAACATTAAGAGTGGTACAGGCAATATCTTTGTTTAGTTCTGTAAATGCTACTGTTAATTTGTGTACAAAAGGTGATGTTACAGAAAGTATCTTCTCGAACTTTGGTAGAACACTCATAAAATTGGTTGCATACTACTCTTAATCATATGGAAAGTAAAATAATAAGGTTTACATCAAGTTATCACATAGCAGTTTTCAGCAAAATTCAACTCCACACTCTATCGAGCTCAATGCATTACCATCTATTCTATGCTATTTCTGTTAAGGATAGGACATAACAACTCATTGTGAGCTGGAATTGTATAGATATTGCCTGTATACCTGTCACAGCCATGGAATACTCAAATGCAAGACGAATTCAGGAACCTACCTTATAACATTCAGATTGGTACAGGCAATATCTTTGTTTAGTTCTGTAAATGCTAATGTTAATTTGTGTACAAAAGGTGATGTTACAGAAAGTATCTTCTCGAACTTTGGTAGAACACTCATAAAATTGGTTGCATACTACTCTTAATCATATGGAAAGTAAAATAATAAGGTTTACATCAAGTTATCACATAGCAGTTTTCAGCAAAATTCAACTCCGCACTCTATCGAGCTCAATGCATTTCCTATTCTATGCATTTTCTCTTAAGGATGTGGACATAACAACTCATTGTGAGCTGGAATTGTATAGATATTGCCTGTATACTCGTCAAAGCCATGGAATACTCATATGCAAGACGAATTCAGAGACCTACCTCATAACATTCAGAGCGGTACAGGCAATATCTTTGTTTAGTTCTGTAAACGCTAATGTTCCATTGTGTACAAAACGTGATGTTACTGAAAGTATCTTCCCGACCATTGGTAGAACACTCAAAAAATTGGTTGCATACTACTTTAAATCTTATGGAAAGTAAAATAATAAGGCTTACATCAAGTTATCTCATAGCAGTTTTCAGCAAAATTCAACTTTACTCTCTATTGATCTCACAGCAATACCTTATATTCCATGCATTTTCAGTTAAGGGTAGGACATAACAACTCATTGTGAGCTGGAATTGCATAGATATTTCCTGTATACTTGTCACAGCCATGGAATACTCAAATGCAAGACGAATTCAGGAACCTACCTGATAACATTCAGAGTGGTACAGGCAATATCTTTGTTTAGTTCTGTAAATGCTAATGTTAATTTGTGTACAAAAGGTGATGTTACAGAAAGTATCTTCTCGAACTTTGGTAGAACACTCATAAAATTGGTTGCATACTACTCTTAATCATATGGAAAGTAAAATAATAAGGTTTACATCAAGTTATCACATAGCAGTTTTCAGCAAAATTCAACTCCGCACTCTATCGAGCTCAATGCATTACCTTCTATTCTATGCATTTTCTCTTGAGGTTGTGGACATAACAACTCATTGTGAGCTGGAATTGTATAGATATTGCCTGTATACTTCTCAGAGCCATGGAATACTCAAATGCAAGATGAATTCAGGAACCTACCTCATAACATTCAGACTGGGATAGGCAATATCTTTGTTTGTTCTGTAAATGCTAATGTTCCATTGTGTACAAAAGGTGATGTTACAGAAAGTATCTCGAAAATTGGTAAAACACTCATAAAATTGGTTGCAGACTACTCTAAATCATATGGTAAGGAAAATAATAAGGTTTACATCAAGTTAGCGCATAGCAGTTTTCAGCAAAATTCAACTCTACACTCTATCGAGCTCAATGCATTACCTTCTATTCTATGCATTTTCTGTTAAGGATAGGACATAACAACTCATTGTGAGCTGGAATTGTATAGATATTGCCTGTATACTTGTCAGAGCCATGGAATACTCATATGCAAGACGAATTCAGAGACCTACCTCATAACATTCAGAGCGGTACAGGCAATATCTTTGTTTAGTTCTGTAAACGCTAATGTTCCATTGTGTACAAAACGTGATGTTACTGAAAGTATCTTCTCGAACTTCGGTAGAACACTCATAAAATTGGTTGCATACTACTCTTAATCATATGGAAAGTAAAATAATAATGTTTACATCAAGTTATCACATAGTAGTTTTCAGCAAAATTCAACTCTACCCTCTATTGATCTCAATGCAATACCTTATATACCATGCATTTTCAGTTAAGGACGAGGACATAACAACTCAAGTTGAGCTGGATTTGCATTGATATTGCCTGTATACTTGTCAGAGCCCTGGAATACTCAAAGGCAAGACGAATTCAGGAACCTACCTCATAACATTCAGAGTGGTATTGGCAATATCTTTGCTTGTTCTGAAAAAGCTAATGATCCATTGTGTGCAAAAGGTGATGTTACAGAAAGTATCTTCTCGAACATTGGTAGAACACTCATAAAATTGGTTGCATACTACTCTAAATCATATGGAAAGTAAAATAATAAGCTTTACATCAAGTTAGCGCATAGCAGTTTTCAGCAAAATTCAGCTCTACACTCTATCGACCTAAATGCATTACCATCTATTCTATGCATTTTCTGTTAAGGATAGGACATAACAACTCATTGTGAGCTGGAATTGTATAGATATTGCCTGTATACTTGACAGAGCCATGGAATACTCATATGCAAGACGAATTCAGAGACCTACCTCATAACATTCAGAGCGGTGCAGGCAATAACTTTGTTTAGTTCTGTAAACGCTAATGTTCCATTGTGTACAAAACTTGATGTTACTGAAAGTATCTTCTTGCACATTGGTAGAACACTCATCAAATTGGTTGCATACTACTCTTAATCATATGGAAAGTAAAATAATAAGGTTTACATCAAGTTATCACATAGCAGTTTTCAGCAAAATTCAACTCTACACTCTATCGAGCTCAATGCAATACCTTCTATTCTATGCATTTTCTGTTAAGGATAGGACATAACAACTCATTGTGAGCTGGAATTGTATAGATATTGCCTGTATACTTGTCAGAGCCATGGAATACTCATATGCAAGACGAATTCAGAGACCTACCTCATAACATTCAGAGCGGTACAGGCAATATCTTTGTTTAGTTCTGTAAACGCTAATGTTCCATTGTGTACAAAACGTGATGTTACTGAAAGTATCTTCCCGACCATTGGTAGAACACTCAAAAAATTGCTTGCATACTACTCTAAATCTTATGGAAAGTAAAATAATAAGGCTTACATCAAGTTATCTCATAGCAGTTTTCAGCAAAATTCAACTCTACACTCTACTGAGCTGAAAGCACTACCTTATATTCCATGCATTTTCTGTTAAGGTCGAGGACATAACAACTCAGGGTGAGCTGGAATTTTATAGATATTGCCTGTATACTTGTCAGAGCAATGGAATACACAAGTGCAAGATGAATTCAGGAACCTACCTCATAACATTCAGAGTGGTATAGGCAATATCTTTGTTCTGTAAACGCTAATGGTCCATTGTGTACAAAGGGTGATGTTACAGAAATTATCTTCTCGAACTTTGGTAGAACACTCATCAAATTGGTTGCATACTACTCTTAATCATATGGAAAATAAAATAATAAGGTTTACATCAAGTTATCACATAGCAGTTTTCAGCAAAATTCAACTCTACACTCTATCGAGCTCAATGCATTACCTTCTATTCTATGCATTTTCTCTTAAGGATGTGGACATAACAACTCATTGTGAGCTGGATTTGTATAGATATTGCCTGTATACTTCTCAGAGCCATGGAATACTCAAATGCAAGAAGAATTCAGGAAGCTACCTCATAACATTTAGAGTGGTACAGGCAATATCTTTGTTTAGTTCTGTGAATGCTATTGATCCCTTGTGTGCAAAAGGTGATGTTACAGAAAGTATCTTCTCGAACATTGGTAGAACACTCATAAAATTGGTTGCATACTACTCTAAATCATATGGAAAGTAAAATAATAAGCTTTACATCAAGTTAGCGCATAGCAGTTTTCAGCAAAATTCAGCTCTACACTCTATCGACCTCAATGCATTACCATCTATTCTATGCATTTTCTGTTAAGGATAGGACATAACAACTCATTGTGAGCTGGAATTGTATAGATATTGCCTGTATACTTGACAGAGCCATGGAATACTCATATGCAAGACGAATTCAGAGACCTACCTCATAACATTCAGAGCGGTACAGGCAATAACTTTGTTTAGTTCTGTAAACGCTAATGTTCCATTGTGTACAAAACTTGATGTTACTGAAAGTATCTTCTTGCACATTGGTAGAACACTCATCAAATTGGTTGCATACTACTCTTAATCATATGGAAAGTAAAATAATAAGGTTTACATCAAGTTATCACATAGCAGTTTTCAGCAAAATTCAACTCTACACTCTATCGAGCTCAATGCATTACCTTCTATTCTATGCATTTTCTGTTAAGGATAGGACATAACAACTCATTGTGAGCTGGAATTGTATAGATATTGCCTGTATACTTGTCAGAGCCATGGAATACTCATATGCAAGACGAATTCAGAGACCTACCTCATAACATTCAGAGCGGTACAGGCAATATCTTTGTTTAGTTCTGTAAACGCTAATGTTCCATTGTGTACAAAACGTGATGTTACTGAAAGTATCTTCCCGACCATTGGTAGAACACTCAAAAAATTGCTTGCATACTACTCTAAATCTTATGGAAAGTAAAATAATAAGGCTTACATCAAGTTATCTCATAGCAGTTTTCAGCAAAATTCAACTCTACACTCTACTGAGCTGAAAGCACTACCTTATTTTCCATGCATTTTCTGTTAAGGTCGAGGACATAACAACTCAGGGTGAGCTGGAATTTTATAGATATTGCCTGTATACTTGTCAGAGCAATGGAATACACAAGTGCAAGATGAATTCAGGAACCTACCTCATAACATTCAGAGTGGTATAGGCAATATCTTTGTTCTGTAAACGCTAATGGTCCATTGTGTACAAAGGGTGATGTTACAGAAATTATCTTCTCGAAATTTGGTAGAACACTCATCAAATTGGTTGCATACTACTCTTAATCATATGGAAAATAAAATAATAAGGTTTACATCAAGTTATCAGATAGCAGTTTTCAGCAAAATTCAACTCTACACTCTATCGAGCTCAATGCATTACATTCTATTCTATGCATTTTCTCTTAAGGATGTGGACATAACAACTCATTGTGAGCTGGATTTGTATAGATATTGCCTGTATACTTCTCAGAGCCATGGAATACTCAAATGCAAGAAGAATTCAGGAAGCTACCTCATAACATTTAGAGTGGTACAGGCAATATCTTTGTTTAGTTCTGTAAATGCTAATGTTAATTTGTGTACAAAAGGTGATGTTACAGAAAGTATCTTCTCGAACTTTGGTAGAACACTCATAAAATTGGTTGCATACTACTCTTAATCATATGGAAAGTAAAATAATAAGGTTTACATCAAGTTATCACATAGCAGTTTTCAGCAAAATTCAACTCCACACTCTATCGAGCTCAATGCATTACCATCTATTCTATGCTTTTTCTGTTAAGGATAGGACATAACAACTCATTGTGAGCTGGAATTGTATAGATATTGCCTGTATACTCGTCAAAGCCATGGAATACTCATATGCAAAACGAATTCAGAGACCTACCTCATAACATTCAGAGCGGTACAGGCAATATCTTTGTTTAGTTCTGTAAACGCTAATGTTCCATTGTGTACAAAACGTGATGTTACTGAAAGTATCTTCCCGACCATTGGTAGAACACTCAAAAAATTGGTTGCATACTACTTTAAATCTTATGGAAAGTAAAATAATAAGGCTTACATCAAGTTATCTCATAGCAGTTTTCAGCAAAATTCAACTTTACTCTCTATTGATCTCACAGCAATACCTTATATTCCATGCATTTTCAGTTAAGGATAGGACATAACAACTCATTGTGAGCTGGAATTGTATAGATATTGCCTGTATACTTGTCAGAGCCATTGAATACTCATATGCAAGACGAATTCAGAGACCTACCTCATAACATTCAGAGCGGTACAGGCAATATCTTTGTTTAGTTCTGTAAACGCGAATGTTCCATTGTGTACAAAACGTGATGTTACTGAAAGTATCTTCCCGACCATTGGTAGAACACTCAAAAAATTGCTTGCATACTACTCTAAATCTTATGGAAAGTAAAATAATAAGGCTTACATCAAGTTATCTCATAGCAGTTTTCAGCAAAATTCAACTCTACACTCTACTGAGCTGAAAGCATTACCTTATATTCCATG
Source organism: Hemitrygon akajei (assembly GCF_048418815.1). Lineage (NCBI taxonomy): Eukaryota > Metazoa > Chordata > Chondrichthyes > Myliobatiformes > Dasyatidae > Hemitrygon > Hemitrygon akajei. The sequence continues at coordinate 93,290,447 of NC_133136.1, read as the reverse complement.
CATTTTCTGTTAAGGTCGAGGACATAACAACTCAGGGTGAGCTGGAATTGCATAGATATTGCCTGTATACTTGTCAGAGCCATGGAATACTCAAAGGCAAGACGAATTCAGGAACCTATCTCATAACATTCAGAGTGGTACAGGCAATATCTTTGTTTAGTTCTGTAAATGCTAATGTTGCATTGTGTACAAAAGTTGATGTTACAGAAAGTATCTTCTCGAACATTGGTAGAACACTCATAAAACTGGTTGCATACTGTTCTAAATCATATGGAAAGTAAAATAATAAGGTTTACATCAAGTTAGCGCATAGCAGTTTTCAGCAAAATTCAACTCTACTCTCTATCGAGCTCAATGCATTACCATCTATTCTATGCATTTTCTCTTAAGGATGTGCACATAACAACTCATTGTGAGCTGGAATTGTATAGATATTGCCTGTATACTCGTCAAAGCCATGGAATACTCATATGCAAGACGAATTCAGAGACCTGCCTCATAACATTCAGAGCGGTACAGGCAATATCTTTGTTTAGTTCTGTAAACGCTAATGTTCCATTGTGTACAAAACGTGATGTTACTGAAAGTATCTTCCCGACCATTGGTAGAACACTCAAAAAATTGGTTGCATACTACTTTAAATCTTATGGAAAGTAAAATAATAAGGCTTACATCAAGTTATCTCATAGCAGTTTTCAGCAAAATTCAACTTTACTCTCTATTGATCTCACAGCAATACCTTATATTCCATGCATTTTCAGTTAAGGATAGGACATAACAACTCAGGGTGAGCTGGAATTGCATAGATATTGCCTGTCTACTTGTCAGAGCCATGGAATACTCAAAGGCAAGACGAATTCAGGAACCTATCTCATAACATTCAGAGTGGTACAGGCAATATCTTTGTTTAGTTCTGTAAATGCTAATGTTCCATTGTGTACAAAACTTGATGTTACTGAAAGTATCTTCTTGCACATTGGTAGAACACTCATCAAATTGGTTGCATACTACTCTTAATCATATGGAAAGTAAAATAATAAGGTTTACATCAAGTTATCACATAGCAGTTTTCAGCAAAATTCAACTCTACACTCTATCGAGCTCAATGCATTACCTTCTATTCTATGCATTTTCTCTTAAGGATGTGGACATAACAACTCATTGTGAGCTGGATTTGTATAGATATTGCCTGTATACTTCTCAGAGCCATGGAATACTCAAATGCAAGATGAATTCAGGAAGATACCTCATAACATTTAGAGTGGTACAGGCAATATCTTTGTTTAGTTCTGTAAATGCTAATGTTAATTTGTGTACAAAAGGTGATGTTACAGAAAGTATCTTCTCGAACTTTGGTAGAACACTCATAAAATTGGTTGCATACTACTCTTAATCTTATGGAAAGTAAAATAATAAGGTTTACATCAAGTTAGCGCATAGCAGTTTTCAGCAAAATTCAACTCTACACTCTATCGAGCTCAATGCATTACCTTCTATTCTATGCATTTTCTCTTAAGGATAGGACATAACAACTCATTGTGAGCTGGAATTGTATAGATATTGCCTGTATACTTGACAGAGCCATGGAATACTCATATGCAAGACGAATTCAGAGACCTACCTCATAACATTCAGAGCGGTACAGGCAATATCTTTGTTTAGTTCTGTAAACGCTAATGTTCCATTGTGTACAAAACGTGATGTTACTGAAAGTATCTTCTCGAACATTGGTAGAACACTCATAAAACTGGTTGCATACTGTTCTAAATCATATGGAAAGTAAAATAATAAGGTTTACATCAAGTTAGCGCATAGCAGTTTTCAGCAAAATTCAACTCTACTCTCTATCGAGCTCAATGCATTACCATCTATTCTATGCATTTTCTCTTAAGGATGTGCACATAACAACTCATTGTGAGCTGGAATTGTATAGATATTGCCTGTATACTCGTCAAAGCCATGGAATACTCATATGCAAGACGAATTCAGAGACCTGCCTCATAACATTCAGAGCGGTACAGGCAATATCTTTGTTTAGTTCTGTAAACGCTAATGTTCCATTGTGTACAAAACGTGATGTTACTGAAAGTATCTTCCCGACCATTGGTAGTACACTCAAAAAATTGCTTGCATACTACTCTAAATCTTATGGAAAGTAAAATAATAAGGCTTACATCAAGTTATCTCATAGCAGTTTTCAGCAAAATTCAACTCTACACTCTACTGAGCTGAAAGCATTACCTTACATTCCATGCATTTTCTGTTAAGGTCGAGGACATAACAACTCATTGTGAGCTGGAATTGTATAGATATTGCCTGTATACTTGTCACAGCCATGGAATACACAAGTGCAAGACGAATTCAGGAACCTACCTCATAACATTCAGAGTGGTATAGGCAATATCTTTGTTCTGTAAACGCTAATGGTCCATTGTGTACAAATGGTGATGTTACAGAAATTATCTTCTCGAACTTTGGTAGAACACTCATCAAATTGGTTGCATACTACTCTTAATCATATGGAAAGTAAAATAATAAGGTTTACATCAAGTTATCACATAGCAGCTTTCAGCAAAATTCAACTCCGCACTCTATCGAGCTCAATGCATTACCTTCTATTCTATGCATTTTCTCTTAAGGATGTGGACATAACAACTCATTGTGAGCTTGAATTGTATAGATATTGCCTGTATACTTCTCAGAGCCATGGAATACTCAAATGCAAGATGAATTCAGGAACCTACCTCATAACATTCAGACTGGGATAGGCAATATCTTTGTTTGTTCTGTAAATGCTAATGTTCCATTGTGTACAAAAGGTGATGTTACAGAAAGTATCTCGAAAATTGGTAAAACACTCAAAAAATTGGTTGCATACTACTTTAAATCTTATGGAAAGTAAAATAATAAGGCTTACATCAAGTTATATAGCAGTTTTCAGCAAAATTCAACTTTACTCTCTATTGATCTCACAGCAATACCTTATATTCCATGCATTTTCAGTTAAGGATAGGACATAACAACTCAGGGTGAGCTGGAATTGCATAGATATTGCCTGTATACTTGTCAGAGCCATGGAATACTCAAAGGCAAGACGAATTCTGGAACCTATCTCATAACATTCAGAGTGGTACAGGCAATATCTTTGTTTAGTTCTGTAAATGCTAATGTTCCATTGTGTACAAAGGGTGATGTTACAGAAAGTATCTTCTCGAACTTTGGTAGAACACTCATAAAATTGGTTGCATACTACTCTAAATCATATGGAAAGTAAAATAATAAGCTTTACATCAAGTTAGCGCATAGCAGTTTTCAGCAAAATTCAGGTCTACACTCTATCGACCTCAATGCATTACCATCTATTCTATGCATTTTCTGTTAAGGATAGGACATAACAACTCATTGTGAGCTGGAATTGTATAGATATTGCCTGTATACTTCTCAGAGCCATGGAATACTCAAATGCAAGATGAATTCAGGAACCTACCTCATAACATTCAGACTGGGATAGGCAATATCTTTGTTTGTTCTGTAAATGCTAATGTTCCATTGTGTACAAAAGGTGATGTTACAGAAAGTATCTCGAAAATTGGTAAAACACTCATAAAATTGGTTGCAGACTACTCTAAATCATATGGTAAGCAAAATAATAAGGTTTACATCAAGTTAGCGCATAGCAGTTTTCAGCAAAATTCAACTCTACTCTCTATCGAGCTCAATGCATTACCATCTATTCTATGCATTTTCTCTTAAGGATGTGCACATAACAACTCATTGTGAGCTGGAATTGTATAGATATTGCCTGTATACTCGTCAAAGCCATGGAATACTCATATGCAAGACGAATTCAGAGACCTGCCTCATAACATTCAGAGCGGTACAGGCAATATCTTTGTTTAGTTCTGTAAACGCTAATGTTCCATTGTGTACAAAACGTGATGTTACTGAAAGTATCTTCCCGACCATTGGTAGAACACTCAAAAAATTGGTTGCATACTACTTTAAATCTTATGGAAAGTAAAATAATAAGGCTTACATCAAGTTATCTCATAGCAGTTTTCAGCAAAATTCAACTTTACTCTCTATTGATCTCACAGCAATACCTTATATTCCATGCATTTTCAGTTAAGGATAGGACATAACAACTCAGGGTGAGCTGGAATTGCATAGATATTGCCTGTCTACTTGTCAGAGCCATGGAATACTCAAAGGCAAGACGAATTCAGGAACCTATCTCATAACATTCAGAGTGGTACAGGCAATATCTTTGTTTAGTTCTGTAAATGCTAATGTTCCATTGTGTACAAAACTTGATGTTACTGAAAGTATCTTCTTGCACATTGGTAGAACACTCATCAAATTGGTTGCATACTACTCTTAATCATATGGAAAGTAAAATAATAAGGTTTACATCAAGTTATCACATAGCAGTTTTCAGCAAAATTCAACTCTACACTCTATCGAGCTCAATGCATTACCTTCTATTCTATGCATTTTCTCTTAAGGATGTGGACATAACAACTCATTGTGAGCTGGATTTGTATAGATATTGCCTGTATACTTCTCAGAGCCATGGAATACTCAAATGCAAGATGAATTCAGGAAGATACCTCATAACATTTAGAGTGGTACAGGCAATATCTTTGTTTAGTTCTGTAAATGCTAATGTTAATTTGTGTACAAAAGGTGATGTTACAGAAAGTATCTTCTCGAACTTTGGTAGAACACTCATAAAATTGGTTGCATACTACTCTTAATCTTATGGAAAGTAAAATAATAAGGTTTACATCAAGTTAGCGCATAGCAGTTTTCAGCAAAATTCAACTCTACACTCTATCGAGCTCAATGCATTACCTTCTATTCTATGCATTTTCTCTTAAGGATAGGACATAACAACTCATTGTGAGCTGGAATTGTATAGATATTGCCTGTATACTTGACAGAGCCATGGAATACTCATATGCAAGACGAATTCAGAGACCTACCTCATAACATTCAGAGCGGTACAGGCAATATCTTTGTTTAGTTCTGTAAACGCTAATGTTCCATTGTGTACAAAACGTGATGTTACTGAAAGTATCTTCTCGAACATTGGTAGAACACTCATAAAACTGGTTGCATACTGTTCTAAATCATATGGAAAGTAAAATAATAAGGTTTACATCAAGTTAGCGCATAGCAGTTTTCAGCAAAATTCAACTCTACTCTCTATCGAGCTCAATGCATTACCATCTATTCTATGCATTTTCTCTTAAGGATGTGCACATAACAACTCATTGTGAGCTGGAATTGTATAGATATTGCCTGTATACTCGTCAAAGCCATGGAATACTCATATGCAAGACGAATTCAGAGACCTGCCTCATAACATTCAGAGCGGTACAGGCAATATCTTTGTTTAGTTCTGTAAACGCTAATGTTCCATTGTGTACAAAACGTGATGTTACTGAAAGTATCTTCCCGACCATTGGTAGTACACTCAAAAAATTGCTTGCATACTACTCTAAATCTTATGGAAAGTAAAATAATAAGGCTTACATCAAGTTATCTCATAGCAGTTTTCAGCAAAATTCAACTCTACACTCTACTGAGCTGAAAGCATTACCTTATATTCCATGCATTTTCTGTTAAGGTCGAGGACATAACAACTCATTGTGAGCTGGAATTGTATAGATATTGCCTGTATACTTGTCACAGCCATGGAATACACAAGTGCAAGACGAATTCAGGAACCTACCTCATAACATTCAGAGTGGTATAGGCAATATCTTTGTTCTGTAAACGCTAATGGTCCATTGTGTACAAATGGTGATGTTACAGAAATTATCTTCTCGAACTTTGGTAGAACACTCATCAAATTGGTTGCATACTACTCTTAATCATATGGAAAGTAAAATAATAAGGTTTACATCAAGTTATCACATAGCAGCTTTCAGCAAAATTCAACTCCGCACTCTATCGAGCTCAATGCATTACCTTCTATTCTATGCATTTTCTCTTAAGGATGTGGACATAACAACTCATTGTGAGCTTGAATTGTATAGATATTGCCTGTATACTTCTCAGAGCCATGGAATACTCAAATGCAAGATGAATTCAGGAACCTACCTCATAACATTCAGACTGGGATAGGCAATATCTTTGTTTGTTCTGTAAATGCTAATGTTCCATTGTGTACAAAAGGTGATGTTACAGAAAGTATCTCGAAAATTGGTAAAACACTCAAAAAATTGGTTGCATACTACTTTAAATCTTATGGAAAGTAAAATAATAAGGCTTACATCAAGTTATATAGCAGTTTTCAGCAAAATTCAACTTTACTCTCTATTGATCTCACAGCAATACCTTATATTCCATGCATTTTCAGTTAAGGATAGGACATAACAACTCAGGGTGAGCTGGAATTGCATAGATATTGCCTGTATACTTGTCAGAGCCATGGAATACTCAAAGGCAAGACGAATTCTGGAACCTATCTCATAACATTCAGAGTGGTACAGGCAATATCTTTGTTTAGTTCTGTAAATGCTAATGTTCCATTGTGTACAAAGGGTGATGTTACAGAAAGTATCTTCTCGAACTTTGGTAGAACACTCATAAAATTGGTTGCATACTACTCTAAATCATATGGAAAGTAAAATAATAAGCTTTACATCAAGTTAGCGCATAGCAGTTTTCAGCAAAATTCAGCTCTACACTCTATCGACCTCAATGCATTACCATCTATTCTATGCATTTTCTGTTAAGGATAGGACATAACAACTCATTGTGAGCTGGAATTGTATAGATATTGCCTGTATACTTCTCAGAGCCATGGAATACTCAAATGCAAGATGAATTCAGGAACCTACCTCATAACATTCAGACTGGGATAGGCAATATCTTTGTTTGTTCTGTAAATGCTAATGTTCCATTGTGTACAAAAGGTGATGTTACAGAAAGTATCTCGAAAATTGGTAAAACACTCATAAAATTGGTTGCAGACTACTCTAAATCATATGGTAAGCAAAATAATAAGGTTTACATCAAGTTAGCGCATAGCAGTTTTCAGCAAAATTCAACTCTACTCTCTATCGAGCTCAATTCATTACCATCTATTCTATGCATTTTCTCTGAAGGATAGGACATAACAACTCATTGTGAGCTGGAATTGTATAGATATTGCCTGTATACTCGTCAAAGCCATGGAATACTCATATGCAAGACGAATTCAGAGACCTACCTCATAACATTCAGAGCGGTACAGGCAATATCTTTGTTTAGTTCTGTAAACGCTAATGTTCCATTGTGTACAAAACGTGATGTTACTGAAAGTATCTTCTCGAACTTCGGTAGAACACTCATAAAATTGGTTGCATACTACTCTTAATCATATGGAAAGTAAAATAATAATGTTTACATCAAGTTATCACATAGTAGTTTTCAGCAAAATTCAACTCTACCCTCTATTGATCTCAATGCAATACCTTATATACCATGCATTTTCAGTTAAGGACGAGGACATAACAACTCAAGTTGAGCTGGATTTGCATTGATATTGCCTGTATACTTGTCAGAGCCCTGGAATACTCAAAGGCAAGACGAATTCAGGAACCTACCTCATAACATTCAGAGTGGTATTGGCAATATCTTTGCTTGTTCTGAAAAAGCTAATGATCCATTGTGTGCAAAAGGTGATGTTACAGAAAGTATCTTCTCGAACATTGGTAGAACACTCATAAAATTGGTTGCATACTACTCTAAATCATATGGAAAGTAAAATAATAAGCTTTACATCAAGTTAGCGCATAGCAGTTTTCAGCAAAATTCAGCTCTACACTCTATCGACCTCAATGCATTACCATCTATTCTATGCATTTTCTGTTAAGGATAGGACATAACAACTCATTGTGAGCTGGAATTGTATAGATATTGCCTGTATACTTGTCAGAGCCATGGAATACTCATATGCAAGACGAATTCAGAGACCTACCTCATAACATTCAGAGCGGTACAGGCAATATCTTTGTTTAGTTCTGTAAACGCTAATGTTCCATTGTGTACAAAACGTGATGTTACTGAAAGTATCTTCTCGAACTTCGGTAGAACACTCATAAAATTGGTTGCATACTACTCTTAATCATATGGAAAGTAAAATAATAATGTTTACATCAAGTTATCACATAGTAGTTTTCAGCAAAATTCAACTCTACCCTCTATTGATCTCAATGCAATACCTTATATACCATGCATTTTCAGTTAAGGACGAGGACATAACAACTCAAGTTGAGCTGGATTTGCATTGATATTGCCTGTATACTTTTCAGAGCCCTGGAATACTCAAAGGCAAGAAGAATTCAGGAACCTACCTCATAACATTCAGAGTGGTATTGGCAATATCTTTGCTTGTTCTGAAAAAGCTAATGATCCATTGTGTGCAAAAGGTGATGTTACAGAAAGTATCTTCTCGAACATTGGTAGAACACTCATAAAATTGGTTGCATACTACTCTAAATCATATGGAAAGTAAACTAATAAGCTTTACATCAAGTTAGCGCATAGCAGTTTTCAGCAAAATTCAGCTCTACACTCTATCGACCTCAATGCATTACCATCTATTCTATGCATTTTCTGTTAAGGATAGGACATAACAACTCATTGTGAGCTGGAATTGTATAGATATTGCCTGTATACTTGTCAGAGCCATGGAATACTCATATGCAAGACGAATTCAGAGACCTACCTCATAACATTCAGAGCGGTACAGGCAATATCTTTGTTTAGTTCTGTAAACGCTAATGTTCCATTGTGTACAAAACGTGATGTTACTGAAAGTATCTTCTCGAACTTCGGTAGAACACTCATAAAATTGGTTGCATACTACTCTTAATCATATGGAAAGTAAAATAATAATGTTTACATCAAGTTATCACATAGTAGTTTTCAGCAAAATTCAACTCTACCCTCTATTGATCTCAATGCAATACCTTATATACCATGCATTTTCAGTTAAGGACGAGGACATAACAACTCAAGTTGAGCTGGATTTGCATTGATATTGCCTGTATACTTGTCAGAGCCCTGGAATACTCAAAGGCAAGACGAATTCAGGAACCTACCTCATAACATTCAGAGTGGTATTGGCAATATCTTTGCTTGTTCTGAAAAAGCTAATGATCCATTGTGTGCAAAAGGTGATGTTACAGAAAGTATCTTCTCGAACATTGGTAGAACACTCATAAAATTGGTTGCATACTACTCTAAATCATATGGAAAGTAAAATAATAAGCTTTACATCAAGTTAGCGCATAGCAGTTTTCAGCAAAATTCAGCTCTACACTCTATCGACCTCAATGCATTACCATCTATTCTATGCATTTTCTGTTAAGGATAGGACATAACAACTCATTGTGAGCTGGAATTGTATAGATATTGCCTGTATACTTGACAGAGCCATGGAATACTCATATGCAAGACGAATTCAGAGACCTACCTCATAACATTCAGAGCGGTACAGGCAATATCTTTGTTTAGTTCTGTAAACGCTAATGTTCCATTGTGTACAAAACGTGATGTTACTGAAAGTATCTTCCCGACCATTGGTAGAACACTCAAAAAATTGCTTGCATACTACTCTAAATCTTATGGAAAGTAAAATAATAAGGCTTACATCAAGTTATCTCATAGCAGTTTTCAGCAAAATTCAACTCTACACTCTACTGAGCTGAAAGCATTACCTTATATTCCATGCATTTTCTGTTAAGGTCGAGGACATAACAACTCAGGGTGAGCTGGAATTTTATAGATATTGCCTGTATACTTGTCAGAGCAATGGAATACACAAGTGCAAGATGAATTCAGGAACCTACCTCATAACATTCAGAGTGGTATAGGCAATATCTTTGTTCTGTAAACGCTAATGGTCCATTGTGTACAAAGGGTGATGTTACAGAAATTATCTTCTCGAACTTTGGTAGAACACTCATCAAATTGGTTGCATACTACTCTTAATCATATGGAAAATAAAATAATAAGGTTTACATCAAGTTATCAGATAGCAGTTTTCAGCAAAATTCAACTCTACACTCTATCGAGCTCAATGCATTACCTTCTATTCTATGCATTTTCTCTTAAGGATGTGGACATAACAACTCATTGTGAGCTGGATTTGTATAGATATTGCCTGTATACTTCTCAGAGCCATGGAATACTCAAATGCAAGAAGAATTCAGGAAGCTACCTCATAACATTTAGAGTGGTACAGGCAATATCTTTGTTTAGTTCTGTAAATGCTAATGTTAATTTGTGTACAAAAGGTGATGTTACAGAAAGTATCTTCTCGAACTTTGGTAGAACACTCATAAAATTGGTTGCATACTACTCTTAATCATATGGAAAGTAAAATAATAAGGTTTACATCAAGTTATCACATAGCAGTTTTCAGCAAAATTCAACTCCACACTCTATCGAGCTCAATGCATTACCATCTATTCTATGCTTTTTCTGTTAAGGATAGGACATAACAACTCATTGTGAGCTGGAATTGTATAGATATTGCCTGTATACTTGTCAGAGCCATGGAATACTCATATGCAAGACGAATTCAGAGACCTACCTCATAACATTCAGAGCGGTACAGGCAATATCTTTGTTTAGTTCTGTAAACGCGAATGTTCCATTGTGTACAAAACGTGATGTTACTGAAAGTATCTTCCCGACCATTGGTAGAACACTCAAAAAATTGCTTGCATACTACTCTAAATCTTATGGAAAGTAAAATAATAAGGCTTACATCAAGTTATCTCATAGCAGTTTTCAGCAAAATTCAACTCTACACTCTACTGAGCTGAAAGCATTACCTTATATTCCATGCATTTTCTGTTAAGGTCGAGGACATAACAACTCAGGGTGACCTGGAATTGCATAGATATTGCCTGTATACTTGTCAGAGCCATGTAATACTCAAAGGCAAGACGAATTCAGGAACCTATCTCATAACATTCAGAGTGGTACAGGCAATATCTTTGTTTAGTTCTGTAAATGCTAATGTTGCATTGTGTACAAAAGTTGATGTTACAGAAAGTATCTTCTCGAACATTGGTAGAACACTCATAAAACTGGTTGCATACTGTTCTAAATCATATGGAAAGTAAAATAATAAGGTTTACATCAAGTTAGCACATAGCAGTTTTCAGCAAAATTCAACTCTACACTCTATCGAGCTCAATGCATTACCTTCTATTCTATCCATTTTCTATTAAGGATAGGACATAACAACTCATTGTGAGCTGGAATTGTATAGATATTGCCTGTATACTTGTCAGAGCCATGGAATACTCATATGCAAGACGAATTCAGAGACCTACCTCATAACATTCAGAGCGGTACAGGCAATATCTTTGTTTAGTTCTGTAAACGCTAATGTTCCATTGTGTACAAAACGTGATGTTACAGAAAGTATCTTCTCGAACATTGGTAGAACACTCATAAAACTGGTTGCATACTGTTCTAAATCATATGGAAAGTAAAATAATATGGTTCACATCAAGTTATCACATAGCAGTTTTCAGCAAAATTCAACTCTACACTCTACTGAGCTGAAAGCATTACCTTATATTCCATGCTTTTTCTGTTAAGGACGAGGACATAACAACTAAGGGTGTGCTGGAATTTTATAGATATTGCCTGTATACTTGTCAGAGCAATGGAATACACAAGTGCAAGATGAATTTAGGAACCTACCTCATAACATTCAGAGTGGTATAGGCAATATCTTTGTTCTGTAAACGCTAATGGTCCATTGTGTACAAAAGGTGATGTTACAGAAAGTAACTTCTCGAACTTTGGTAGAACACTCATAAAATTGGTTGCATACTACTCTTAATCATATGGAAATAAAATAATGAGGTTTACATCAAGTTATCACATAGTAGTTTTCAGCAAATTTCAACTCTACACTCTATCGTGCTCAATGCAATACCTTCTATTTATTCATTTTCTGTTAAGGATAGGACATAACAACTCATTGAGAGCTGGAATTGTATAGATATTGCCTGTATACTTCTCAGAGCCATAGAATACGCAAATACAAGATGAATTCAGGAACCTACCTCATAACATTCAGAGTGGTGCAGGCAATATCTTTGTTTAGTTCTGTAAACGCTAATGGTCCACTGTGTACAAAGGGTGATGTTACAGAAAGTATCTTCTCGAACTTTGGTAGAACACACATAAAATTGGTTGCATACTACTCTAAATCATATGGAAAGTAAAATAATAAGCTTTACATCAAGTTAGCGCATAGCAGTGTTCAGCAAAATTCAGCTCTACACTCTATCGACCTCAATGCATTACCATCTATTCTATGCATTTTCTGTTAAGGATAGGACATAACAACTCATTGTGAGCTGGAATTGTATAGATATTGCCTGTATACTTCTCAGAGCCATGGAATACTCAAATGCAAGATGAATTCAGGAACCTACCTCATAACATTCAGACTGGGATAGGCAATATCTTTGTTTGTTCTGTAAATGCTAATGTTCCATTGTGTACAAAAGGTGATGTTACAGAAAGTATCTCGAAAATTGGTAAAACACTCATAAAATTGGTTGCAGACTACTCTAAATCATATGGTAAGCAAAATAATAAGGTTTACATCAAGTTAGCGCATAGCAGTTTTCAGCAAAATTCAACTCTACTCTCTATCGAGCTCAATTCATTACCATCTATTCTATGCATTTTCTCTTAAGGATAGGACATAACAACTCATTGTGAGCTGGAATTGTATAGATATTGCCTGTATACTCGTCAAAGCCATGGAATACTCATATGCAAGACGAATTCAGAGACCTACCTCATAACATTCAGAGCGGTACAGGCAATATCTTTGTTTAGTTCTGTAAACGCTAATGTTCCATTGTGTACAAAACGTGATGTTACTGAAAGTATCTTCTCGAACTTCGGTAGAACATTCATAAAATTGGTTGCATACTACACTTAATCATATGGAAAGTAAAATAATAATGTTTACATCAAGTTATCACATAGTAGTTTTCAGCAAAATTCAACTCTACCCTCTATTGATCTCAATGCAATACCTTATATACCATGCATTTTCAGTTAAGGACGAGGACATAACAACTCAAGTTGAGCTGGATTTGCATTGATATTGCCTGTATACTTGTCAGAGCCCTGGAATACTCAAAGGCAAGACGAATTCAGGAACCTACCTCATAACATTCAGAGTGGTATTGGCAATATCTTTGCTTGTTCTGAAAAAGCTAATGATCCATTGTGTGCAAAAGGTGATGTTACAGAAAGTATCTTCTCGAACATTGGTAGAACACTCATAAAATTGGTTGCATACTACTCTAAATCATATGGAAAGTAAAATAATAAGCTTTACATCAAGTTAGCGCATAGCAGTTTTCAGCAAAATTCAGCTCTACACTCTATCGACCTCAATGCATTACCATCTATTCTATGCATTTTCTGTTAAGGATAGGACATAACAACTCATTGTGAGCTGGAATTGTATAGATATTGCCTGTATACTTGTCAGAGCCATGGAATACTCATATGCAAGACGAATTCAGAGACCTACCTCATAACATTCAGAGCGGTACAGGCAATATCTTTGTTTAGTTCTGTAAACGCTAATGTTCCATTGTGTACAAAACGTGATGTTACTGAAAGTATCTTCTCGAACTTCGGTAGAACACTCATAAAATTGGTTGCATACTACTCTTAATCATATGGAAAGTAAAATAATAATGTTTACATCAAGTTATCACATAGTAGTTTTCAGCAAAATTCAACTCTACCCTCTATTGATCTCAATGCAATACCTTATATACCATGCATTTTCAGTTAAGGACGAGGACATAACAACTCAAGTTGAGCTGGATTTGCATTGATATTGCCTGTATACTTTTCAGAGCCCTGGAATACTCAAAGGCAAGACGAATTCAGGAACCTACCTCATAACATTCAGAGTGGTATTGGCAATATCTTTGCTTGTTCTGAAAAAGCTAATGATCCATTGTGTGCAAAAGGTGATGTTACAGAAAGTATCTTCTCGAACATTGGTAGAACACTCATAAAATTGGTTGCATACTACTCTAAATCATATGGAAAGTAAACTAATAAGCTTTACATCAAGTTAGCGCATAGCAGTTTTCAGCAAAATTCAGCTCTACACTCTATCGACCTCAATGCATTACCATCTATTCTATGCATTTTCTGTTAAGGATAGGACATAACAACTCATTGTGAGCTGGAATTGTATAGATATTGCCTGTATACTTGTCAGAGCCATGGAATACTCATATGCAAGACGAATTCAGAGACCTACCTCATAACATTCAGAGCGGTACAGGCAATATCTTTGTTTAGTTCTGTAAACGCTAATGTTCCATTGTGTACAAAACGTGATGTTACTGAAAGTATCTTCTCGAACTTCGGTAGAACACTCATAAAATTGGTTGCATACTACTCTTAATCATATGGAAAGTAAAATAATAATGTTTACATCAAGTTATCACATAGTAGTTTTCAGCAAAATTCAACTCTACCCTCTATTGATCTCAATGCAATACCTTATATACCATGCATTTTCAGTTAAGGACGAGGACATAACAACTCAAGTTGAGCTGGATTTGCATTGATATTGCCTGTATACTTGTCAGAGCCCTGGAATACTCAAAGGCAAGACGAATTCAGGAACCTACCTCATAACATTCAGAGTGGTATTGGCAATATCTTTGCTTGTTCTGAAAAAGCTAATGATCCATTGTGTGCAAAAGGTGATGTTACAGAAAGTATCTTCTCGAACATTGGTAGAACACTCATAAAATTGGTTGCATACTACTCTAAATCATATGGAAAGTAAAATAATAAGCTTTACATCAAGTTAGCGCATAGCAGTTTTCAGCAAAATTCAGCTCTACACTCTATCGACCTCAATGCATTACCATCTATTCTATGCATTTTCTGTTAAGGATAGGACATAACAACTCATTGTGAGCTGGAATTGTATAGATATTGCCTGTATACTTGACAGAGCCATGGAATACTCATATGCAAGACGAATTCAGAGACCTACCTCATAACATTCAGAGCGGTACAGGCAATATCTTTGTTTAGTTCTGTAAACGCTAATGTTCCATTGTGTACAAAACGTGATGTTACTGAAAGTATCTTCCCGACCATTGGTAGAACACTCAAAAAATTGCTTGCATACTACTCTAAATCTTATGGAAAGTAAAATAATAAGGCTTACATCAAGTTATCTCATAGCAGTTTTCAGCAAAATTCAACTCTACACTCTACTGAGCTGAAAGCATTACCTTATATTCCATGCATTTTCTGTTAAGGTCGAGGACATAACAACTCAGGGTGAGCTGGAATTTTATAGATATTGCCTGTATACTTGTCAGAGCAATGGAATACACAAGTGCAAGATGAATTCAGGAACCTACCTCATAACATTCAGAGTGGTATAGGCAATATCTTTGTTCTGTAAACGCTAATGGTCCATTGTGTACAAAGGGTGATGTTACAGAAATTATCTTCTCGAACTTTGGTAGAACACTCATCAAATTGGTTGCATACTACTCTTAATCATATGGAAAATAAAATAATAAGGTTTACATCAAGTTATCAGATAGCAGTTTTCAGCAAAATTCAACTCTACACTCTATCGAGCTCAATGCATTACCTTCTATTCTATGCATTTTCTCTTAAGGATGTGGACATAACAACTCATTGTGAGCTGGATTTGTATAGATATTGCCTGTATACTTCTCAGAGCCATGGAATACTCAAATGCAAGAAGAATTCAGGAAGCTACCTCATAACATTTAGAGTGGTACAGGCAATATCTTTGTTTAGTTCTGTAAATGCTAATGTTAATTTGTGTACAAAAGGTGATGTTACAGAAAGTATCTTCTCGAACTTTGGTAGAACACTCATAAAATTGGTTGCATACTACTCTTAATCATATGGAAAGTAAAATAATAAGGTTTACATCAAGTTATCACATAGCAGTTTTCAGCAAAATTCAACTCCACACTCTATCGAGCTCAATGCATTACCATCTATTCTATGCTTTTTCTGTTAAGGATAGGACATAACAACTCATTGTGAGCTGGAATTGTATAGATATTGCCTGTATACTCGTCAAAGCCATGGAATACTCATATGCAAGACGAATTCAGAGACCTACCTCATAACATTCAGAGCGGTACAGGCAATAACTTTGTTTAGTTCTGTAAACGCTAATGTTCCATTGTGTACAAAACGTGATGTTACTGAAAGTATCTTCCCGACCATTGGTAGAACACTCAAAAAATTGGTTGCATACTACTTTAAATCTTATGGAAAGTAAAATAATAAGGCTTACATCAAGTTATCTCATAGCAGTTTTCAGCAAAATTCAACTTTACTCTCTATTGATCTCACAGCAATACCTTATATTCCATGCATTTTCAGTTAAGGATAGGACATAACAACTCATTGTGAGCTGGAATTGTATAGATATTGCCTGTATACTTGTCAGAGCCATGGAATACTCATATGCAAGACGAATTCAGAGACCTACCTCATAACATTCAGAGCGGTACAGGCAATATCTTTGTTTAGTTCTGTAAACGCGAATGTTCCATTGTGTACAAAACGTGATGTTACTGAAAGTATCTTCCCGACCATTGGTAGTACACTCAAAAAATTGCTTGCATACTACTCTAAATCTTATGGAAAGTCAAATAATAAGGCTTACATCAAGTTATCTCATAGCAGTTTTCAGCAAAATTCAACTCTACACTCTACTGAGCTGAAAGCATTACCTTATATTCCATGCATTTTCTGTTAAGGTCGAGGACATAACAACTCAGGGTGACCTGGAATTGCATAGATATTGCCTGTATACTTGTCAGAGCCATGTAATACTCAAAGGCAAGACGAATTCAGGAACCTATCTCATAACATTCAGAGTGGTACAGGCAATATCTTTGTTTAGTTCTGTAAATGCTAATGTTGCATTGTGTACAAAAGTTGATGTTACAGAAAGTATCTTCTCGAACATTGGTAGAACACTCATAAAACTGGTTGCATACTGTTCTAAATCATATGGAAAGTAAAATAATAAGGTTTACATCAAGTTAGCACATAGCAGTTTTCAGCAAAATTCAACTCCACACTCTATCGAGCTCAATGCATTACCTTCTATTCTATCCATTTTCTATTAAGGATAGGACATAACAACTCATTGTGAGCTGGAATTGTATAGATATTGCCTGTATACTTGTCAGAGCCATGGAATACTCATATGCAAGACGAATTCAGAGACCTACCTCATAACATTCAGAGCGGTACAGGCAATATCTTTGTTTAGTTCTGTAAACGCTAATGTTCCATTGTGTACAAAACGTGATGTTACAGAAAGTATCTTCTCGAACATTGGTAGAACACTCATAAAACTGGTTGCATACTGTTCTAAATCATATGGAAAGTAAAATAATATGGTTCACATCAAGTTATCACATAGCAGTTTTCAGCAAAATTCAACTCTACACTCTACTGAGCTGAAAGCATTACCTTATATTCCATGCTTTTTCTGTTAAGGACGAGGACATAACAACTAAGGGTGTGCTGGAATTTTATAGATATTGCCTGTATACTTGTCAGAGCAATGGAATACACAAGTGCAAGATGAATTTAGGAACCTACCTCATAACATTCAGAGTGGTATAGGCAATATCTTTGTTCTGTAAACGCTAATGGTCCATTGTGTACAAAAGGTGATGTTACAGAAAGTAACTTCTCGAACTTTGGTAGAACACTCATAAAATTGGTTGCATACTACTCTTAATCATATGGAAATAAAATAATGAGGTTTACATCAAGTTATCACATAGTAGTTTTCAGCAAATTTCAACTCTACACTCTATCGTGCTCAATGCAATACCTTCTATTTATTCATTTTCTGTTAAGGATAGGACATAACAACTCATTGTGAGCTGGAATTGTATAGATATTGCCTGTATACTTCTCAGAGCCATAGAATACGCAAATACAAGATGAATTCAGGAACCTACCTCATAACATTCAGAGTGGTGCAGGCAATATCTTTGTTTAGTTCTGTAAACGCTAATGGTCCATTGTGTAGAAAGGGTGATGTTACAGAAAGTATCTTCTCGAACTTTGGTAGAACACTCATAAAATTGGTTGCATACTACTCTAAATCATATGGAAAGTAAAATAATAAGCTTTACATCAAGTTAGCGCATAGCAGTGTTCAGCAAAATTCAGCTCTACACTCTATCGACCTCAATGCATTACCATCTATTCTATGCATTTTCTGTTAAGGATAGGACATAACAACTCATTGTGAGCTGGAATTGTATAGATATTGCCTGTATACTTCTCAGAGCCATGGAATACTCAAATGCAAGATGAATTCAGGAACCTACCTCATAACATTCAGACTGGGATAGGCAATATCTTTGTTTGTTCTGTAAATGCTAATGTTCCATTGTGTACAAAAGGTGATGTTACAGAAGGTATCTCGAAAATTGGTAAAACACTCATAAAACTGGTTGCAGACTACTCTAAATCATATGGTAAGCAAAATAATAAGGTTTACATCAAGTTAGCGCATAGCAGTTTTCAGCAAAATTCAACTCTACTCTCTATCGAGCTCAATGCATTACCATCTATTCTATGCATTTTCTCTTAAGGATGTGCACATAACAACTCATTGTGAGCTGGAATTGTATAGATATTGCCTGTATACTCGTCAAAGCCATGGAATACTCATATGCAAGACGAATTCAGAGACCTGCCTCATAACATTCAGAGCGGGACAGGCAATATCTTTGTTTAGTTCTGTAAACGCTAATGTTCCATTGTGTACAAAACGTGATGTTACTGAAAGTATCTTCCCGACCATTGGTAGAACACTCAAAAAATTGGTTGCATACTACTTTAAATCTTATGGAAAGTAAAATAATAAGGCTTACATCAAGTTATCTCATAGCAGTTTTCAGCAAAATTCAACTTTACTCTCTATTGATCTCACAGCAATACCTTATATTCCATGCATTTTCAGTTAAGGATAGGACATAACAACTCAGGGTGAGCTGGAATTGCATAGATATTGCCTGTCTACTTGTCAGAGCCATGGAATACTCAAAGGCAAGAAGAATTCAGGAACCTATCTCATAACATTCAGAGTGGTACAGGCAATATCTTTGTTTAGTTCTGTAAATGCTAATGTTCCATTGTGTACAAAACTTGATGTTACTGAAAGTATCTTCTTGCACATTGGTAGAACACTCATCAAATTGGTTGCATACTACTCTTAATCATATGGAAAGTAAAATAATAAGGTTTACATCAAGTTATCACATAGCAGTTTTCAGCAAAATTCAACTCTACACTCTATCGAGCTCAATGCATTACCTTCTATTCTATGCATTTTCTCTTAAGGATGTGGACATAACAACTCATTGTGAGCTGGATTTGTATAGATATTGCCTGTATACTTCTCAGAGCCATGGAATACTCAAATGCAAGATGAATTCAGGAAGATACCTCATAACATTTAGAGTGGTACAGGCAATATCTTTGTTTAATTCTGTAAATGCTAATGTTCCATTGTGTACAAAAGGTGATGTTACAGAAAGTAACTTCTCGAACTTTGGTAGAACACTCATAAAATTGTTTGCATACTACTCTTAATCATATGGAAATAAAATAATGAGGTTTACATCAAGTTATCACATAGTAGTTTTCAGCAAATTTCAACTCTACACTCTATCGTGCTCAATGCAATACCTTCTATTTATTCATTTTCTGTTAAGGATAGGACATAACAACTCATTGTGAGCTGGAATTGTATAGATATTGCCTGTATACTTCTCAGAGCCATAGAATACGCAAATTCAAGATGTATTCAGGAACCTACCTCATAACATTCAGAGTGGTGCAGGCAATATCTTTGTTTAGTTCTGTAAACGCTAATGGTCCATTGTGTAGAAAGGGTGATGTTACAGAAAGTATCTTCTCGAACTTTGGTAGAACACTCATAAAATTGGTTGCATACTACTCTAAATCATATGGAAAGTAAAATAATAATGTTTACATCAAGTTATCACATAGTAGTTTTCAGCAAAATTCAACTCTACCCTCTATTGATCTCAATGCAATACCTTATATACCATGCATTTTCAGTTAAGGACGAGGACATAACAACTCAAGTTGAGCTGGATTTGCATTGATATTGCCTGTATACTTGTCAGAGCCCTGGAATACTCAAAGGCAAGACGAATTCAGGAACCTACCTCATAACATTCAGAGTGGTATTCGCAATATCTTAGCTTGTTCTGAAAAAGCTAATGATCCATTGTGTGCAAAAGGTGATGTTACAGAAAGTATCTTCTCGAACTTTGGTAGAACACTCATCAAATTGGTTGCATACTACTCTTAATCAAATGGAAAGTAAAATAATAAGGTTTACATCAAGTTATCACATAGCAGTTTTCAGCAAAATTCAACTCTACACTCTATCGAGCTCAATGCATTACCTTCTATTCTATGCATTTTCTCTTAAGGATGTGGACATAACAACTCATTGTGAGCTGGATTTGTATAGATATTGCCTGTATACTTCTCAGAGCCATGGAATACTCAAATGCAAGATGAATTCAGGAAGCTACCGCATAACATTCAGAGCGGTACAGGCAATAAATTTGTTTAGTTCTGTAAACGCTAATGTTCCATTGTGTACAAAACTTGATGTTACTGAAAGTATCTTCTTGCACATTGGTAGAAAACTCATAAAATTGGTTCCATACTACTCAAAATCATACGGAAAGTAAAGTAATAAGGCTTACATCAAGTTCTCACATAGCAGTTTTCAGCAAAATTCAACTCTACACTCTATCGAGCTCAATGCATTACCTTCTATTCTATGCATTTTCTGTTAAGGATAGGACATAACAACTCATTGTGAGCTGGAATTGTATAGATATTGCCTGTATACTTGTCAGAGCCATGGAATACTCATATGCAAGACGAATTCAGAGACCTACCTCATAACATTCAGAGCGGTACAGGCAATATCTTTGTTTAGTTCTGTAAACGCTAATGTTCCATTGTGTACAAAACGTGATGTTACTGAAAGTATCTTCCCGACCATTGGTAGAACACTCAAAAAATTGCTTGCATACTACTCTAAATCTTATGGAAAGTAAAATAATAAGGCTTACATCAAGTTATCTCATAGCAGTTTTCAGCAAAATTCAACTCTACACTCTTCTGAGCTGAAAGCATTACCTTATATTCCATGCATTTTCTGTTAAGGTCGAGGACATAACAACTCAGGGTGAGCTGGAATTTTATAGATATTGCCTGTATACTTGTCAGAGCAATGGAATACACAAGTGCAAGATGAATTCAGGAACCTACCTCATAACATTCAGAGTGGTATAGGCAATATCTTTGTTCTGTAAACGCTAATGGTCCATTGTGTACAAAGGGTGATGTTACAGAAATTATCTTCTCGAACTTTGGTAGAACACTCATCAAATTGGTTGCATACTACTCTTAATCATATGGAAAGTAAAATAATAAGGTTTACATCAAGTTATCACATAGCAGTTTTCAGCAAAATTCAACTCTACACTCTATCGAGCTCAATGCATTACCTTCTATTCTATGCATTTTCTCTTAAGGATGTGGACATAACAACTCATTGTGAGCTGGATTTTTATAGATATTGCCTGTATACTTCTCAGAGCCATGGAATACTCAAATGCAAGATGAATTCAGGAAGCTACCGCATAACATTTAGAGTGGTACAGGCAATATCTTTGTTTAGTTCTGTAAATGCTAATGTTAATTTGTGTACAAAAGGTGATGTTACAGAAAGTATCTTCTCGAACTTTGGTAGAACACTCATAAAATTGGTTGCATACTACTCTTAATCATATGGAAAGTAAAATAATAAGGTCTACATCAAGTTATCACATAGCAGTTTTCAGCAAAATTCAACTCCACACTCTATCGAGCTCAATGCATTACCTTCTATTCTATGCATTTTCTCTTAAGGATGTGGACATAACAACTCAGGGTGAGCTGGAATTTTATAGATATTGCCTGTATACTTGTCAGAGCAATGGAATACACAAGTGCAAGATGAATTCAGGAACCTACCTCATAACATTCAGAGTGGTATAGGCAATATCTTTGTTCTGTAAACGCTAATGGTCCATTGTGTACAAAGGGTGATGTTACAGAAATTATCTTCTCGAACTTTGGTAGAACACTCATAAAATTGGTTGCATACTACTCTTAATCATATGGAAAGTAAAATAATAATGTTTACATCAAGTTATCACACAGTAGTTTTCAGCAAAATTCAACTCTACCCTCTATTGATCTCAATGCAATACCTTATATACCATGCATTTTCAGTTAAGGACGAGGACATAACAACTCAAGTTGAGCTGGATTTGCATTGATATTGCCTGTATACTTGTCAGAGCCCTGGAATACTCAAAGGCAAGACGAATTCAGGAACCTACCTCAAAACATTCAGAGTGGTATTCGCAATATCTTTGCTTGTTCTGAAAAAGCTAATGATCCATTGTGTGCAAAAGGTGATGTTACAGAAAGTATCTTCTCGAACATTGGTAGAACACTCATAAAATTGGTTGCATACTACTCTAAATCATATGGAAAGTAAAATAATAAGCTATACGTCAAGTTAGCGCATAGCAGTTTTCAGCAAAATTCAACTCCACACTCTATCGAGCTCAATGCATTACCATCTATTCTATGCTTTTTCTGTTAAGGATAGGACATAACAACTCATTGTGAGCTGGAATTGTATAGATATTGCCTGTATACTCGTCAAAGCCATGGAATACTCATATGCAAGACGAATTCAGAGACCTACCTCATAACATTCAGAGCGGTACAGGCAATATCTTTGTTTAGTTCTGTAAACGCTAATGTTCCATTGTGTACAAAACGTGATGTTACTGAAAGTATCTTCCCGACCATTGGTAGAACACTCAAAAAATTGCTTGCATACTACTCTAAATCTTATGGAAAGTAAAATAATAAAGCTTACATCAAGTTATCTCATAGCAGTTTTCAGCAAAATTCAACTCTACACTCTACTGAGCTGAAAGCATTACCTTATATTCCATGCATTTTCTGTTAAGGTCGAGGACATAACAACTCAGGGTGAGCTGGAATTTTATAGATATTGCCTGTATACTTGTCAGAGCAATGGAATACACAAGTGCAAGATGAATTCAGGAACTTACCTCATAACATTCAGAGTGGTATAGGCAATATCTTTGTTCTGTAAACGCTAATGGTCCATTGTGTACAAAGGGTGATGTTACAGAAATTATCTTCTCGAACTTTGGTAGAACACTCATCAAATTGGTTGCATACTACTCTTAATCATATGGAAAGTAAAATAATAAGGTTTACATCAAGTTATCACATAGCAGTTTTCAGCAAAATTCAACTCTACACTCTATCGAGCTCAATGCATTACCTTCTATTCTATGCATTTTCTCTTAAGGATGTGGACATAACAACTCATTGTGAGCTGGATTTGTATAGATATTGCCTGTATACTTCTCAGAGCCATGGAATACTCAAATGCAAGATGAATTCAGGAAGCTACCGCATAACATTCAGAGCGGTACAGGCAATAACTTTGTTTAGTTCTGTAAACGCTAATGTTCCATTGTGTACAAAACTTGATGTTACTGAAAGTATCTTCTTGCACATTGGTAGAACACTCATAAAATTGGTTCCATACTACTCAAAATCATACGGAAAGTAAAGTAATAAGGCTTACATCAAGTTCTCACATAGCAGTTTTCAGCAAAATTCAACTCTACACTCTATCGAGCTCAATGCATTACCTTCTATTCTATGCATTTTCTGTTAAGGATAGGACATAACAACTCATTGTGAGCTGGAATTGTATAGATATTGCCTGTATACTTGTCAGAGCCATGGAATACTCATATGCAAGACGAATTCAGAGACCTACCTCATAACATTCAGAGCGGTACAGGCAATATCTTTGTTTAGTTCTGTAAACGCTAATGTTCCATTGTGTACAAAACGTGATGTTACTGAAAGTATCTTCCCGACCATTGGTAGAACACTCAAAAAATTGCTTGCATACTACTCTAAATCTTATGGAAAGTAAAATAATAAAGGTTACATCAAGTTATCTCATAGCAGTTTTCAGCAAAATGCAACTCTACACTCTACTGAGCTGAAAGCATTACCTTATATTCCATGCATTTTCTGTTAAGGTCGAGGACATAACAACTCAGGGTGAGCTGGAATTTTATAGATATTGCCTGTATACTTGTCAGAGCAATGGAATACACAAGTGCAAGATGAATTCAGGAACCTACCTCATAACATTCAGAGTGGTACAGGCAATATCTTTGTTAAGTTCTGTAAATGCTAATGTTAATTTGTGTACAAAAGGTGATGTTACAGAAAGTATCTTCTCGAACTTTGGTAGAACACTCATAAAATTGGTTGCATACTACTCTTAATCATATGGAAAGTAAAATAATAAGGTCTACATCAAGTTATCACATAGCAGTTTTCAGCAAAATTCAACTCCACACTCTATCGAGCTCAATGCATTACCATCTATTCTATGCTTTTTCTGTTAAGGATAGGACATAACAACTCATTGTGAGCTGGAATTGTATAGATATTGCCTGTATACTTGTCAGAGCCATGGAATACTCATATGCAAGACGAATTCAGAGACCTACCTCATAACATTCAGAGCGGTACAGGCAATATCTTTGTTTAGTTCTGTAAACGCTAATGTTCCATTGTGTACAAAACGTGATGTTACAGAAAGTATCTTCTCGAACATTGGTAGAACACTCATAAAACTGGTTGCATACTGTTCTAAATCATATGGAAAGTAAAATAATAAGGTTCACATCAAGTTATCACATAGCAGTTTTCAGCAAAATTCAACTCTACACTCTACTGAGCTGAAAGCATTACCTTATATTCCATGCTTTTTCTGTTAAGGACGAGGACATAACAACTAAGGGTGAGCTGGAATTTTATAGATATTGCCTGTATACTTGTCAGCGCAATGGAATACACAAGTGCAAGATGAATTTAGGAACCTACCTCATAACATTCAGAGTGGTATAGGCAATATCTTTGTTCTGTAAACGCTAATGGTCCATTGTGTACAAAAGGTGATGTTACAGAAAGTAACTTCTCGAACTTTGGTAGAACACTCATAAAATTGGTTGCATACTACTCTTAATCATATGGAAATAAAATAATGAGGTTTACATCAAGTTATCACATAGTAGTTTTCAGCAAATTTCAACTCTACACTCTATCGTGCTCAATGCAATACCTTCTATTTATTCATTTTCTGTAAAGGATAGGACATAACAACTCATTGTGAGCTGGAATTGTATAGATATTGCCTGTATACTTCTCAGAGCCATAGAATACGCAAATACAAGATGAATTCAGGAACCTACCTCATAACATTCAGAGTGGTGCAGGCAATATCTTTGTTTAGTTCTGTAAACGCTAATGGTCCATTGTGTACAAAGGGTGATGTTACAGAAAGTATCTTCTCGAACTTTGGTAGAACACTCATAAAATTGGTTGCATACTACTCTTAATCATATGGAAAGTAAAATAATAATGTTTACATCAAGTTATCACATAGTAGTTTTCAGCAAAATTCAACTCTACCCTCTATTGATCTCAATGCAATACCTTATATACCATGCATTTTCAGTTAAGGACGAGGACATAACAACTCAAGTTGAGCTGGATTTGCATTGATATTGCCTGTATACTTGTCAGAGCCCTGGAATACTCAAAGGCAAGACGAATTCAGGAACCTACCTCATAACATTCAGAGTGGTATTGGCAATATCTTTGCTTGTTCTGAAAAAGCTAATGATCCATTGTGTGCAAAAGGTGATGTTACAGAAAGTATCTTCTCGAACATTGGTAGAACACTCATAAAATTGGTTGCATACTACTCTAAATCATATGGAAAGTAAAATAATAAGCTTTACATCAAGTTAGCGCATAGCAGTTTTCAGCAAAATTCAGCTCTACACTCTATCGACCTCAATGCATTACCATCTATTCTATGCATTTTCTGTTAAGGATAGGACATAACAACTCATTGTGAGCTGGAATTGT
Source organism: Hemitrygon akajei (assembly GCF_048418815.1). Classification (NCBI taxonomy): domain Eukaryota; kingdom Metazoa; phylum Chordata; class Chondrichthyes; order Myliobatiformes; family Dasyatidae; genus Hemitrygon; species Hemitrygon akajei. The sequence goes on along the minus strand of NC_133136.1, from coordinate 93,264,206 downwards.
ATAGATATTGCCTGTATACTTGACAGAGCCATGGAATACTCATATGCAAGACGAATTCAGAGACCTACCTCATAACATTCAGAGCGGTACAGGCAATATCTTTGTTTAGTTCTGTATACGCGAATGTTCCATTGTGTACAAAACGTGATGTTACTGAAAGTATCTTCCCGACCATTGGTAGAACACTCAAAAAATTGCTTGTATACTACTCTAAATCTTATGGAAAGTAAAATAATAAGGCTTACATCAAGTTATCTCATAGCAGTTTTCAGCAAAATTCAACTCTACACTCTATTGAGCTGAAAGCATTACCTTATATTCCATGCATTTTCTGTTAAGGTCGAGGACATAACAACTCATTGTGAGCTGGAATTGTATAGATATTGCCTGTATACTTGTCACAGCCATGGAATACACAAGTGCAAGACGAATTCAGGAACCTACCTCATAACATTCAGAGTGGTATAGGCAATATCTTTGTTCTGTAAACGCTAATGGTCCATTGTGTACAAAGGGTGATGTTACAGAAATTATCTTCTCGAACTTTGGTAGAACACTCATCAAATTGGTTGCATACTACTCTTAATCATATGGAAAGTAAAATAATAAGGTTTACATCAAGTTATCACATAGCAGCTTTCAGCAAAATTCAACTCCGCACTCTATCGAGCTCAATGCATTACCTTCTATTCTATGCATTTTCTCTTAAGGATGTGGACATAACAACTCATTGTGAGCTTGAATTGTATAGATATTGCCTGTATACTTCTCAGAGCCATGGAATACTCAAATGCAAGATGAATTCAGGAACCTACCTCATAACATTCAGACTGGGATAGGCAATATCTTTGTTTGTTCTGTAAATGCTAATGTTCCATTGTGTACAAAAGGTGATGTTACAGAGAGTATCTCGAAAATTGGTAAAACACTCAAAAAATTGGTTGCATACTACTTTAAATCTTATGGAAAGTAAAATAATAAGGCTTACATCAAGTTATGTAGCAGTTTTCAGCAAAATTCAACTTTACTCTCTATTGATCTCACAGCAATACCTTATATTCCATGCATTTTCAGTTAAGGATAGGACATAACAACTCAGGGTGAGCTGGAATTGCATAGATATTGCCTGTATACTTGTCAGAGCCATGGAATACTCAAAGGCAAGACGAATTCAGGAACCTATCTCATAACATTCAGAGTGGTACAGGCAATATCTTTGTTTAGTTCTGTAAATGCTAATGTTGCATTGTGTACAAAAGTTGATGTTACAGAAAGTATCTTCTCGAACATTGGTAGAACACTCATAAAACTGGTTGCATACTGTTCTAAATCATATGGAAAGTAAAATAATAAGGTTTACATCAAGTTAGCACATAGCAGTTTTCAGCAAAATTCAACTCTACACTCTATCGAGCTCAATGCATTACCTTCTATTCTATCCATTTTCTATTAAGGATAGGACATAACAACTCATTGTGAGCTGGAATTGTATAGATATTGCCTGTATACTTGTCAGAGCCATGGAATACTCATATGCAAGACGAATTCAGAGACCTACCTCATAACATTCAGAGCGGTACAGGCAATATCTTTGTTTAGTTCTGTAAACGCTAATGTTCCATTGTGTACAAAACGTGATGTTACAGAAAGTATCTTCTCGAACATTGGTAGAACACTCATAAAACTGGTTGCATACTGTTCTAAATCATATGGAAAGTAAAATAATATGGTTCACATCAAGTTATCACATAGCAGTTTTCAGCAAAATTCAACTCTACACTCTACTGAGCTGAAAGCATTACCTTATATTCCATGCTTTTTCTGTTAAGGACGAGGACATAACAACTAAGGGTGAGCTGGAATTTTATAGATATTGTCTGTATACTTGTCAGAGCAATGGAATACACAAGTGCAAGATGAATTTAGGAACCTACCTCATAACATTCAGAGTGGTATAGGCAATATCTTTGTTCTGTAAACGCTAATGGTCCATTGTGTACAAAAGGTGATGTTACAGAAAGTAACTTCTCGAACTTTGGTAGAACACTCATAAAATTGGTTGCATACTACTCTTAATCATATGGAAGTAAAATAATGAGGTTTACATCAAGTTTTCACATAGTAGTTTTCAGCAAATTTCAACTCTACACTCTATCGTGCTCAATGCAATACTTTCTATTTATTCATTTTCTGTTAAGGATAGGACATAACAACTCATTGTGAGCTGGAATTGTATAGATATTGCCTGTATACTTCTCAGAGCCATAGAATACGCAAATACAAGATGAATTCAGGAACCTACCTCATAACATTCAGAGTGGTGCAGGCAATATCTTTGTTTAGTTCTGTAAACGCTAATGGTCCATTGTGTACAAAGGGTGATGTTACAGAAAGTATCTTCTCGAACTTTGGTAGAACACTCATAAAATTGGTTGCATACTACTCTTAATCATATGGAAAGTAAAATAATAATGTTTACATCAAGTTATCACATAGTAGTTTTCAGCAAAATTCAACTCTACCCTCTATTGATCTCAATGCAATACCTTATATACCATGCATTTTCAGTTAAGGACGAGGACATAACAACTCAAGTTGAGCTGGATTTGCATTGATATTGCCTGTATACTTGTCAGAGCCCTGGAATACTCAAAGGCAAGACGAATTCAGGAACCTACCTCATAACATTCAGAGTGGTATTCGCAATATCTTTGCTTGTTCTGAAAAAGCTAATGATCCATTGTGTGCAAAAGGTGATGTTACAGAAAGTATCTTCTCGAACATTGGTAGAACACTCATAAAATTGGTTGCATACTACTCTAAATCATATGGAAAGTAAAATAATAAGCTTTACATCAAGTTAGCGCATAGCAGTTTTCAGCAAAATTCAGCTCTACACTCTATCGACCTCAATGCATTGCCATCTATTCTATGCATTTTCTGTTAAGGTCGAGGACATAACAACTCAGGGTGAGCTGGAATTTTATAGATATTGCCTGTATACTTGTCAGAGCAATGGAATACACAAGTGCAAGATGAATTCAGGAACCTACCTCATAACATTCAGAGTGGTATAGGCAATATCTTTGTTCTGTAAACGCTAATGGTCCATTGTGTACAAAGGGTGATGTTACAGAAATTATCTTCTCGAACTTTGGTAGAACACTCATCAAATTGGTTGCATACTACTCTTAATCATATGGAAAGTAAAATAATAAGGTTTACATCAAGTTATCACATAGCAGTTTTCAGCAAAATTCAACTCTACACTCTATCGAGCTCAATGCATTACCTTCTATTCTATGCATTTTCTCTTAAGGATGTGGACATAACAACTCATTGTGAGCTGGATTTGTATAGATATTGCCTGTATACTTCTCAGAGCCATGGAATACTCAAATGCAAGATGAATTCAGGAAGCTACCGCATAACATTCAGAGCGGTACAGGCAATAACTTTGTTTAGTTCTGTAAACGCTAATGTTCCATTGTGTACAAAACTTGATGTTACTGAAAGTATCTTCTTGCACATTGGTAGAACACTCATAAAATTGGTTCCATACTACTCAAAATCTTACGGAAAGTAAAGTAATAAGGCTTACATCAAGTTCTCACATAGCAGTTTTCAGCAAAATTCAACTCTACACTCTATCGAGCTCAATGCATTACCTTCTATTCTATGCATTTTCTGTTAAGGATAGGACATAACAACTCATTGTGAGCTGGAATTGTATAGATATTGCCTGTATACTTGTCAGAGCCATGGAATACTCATATGCAAGACGAATTCAGAGACCTACCTCATAACATTCAGAGCGGTACAGGCAATATCTTTGTTTAGTTCTGTAAACGCTAATGTTCCATTGTGTACAAAACGTGATGTTACTGAAAGTATCTTCCCGACCATTGGTAGAAGACTCAAAAAATTGCTTGCATACTACTCTAAATCTTATGGAAAGTAAAATAATAAAGCTTACAGCAAGTTATCTCATAGCAGTTTTCAGCAAAATTCAACTCTACACTCTACTGAGCTGAAAGCATTACCTTATATTCCATGCATTTTCTGTTAAGGTCGAGGACATAACAACTCAGGGTGAGCTGGAATTTTATAGATATTGCCTGTATACTTGTCAGAGCAATGGAATACACAAGTGCAAGATGAATTCAGGAACCTACCTCATAACATTCAGAGTGGTATAGGCAATATCTTTGTTCTGTAAACGCTAATGGTCCATTGTGTACAAAGGGTGATGTTACAGAAATTATCTTCTCGAACTTTGGTAGAACACTCATCAAATTGGTTGCATACTACTCTTAATCATATGGAAAGTAAAATAATAAGGTTTACATCAAGTTATCACATAGCAGTTTTCAGCAAAATTCAACTCTACACTATATCGAGCTCAATGCATTACCTTCTATTCTATGCATTTTCTCTTAAGGATGTGGACATAACAACTCATTGTGAGCTGGATTTGTATAGATATTGCCTGTATACTTCTCAGAGCCATGGAATACTCAAATGCAAGATGAATTCAGGAAGCTACCGCATAACATTTAGAGTGGTACAGGCAATATCTTTGTTTAGTTCTGTAAATGCTAATGTTAATTTGTGTACAAAAGGTGATGTTACAGAAAGTATCTTCTCGAACTTTGGTAGAACACTCATAAAATTGGTTGCATACTACTCTTAATCATATGGAAAGTAAAATAATAAGGTCTACATCAAGTTATCACATAGCAGTTTTCAGCAAAATTCAACTCCACACTCTATCGAGCTCAATGCATTACCATCTATTCTATGCTTTTTCTGTTAAGGATAGGACATAACAACTCATTGTGAGCTGGAATTGTATAGATATTGCCTGTATACTTGTCAGAGCCATGGAATACTCATATGCAAGACGAATTCAGAGACCTACCTCATAACATTCAGAGCGGTACAGGCAATATCTTTGTTTAGTTCTGTAAACGCTAATGTTCCATTGTGTACAAAACGTGATGTTACAGAAAGTATCTTCTCGAACATTGGTAGAACACTCATAAAACTGGTTGCATACTGTTCTAAATCATATGGAAAGTAAAATAATAAGGTTCACATCAAGTTATCACATAGCAGTTTTCAGCAAAATTCAACTCTACACTCTACTGAGCTGAAAGCATTACCTTATATTCCATTCTTTTTCTGTTAAGGACGAGGACATAACAACTAAGGGTGAGCTGGAATTTTATAGATATTGCCTGTATACTTGTCAGAGCAATGGAATACACAAGTGCAAGATGAATTTAGGAACCTACCTCATAACATTCAGAGTGGTATAGGCAATATCTTTGTTCTGTAAACGCTAATGGGCAATTGTGTACAAAAGGTGATGTTACAGAAAGTAACTTCTCGAACTTTGGTAGAACACTCATAAAATTGGTTGCATACTACTCTTAATCATATGGAAATAAAATAATGAGGTTTACATCAAGTTATCACATAGTAGTTTTCAGCAAATTTCAACTCTACACTCTATCGTGCTCAATGCAATACCTTCTATTTATTCATTTTCTGTTAAGGATAGGACATAACAACTCATTGTGAGCTGGAATTGTATAGATATTGCCTGTATACTTCTCAGAGCCATAGAATACGCAAATACAAGATGAATTCAGGAACCTACCTCATAACATTCAGAGTGGTGCAGGCAATATCTTTGTTTAGTTCTGTAAACGCTAATGGTCCATTGTGTACAAAGGGTGATGTTACAGAAAGTATCTTCTCGAACTTTGGTAGAACACTCATAAAATTGGTTGCATACTACTCTTAATCATATGGAAAGTAAAATAATAATGTTTACATCAAGTTATCACATAGTAGTTTTCAGCAAAATTCAACTCTACCCTCTATTGATCTCAATGCAATACCTTATATACCATGCATTTTCAGTTAAGGACGAGGACATAACAACTCAAGCTGAGCTGGATTTGCATTGATATTGCCTGTATACTTGTCAGAGCCCTGGAATACTCAAAGGCAAGACGAATTCAGGAACCTACCTCATAACATTCAGAGTGGTATTCGCAATATCTTTGCTTGTTCTGAAAAAGCTAATGATCCATTGTGTGCAAAAGGTGATGTTACAGAAAGTATCTTCTCGAACATTGGTAGAACACTCATAAAATTGGTTGCATACTACTCTAAATCATATGGAAAGTAAAATAATAAGCTTTACATCAAGTTAGCGCATAGCAGTTTTCAGCAAAATTCAGCTCTACACTCTATCGACCTCAATGCATTACCATCTATTCTATGCATTTTCTGTTAAGGATAGGACATAACAACTCATTGTGAGCTGGAATTGTATAGATATTGCCTGTATACTTGACGGAGCCATGGAATACTCATATGCAAGACGAATTCAGAGACCTACCTCATAACATTCAGAGCGGTACAGGCAATATCTTTGTTTAGTTCTGTATACGCGAATGTTCCATTGTGTACAAAACGTGATGTTACTGAAAGTATCTTCCCGACCATTGGTAGAACACTCAAAAAATTGCTTGCATACTACTCTAAATCTTATGGAAAGTAAAATAATGAGGCTTACATCAAGTTATCTCATAGCAGTTTTCAGCAAAATTCAACTCTACACTCTACTGAGCTGAAAGCATTACCTTATATTCCATGCATTTTCTGTTAAGGTCGAGGACATAACAACTCATTGTGAGCTGGAATTGTATAGATATTGCCTGTATACTTGTCACAGCCATGGAATACACAAGTGCAAGACGAATTCAGGAACCTACCTCATAACATTCAGAGTGGTATAGGCAATATCTTTGTTCTGTAAACGCTAATGGTCCATTGTGTACAAAGGGTGATGTTACAGAAATTATCTTCTCGAACTTTGGTAGAACACTCATCAAATTGGTTGCATACTACTCTTAATCATATGGAAAGTAAAATAATAAGGTTTACATCAAGTTATCACATAGCAGCTTTCAGCAAAATTCAACTCCGCACTCTATCGAGCTCAATGCATTACCTTCTATTCTATGCATTTTCTGTTAAGGATAGGACATAACAACTCATTGTGAGCTGGAATTGTATAGATATTGCCTGTATACTTGTCAGAGCCATGGAATACTCATATGCAAGACGAATTCAGAGACCTACCTCATAACATTCAGAGCGGTACAGGCAATATCTTTGTTTAGTTCTGTAAACGCTAATGTTCCATTGTGTACAAAACGTGATGTTACAGAAAGTATCTTCTCGAACATTGGTAGAACACTCATAAAACTGGTTGCATACTGTTCTAAATCATATGGAAAGTAAAATAATATGGTTCACATCAAGTTATCACATAGCAGTTTTCAGCAAAATTCAACTCTACACTCTACTGAGCTGAAAGCATTACCTTATATTCCATGCTTTTTCTGTTAAGGACGAGGACATAACAACTAAGGGTGAGCTGGAATTTTATAGATATTGTCTGTATACTTGTCAGAGCAATGGAATACACAAGTGCAAGATGAATTTAGGAACCTACCTCATAACATTCAGAGTGGTATAGGCAATATCTTTGTTCTGTAAACGCTAATGGTCCATTGTGTACAAAAGGTGATGTTACAGAAAGTAACTTCTCGAACTTTGGTAGAACACTCATAAAATTGGTTGCATACTACTCTTAATCATATGGAAGTAAAATAATGAGGTTTACATCAAGTTATCACATAGTAGTTTTCAGCAAATTTCAACTCTACACTCTATCGTGCTCAATGCAATACTTTCTATTTATTCATTTTCTGTTAAGGATAGGACATAACAACTCATTGTGAGCTGGAATTGTATAGATATTGCCTGTATACTTCTCAGAGCCATAGAATACGCAAATACAAGATGAATTCAGGAACCTACCTCATAACATTCAGAGTGGTGCAGGCAATATCTTTGTTTAGTTCTGTAAACGCTAATGGTCCATTGTGTACAAAGGGTGATGTTACAGAAAGTATCTTCTCGAACTTTGGTAGAACACTCATAAAATTGGTTGCATACTACTCTTAATCATATGGAAAGTAAAATAATAATGTTTACATCAAGTTATCACATAGTAGTTTTCAGCAAAATTCAACTCTACCCTCTATTGATCTCAATGCAATACCTTATATACCATGCATTTTCAGTTAAGGACGAGGACATAACAACTCAAGTTGAGCTGGATTTGCATTGATATTGCCTGTATACTTGTCAGAGCCCTGGAATACTCAAAGGCAAGACGAATTCAGGAACCTACCTCATAACATTCAGAGTGGTATTCGCAATATCTTTGCTTGTTCTGAAAAAGCTAATGATCCATTGTGTGCAAAAGGTGATGTTACAGAAAGTATCTTCTCGAACATTGGTAGAACACTCATAAAATTGGTTGCATACTACTCTAAATCATATGGAAAGTAAAATAATAAGCTTTACATCAAGTTAGCGCATAGCAGTTTTCAGCAAAATTCAGCTCTACACTCTATCGACCTCAATGCATTGCCATCTATTCTATGCATTTTCTGTTAAGGTCGAGGACATAACAACTCAGGGTGAGCTGGAATTTTATAGATATTGCCTGTATACTTGTCAGAGCAATGGAATACACAAGTGCAAGATGAATTCAGGAACCTACCTCATAACATTCAGAGTGGTATAGGCAATATCTTTGTTCTGTAAACGCTAATGGTCCATTGTGTACAAAGGGTGATGTTACAGAAATTATCTTCTCGAACTTTGGTAGAACACTCATCAAATTGGTTGCATACTACTCTTAATCATATGGAAAGTAAAATAATAAGGTTTACATCAAGTTATCACATAGCAGTTTTCAGCAAAATTCAACTCTACACTCTATCGAGCTCAATGCATTACCTTCTATTCTATGCATTTTCTCTTAAGGATGTGGACATAACAACTCATTGTGAGCTGGATTTGTATAGATATTGCCTGTATACTTCTCAGAGCCATGGAATACTCAAATGCAAGATGAATTCAGGAAGCTACCGCATAACATTCAGAGCGGTACAGGCAATAACTTTGTTTAGTTCTGTAAACGCTAATGTTCCATTGTGTACAAAACTTGATGTTACTGAAAGTATCTTCTTGCACATTGGTAGAACACTCATAAAATTGGTTCCATACTACTCAAAATCTTACGGAAAGTAAAGTAATAAGGCTTACATCAAGTTCTCACATAGCAGTTTTCAGCAAAATTCAACTCTACACTCTATCGAGCTCAATGCATTACCTTCTATTCTATGCATTTTCTGTTAAGGATAGGACATAACAACTCATTGTGAGCTGGAATTGTATAGATATTGCCTGTATACTTGTCAGAGCCATGGAATACTCATATGCAAGACGAATTCAGAGACCTACCTCATAACATTCAGAGCGGTACAGGCAATATCTTTGTTTAGTTCTGTAAACGCTAATGTTCCATTGTGTACAAAACGTGATGTTACTGAAAGTATCTTCCCGACCATTGGTAGAACACTCAAAAAATTGCTTGCATACTACTCTAAATCTTATGGAAAGTAAAATAATAAAGCTTACAGCAAGTTATCTCATAGCAGTTTTCAGCAAAATTCAACTCTACACTCTACTGAGCTGAAAGCATTACCTTATATTCCATGCATTTTCTGTTAAGGTCGAGGACATAACAACTCAGGGTGAGCTGGAATTTTATAGATATTGCCTGTATACTTGTCAGAGCAATGGAATACACAAGTGCAAGATGAATTCAGGAACCTACCTCATAACATTCAGAGTGGTATAGGCAATATCTTTGTTCTGTAAACGCTAATGGTCCATTGTGTACAAAGGGTGATGTTACAGAAATTATCTTCTCGAACTTTGGTAGAACACTCATCAAATTGGTTGCATACTACTCTTAATCATATGGAAAGTAAAATAATAAGGTTTACATCAAGTTATCACATAGCAGTTTTCAGCAAAATTCAACTCTACACTATATCGAGCTCAATGCATTACCTTCTATTCTATGCATTTTCTCTTAAGGATGTGGACATAACAACTCATTGTGAGCTGGATTTGTATAGATATTGCCTGTATACTTCTCAGAGCCATGGAATACTCAAATGCAAGATGAATTCAGGAAGCTACCGCATAACATTTAGAGTGGTACAGGCAATATCTTTGTTTAGTTCTGTAAATGCTAATGTTAATTTGTGTACAAAAGGTGATGTTACAGAAAGTATCTTCTCGAACTTTGGTAGAACACTCATAAAATTGGTTGCATACTACTCTTAATCATATGGAAAGTAAAATAATAAGGTCTACATCAAGTTATCACATAGCAGTTTTCAGCAAAATTCAACTCCACACTCTATCGAGCTCAATGCATTACCATCTATTCTATGCTTTTTCTGTTAAGGATAGGACATAACAACTCATTGTGAGCTGGAATTGTATAGATATTGCCTGTATACTTGTCAGAGCCATGGAATACTCATATGCAAGACGAATTCAGAGACCTACCTCATAACATTCAGAGCGGTACAGGCAATATCTTTGTTTAGTTCTGTAAACGCTAATGTTCCATTGTGTACAAAACGTGATGTTACAGAAAGTATCTTCTCGAACATTGGTAGAACACTCATAAAACTGGTTGCATACTGTTCTAAATCATATGGAAAGTAAAATAATAAGGTTCACATCAAGTTATCACATAGCAGTTTTCAGCAAAATTCAACTCTACACTCTACTGAGCTGAAAGCATTACCTTATATTCCATTCTTTTTCTGTTAAGGACGAGGACATAACAACTAAGGGTGAGCTGGAATTTTATAGATATTGCCTGTATACTTGTCAGAGCAATGGAATACACAAGTGCAAGATGAATTTAGGAACCTACCTCATAACATTCAGAGTGGTATAGGCAATATCTTTGTTCTGTAAACGCTAATGGGCAATTGTGTACAAAAGGTGATGTTACAGAAAGTAACTTCTCGAACTTTGGTAGAACACTCATAAAATTGGTTGCATACTACTCTTAATCATATGGAAATAAAATAATGAGGTTTACATCAAGTTATCACATAGTAGTTTTCAGCAAATTTCAACTCTACACTCTATCGTGCTCAATGCAATACCTTCTATTTATTCATTTTCTGTTAAGGATAGGACATAACAACTCATTGTGAGCTGGAATTGTATAGATATTGCCTGTATACTTCTCAGAGCCATAGAATACGCAAATACAAGATGAATTCAGGAACCTACCTCATAACATTCAGAGTGGTGCAGGCAATATCTTTGTTTAGTTCTGTAAACGCTAATGGTCCATTGTGTACAAAGGGTGATGTTACAGAAAGTATCTTCTCGAACTTTGGTAGAACACTCATAAAATTGGTTGCATACTACTCTTAATCATATGGAAAGTAAAATAATAATGTTTACATCAAGTTATCACATAGTAGTTTTCAGCAAAATTCAACTCTACCCTCTATTGATCTCAATGCAATACCTTATATACCATGCATTTTCAGTTAAGGACGAGGACATAACAACTCAAGCTGAGCTGGATTTGCATTGATATTGCCTGTATACTTGTCAGAGCCCTGGAATACTCAAAGGCAAGACGAATTCAGGAACCTACCTCATAACATTCAGAGTGGTATTCGCAATATCTTTGCTTGTTCTGAAAAAGCTAATGATCCATTGTGTGCAAAAGGTGATGTTACAGAAAGTATCTTCTCGAACATTGGTAGAACACTCATAAAATTGGTTGCATACTACTCTAAATCATATGGAAAGTAAAATAATAAGCTTTACATCAAGTTAGCGCATAGCAGTTTTCAGCAAAATTCAGCTCTACACTCTATCGACCTCAATGCATTACCATCTATTCTATGCATTTTCTGTTAAGGATAGGACATAACAACTCATTGTGAGCTGGAATTGTATAGATATTGCCTGTATACTTGACGGAGCCATGGAATACTCATATGCAAGACGAATTCAGAGACCTACCTCATAACATTCAGAGCGGTACAGGCAATATCTTTGTTTAGTTCTGTATACGCGAATGTTCCATTGTGTACAAAACGTGATGTTACTGAAAGTATCTTCCCGACCATTGGTAGAACACTCAAAAAATTGCTTGCATACTACTCTAAATCTTATGGAAAGTAAAATAATGAGGCTTACATCAAGTTATCTCATAGCAGTTTTCAGCAAAATTCAACTCTACACTCTACTGAGCTGAAAGCATTACCTTATATTCCATGCATTTTCTGTTAAGGTCGAGGACATAACAACTCATTGTGAGCTGGAATTGTATAGATATTGCCTGTATACTTGTCACAGCCATGGAATACACAAGTGCAAGACGAATTCAGGAACCTACCTCATAACATTCAGAGTGGTATAGGCAATATCTTTGTTCTGTAAACGCTAATGGTCCATTGTGTACAAAGGGTGATGTTACAGAAATTATCTTCTCGAACTTTGGTAGAACACTCATCAAATTGGTTGCATACTACTCTTAATCATATGGAAAGTAAAATAATAAGGTTTACATCAAGTTATCACATAGCAGCTTTCAGCAAAATTCAACTCCGCACTCTATCGAGCTCAATGCATTACCTTCTATTCTATGCATTTTCTGTTAAGGATAGGACATAACAACTCATTGTGAGCTGGAATTGTATAGATATTGCCTGTATACTTGTCAGAGCCATGGAATACTCATATGCAAGACGAATTCAGAGACCTACCTCATAACATTCAGAGCGGTACAGGCAATATCTTTGTTTAGTTCTGTAAACGCTAATGTTCCATTGTGTACAAAACGTGATGTTACTGAAAGTATCTTCCCGACCATTGGTAGAACACTCAAAAAATTGCTTGCATACTACTCTAAATCTTATGGAAAGTAAAATAATAAAGCTTACATCAAGTTATCTCATAGCAGTTTTCAGCAAAATTCAACTCTACACTCTACTGAGCTGAAAGCATTACCTTATATTCCATGCATTTTCTGTTAAGGTCGAGGACATAACAACTCAGGGTGAGCTGGAATTTTATAGATATTGCCTGTATACTTGTCAGAGCAATGGAATACACAAGTGCAAGATGAATTCAGGAACCTACCTCATAACATTCAGAGTGGTATAGGCAATATCTTTGTTCTGTAAACGCTAATGGTCCATTGTGTACAAAGGGTGAAGTTACAGAAATTATCTTCTCGAACTTTGGTAGAACACTCATCAAATTGGTTGCATACTACTCTTAATCATATGGAAAGTAAAATAATAAGGTCTACATCAAGTTATCACATAGCAGTTTTCAGCAAAATTCAACTCCACACTCTATCGAGCTCAATGCATTACCATCTATTCTATGCATTTTCTGTTAAGGATAGGACATAACAACTCATTGTGAGCTGGAATTGTATAGATATTGCCTGTATACTTGTCAGAGCCATGGAATACTCATATGCAAGACGAATTCAGAGACCTACCTCATAACATTCAGAGCGGTACAGGCAATATCTTTGTTTAGTTCTGTAAACGCTAATGTTCCATTGTGTACAAAACGTGATGTTACAGAAAGTATCTTCTCGAACTTTGGTAGAACACTCATAAAATTGGTTGCATACTACTCTTAATCATATGGAAAGTAAAATAATAAGGTTTACATCAAGTTAGCGCATAGCAGTTTTCAGCAAAATTCAACTCTACACTCTATCGAGCTCAATGCATTACCTTCTATTCTATGCATTTTCTCTTAAGGATAGGACATAACAACTCATTGTGAGCTGGAATTGTATAGATATTGCCTGTATACTTGTCACAGCCATGGAATACACAAGTGCAAGACGAATTCAGGAACCTACCTCATAACATTTCAGAGTGGTATAGGCAATATCTTTGTTCTGTAAACGCTAATGGTCCATTGTGTACAAAGGGTGATGTTACAGAAATTATCTTCTCGAACTTTGGTAGAACACTCATCAAATTGGTTGCATACTACTCTTAATCATATGGAAAGTAAAATAATAAGGTTTACATCAAGTTATCACATAGCAGCTTTCAGCAAAATTCAACTCCGCACTCTATCGAGCTCAATGCAATACCTTCTATTTATTCATTTTCTGTTAAGGATAGGACATAACAACTCATTGTGAGCTGGAATTGTATAGATATTGCCTGTATACTTCTCAGAGCCATAGAATACGCAAATACAAGATGAATTCAGGAACCTACCTCATAACATTCAGAGTGGTGCAGACAATATCTTTGTTTAGTTCTGTAAACGCTAATGGTCCATTGTGTACAAAGGGTGATGTTACAGAAAGTATCTTCTCGAACTTTGGTAGAACACTCATAAAATTGGTTGCATACTACACTTAATCATATGGAAAGTAAAATAATAAGGATTACATCAAGTTAGCGCATAGCAGTTTTCAGCAAAATTCAACTCTACTCTCTATCGAGCTCAATGCATTACCATGTATTCTATGCATTTTCTCTTAAGGATGTGCACATAACAACTCATTGTGAGCTGGAATTGTATAGATATTGCCTGTATACTCGTCAAAGCCATGGAATACTCATATGCAAGACGAATTCAGAGACTTGCCTCATAACATTCAGAGCGGTACAGGCAATATCTTTGTTTAGTTCTGTAAACGCTAATGTTCCATTGTGTACAAAACGTGATGTTACTGAAAGTATCTTCCCGACCATTGGTAGAACACTCAAAAAATTGGTTGCATACTACTTTAAATCTTATGGAAAGTAAAGTAATAAGGCTTACATCAAGTTATCTCATAGCAGTTTTCAGCAAAATTCAACTTTACTCTCTATTGATCTCACAGCAATACCTTATATTCCATGCATTTTCAGTTAAGGATAGGACATAACAACTCAGGGTGAGCTGGAATTGCATAGATATTGCCTGTCTACTTGTCAGAGCCATGGAATACTCAAAGGCAAGACGAATTCAGGAACCTATCTCATAACATTCAGAGTGGTACAGGCAATATCTTTGTTTAGTTCTGTAAATGCTAATGTTGCATTGTGTACAAAAGTTGATGTTACAGAAAGTATCTTCTCGAACATTGGTAGAACACTCATAAAACTGGTTGCATACTGTTCTAAATCATATGGAAAGTAAAATAATAAGGTTTACATCAAGTTAGCACATAGCAGTTTTCAGCAAAATTCAGCTCTACACTCTATCGACCTCAATGCATTACCATCTATTCTATGCATTTTCTGTTAATGATAGGACATAACAACTCATTGTGAGCTGGAATTGTATAGATATTGCCTGTATACTTGACAGAGCCATGGAATACTCATATGCAAGACGAATTCAGAGATCTATTTCATAACATTCAGAGCGGTACAGGCAATAACTTTGTTTAGTTCTGTAAACGCTAATGTTCCATTGTGTACAAAACTTGATGTTACTGAAAGTATCTTCTTGCACATTGGTAGAACACTCATCAAATTGGTTGCATACTACTCTTAATCATATGGAAAGTAAAATAATAAGGTTTACATCAAGTTATCACATAGCAGTTTTCAGCAAAATTCAACTCTACACTCTATCGAGCTCAATGCATTACCTTCTATTCTATGCATTTAAGGATGTGGACATAACAACTCATTGTGAGCTGGATTTGTATAGATATTGCCTGTATACTTCTCAGAGCCATGGAATACTCAAATGCAAGATGAATTCAGGAAGATACCTCATAACATTTAGAGTGGTACAGGCAATATCTTTGTTTAGTTCTGTAAATGCTAATGTTAATTTGTGTACAAAAGGTGATGTTACAGAAAGTATCTTCTCGAACTTTGGTAGAACACTCATAAAATTGGTTGCATACTACTCTTAATCATATGGAAAGTAAAATAATAAGGTTTACATCAAGTTAGCGCATAGCAGTTTTCAGCAAAATTCAACTCTACACTCTATCGAGCTCAATGCATTACCTTCTATTCTATGCATTTTCTCTTAAGGATAGGACATAACAACTCATTGTGAGCTGGAATTGTATAGATATTGCCAGTATACCTGACAGAGCCATGGAATACTCATATGCAAGACGAATTCAGAGACCTACCTCATAACATTCAGAGCGGTACAGGCAATATCTTTGCTTAGTTCTGTATACGCGAATGTTCCATTGTGTACAAAACGTGATGTTACTGAAAGTATCTTCCCGACCATTGGTAGAACACTCAAAAAATTGCTTGCATACTACTCTAAATCTTATGGAAAGTAAAATAATAAGGCTTACATCAAGTTATCTCATAGCAGTTTTCAGCAAAATTCAACTCTACACTCTACTGAGCTGAAAGCATTACCTTATATTCCATGCATTTTCTGTTAAGGTCGAGGACATAACAACTCATTGTGAGCTGGAATTGTATAGATATTGCCTGTATACTTGTCACAGCCATGGAATACACAAGTGCAAGACGAATTCAGGAACCTACCTCATAACATTTCAGAGTGGTATAGGCAATATCTTTGTTCTGTAAACGCTAATGGTCCATTGTGTACAAAGGGTGATGTTACAGAAATTATCTTCTCGAACTTTGGTAGAACACTCATCAAATTGGTTGCATACTACTCTTAATCATATGGAAAGTAAAATAATAAGGTTTACATCAAGTTATCACATAGCAGCTTTCAGCAAAATTCAACTCCGCACTCTATCGAGCTCAATGCATTACCTTCTATTCTATGCATTTTCTCTTAAGGATGTGGACATAACAACTCATTGTGAGCTTGAATTGTATAGATATTGCCTGTATACTTCTCGGAGCCATGGAATACTCAAATGCAAGATGAATTCAGGAACCTACCTCATAACATTCAGACTGGGATAGGCAATATCTTTGTTTGTTCTGTAAATGCTAATGTTCCATTGTGTACAAAAGGTGATGTTACAGAAAGTATCTCGAAAATTGGTAAAACACTCAAAAAATTGGTTGCATACTACTTTAAATCTTATGGAAAGTAAAATAATAAGGCTTACATCAAGTTATATAGCAGTTTTCAGCAAAATTCAACTTTACTCTCTATTGATCTCACAGCAATACCTTATATTCCATTCATTTTCAGTTAAGGATAGGACATAACAACTCAGGGTGAGCTGGAATTGCATAGATATTGCCTGTATACTTGTCAGAGCCATGGAATACTCAAAGGCAAGACGAATTCAGGAACCTACCTCATAACATTCAGAGTGGTATTCGCAATATCTTTGCTTGTTCTGAAAAAGCTAATGATCCATTGTGTGCAAAAGGTGATGTTACAGAAAGTATCTTCTCGAACATTGGTAGAACACTCATAAAATTGGTTGCATACTACTCTAAATCATATGGAAAGTAAAATAATAAGCTTTACATCAAGTTAGCGCATAGCAGTTTTCAGCAAAATTCAGCTCTACACTCTATCGACCTCAATGCATTACCATCTATTCTATGCATTTTCTGTTAAGGATAGGACATAACAACTCATTGTGAGCTGGAATTGTACAGATATTTCCTGTATACTTGACAGAGCCATGGAATACTCATATGCAAGACGAATTCAGAGACCTACCTCATAACATTCAGAGCGGTACAGGCAATAACTTTGTTTAGTTCTGTAAACGCTAATGTTCCATTGTGTACAAAACTTGATGTTACTGAAAGCATCTTCTTGCACATTGGTAGAACACTCATAAAATTGGTTCCATACTACTCTAAATCATACGGAAAGTAAAGTAATAAGGCTTACATCAAGTTCTCACATAGCAGTTTTCAGCAAAATTCAACTCTACACTCTACTGAGCTGAAAGCATTACCTTATATTCCATGCATTTTCTGTTAAGGTCGAGGACATAACAACTCATTGTGAGCTTGAATTGTATAGATATTGCCTGTATACTTCTCGGAGCCATGGAATACTCAAATGCAAGATGAATTCAGGAACCTACCTCATAACATTCAGACTGGGATAGGCAATATCTTTGTTTAGTTCTGTAAACGCTAATGGTCCATTGTGTACAAAGGGTGATGTTACAGAAAGTATCTTCTCGAACTTTGGTAGAACACTCATAAAATTGGTTGCATACTACACTTAATCATATGGAAAGTAAAATAATAAGGATTACATCAAGTTAGCGCATAGCAGTTTTCAGCAAAATTCAACTCTACTCTCTATCGAGCTCAATGCATTACCATGTATTCTATGCATTTTCTCTTAAGGATGTGCACATAACAACTCATTGTGAGCTGGAATTGTATAGATATTGCCTGTATACTCGTCAAAGCCATGGAATACTCATATGCAAGACGAATTCAGAGACCTGCCTCATAACATTCAGAGCGGTACAGGCAATATCTTTGTTTAGTTCTGTAAACGCTAATGTTCCATTGTGTACAAAACGTGATGTTACTGAAAGTATCTTCCCGACCATTGGTAGAACACTCAAAAAATTGGTTGCATACTACTTTAAATCTTATGGAAAGTAAAATAATAAGGCTTACATCAAGTTATCTCATAGCAGTTTTCAGCAAAATTCAACTTTACTCTCTATTGATCTCACAGCAATACCTTATATTCCATGCATTTTCAGTTAAGGATAGGACATAACAACTCAGGGTGAGCTGGAATTGCATAGATATTGCCTGTCTACTTGTCAGAGCCATGGAATACTCAAAGGCAAGACGAATTCAGGAACCTATCTCATAACATTCAGAGTGGTACAGGCAATATCTTTGTTTAGTTCTGTAAATGCTAATGTTGCATTGTGTACAAAAGTTGATGTTACAGAAAGTATCTTCTCGAACATTGGTAGAACACTCATAAAACTGGTTGCATACTGTTCTAAATCATATGGAAAGTAAAATAATAAGGTTTACATCAAGTTAGCACATAGCAGTTTTCAGCAAAATTCAGCTCTACACTCTATCGACCTCAATGCATTACCATCTATTCTATGCATTTTCTGTTAATGATAGGACATAACAACTCATTGTGAGCTGGAATTGTATAGATATTGCCTGTATACTTGACAGAGCCATGGAATACTCATATGCAAGACGAATTCAGAGACCTATTTCATAACATTCAGAGCGGTACAGGCAATAACTTTGTTTAGTTCTGTAAACGCTAATGTTCCATTGTGTACAAAACTTGATGTTACTGAAAGTATCTTCTTGCACATTGGTAGAACACTCATCAAATTGGTTGCATACTACTCTTAATCATATGGAAAGTAAAATAATAAGGTTTACATCAAGTTATCACATAGCAGTTTTCAGCAAAATTCAACTCTACACTCTATCGAGCTCAATGCATTACCTTCTATTCTATGCATTTAAGGATGTGGACATAACAACTCATTGTGAGCTGGATTTGTATAGATATTGCCTGTATACTTCTCAGAGCCATGGAATACTCAAATGCAAGATGAATTCAGGAAGATACCTCATAACATTTAGAGTGGTACAGGCAATATCTTTGTTTAGTTCTGTAAATGCTAATGTTAATTTGTGCACAAAAGGTGATGTTACAGAAAGTATCTTCTCGAACTTTGGTAGAACACTCATAAAATTGGTTGCATACTACTCTTAATCATATGGAAAGTAAAATAATAAGGTTTACATCAAGTTAGCGCATAGCAGTTTTCAGCAAAATTCAACTCTACACTCTATCGAGCTCAATGCATTACCTTCTATTCTATGCATTTTCTGTTAAGGATAGGACATAACAACTCATTGTGAGCTGGAATTGTATAGATATTGCCTGTATACTTGTCAGAGCCATGGAATACTCATATGCAAGACGAATTCAGAGACCTACCTCATAACATTCAGAGCGGTACAGGCAATATCTTTGTTTAGTTCTGTAAACGCTAATGTTCCATTGTGTACAAAACGTGATGTTACTGAAAGTATCTTCCCGACCATTGGTAGAACACTCAAAAAATTGCTTGCATACTACTCTAAATCTTATGGAAAGTAAAATAATAAAGCTTACATCAAGTTATCTCATAGCAGTTTTCAGCAAAATTCAACTCTACACTCTACTGAGCTGAAAGCATTACCTTATATTCCATGCATTTTCTGTTAAGGTCGAGGACATAACAACTCATTGTGAGCTTGAATTGTATAGATATTGCCTGTATACTTCTCGGAGCCATGGAATACTCAAATGCAAGATGAATTCAGGAACCTACCTCATAACATTCAGACTGGGATAGGCAATATCTTTGTTTAGTTCTGTAAACGCTAATGGTCCATTGTGTACAAAGGGTGATGTTACAGAAAGTATCTTCTCGAACTTTGGTAGAACACTCATAAAATTGGTTGCATACTACACTTAATCATATGGAAAGTAAAATAATAAGGATTACATCAAGTTAGCGCATAGCAGTTTTCAGCAAAATTCAACTCTACTCTCTATCGAGCTCAATGCATTACCATGTATTCTATGCATTTTCTCTTAAGGATGTGCACATAACAACTCATTGTGAGCTGGAATTGTATAGATATTGCCTGTATACTCGTCAAAGCCATGGAATACTCATATGCAAGACGAATTCAGAGACCTGCCTCATAACATTCAGAGCGGTACAGGCAATATCTTTGTTTAGTTCTGTAAACGCTAATGTTCCATTGTGTACAAAACGTGATGTTACTGAAAGTATCTTCCCGACCATTGGTAGAACACTCAAAAAATTGGTTGCATACTACTTTAAATCTTATGGAAAGTAAAATAATAAGGCTTACATCAAGTTATCTCATAGCAGTTTTCAGCAAAATTCAACTTTACTCTCTATTGATCTCACAGCAATACCTTATATTCCATGCATTTTCAGTTAAGGATAGGACATAACAACTCAGGGTGAGCTGGAATTGCATAGATATTGCCTGTCTACTTGTCAGAGCCATGGAATACTCAAAGGCAAGACGAATTCAGGAACCTATCTCATAACATTCAGAGTGGTACAGGCAATATCTTTGTTTAGTTCTGTAAATGCTAATGTTGCATTGTGTACAAAAGTTGATGTTACAGAAAGTATCTTCTCGAACATTGGTAGAACACTCATAAAACTGGTTGCATACTGTTCTAAATCATATGGAAAGTAAAATAATAAGGTTTACATCAACTTAGCACATAGCAGTTTTCAGCAAAATTCAGCTCTACACTCTATCGACCTCAATGCATTACCATCTATTCTATGCATTTTCTGTTAATGATAGGACATAACAACTCATTGTGAGCTGGAATTGTATAGATATTGCCTGTATACTTGACAGAGCCATGGAATACTCATATGCAAGACGAATTCAGAGACCTATTTCATAACATTCAGAGCGGTACAGGCAATAACTTTGTTTAGTTCTGTAAACGCTAATGTTCCATTGTGTACAAAACTTGATGTTACTGAAAGTATCTTCTTGCACATTGGTAGAACACTCATCAAATTGGTTGCATACTACTCTTAATCATATGGAAAGTAAAATAATAAGGTTTACATCAAGTTATCACATAGCAGTTTTCAGCAAAATTCAACTCTACACTCTATCGAGCTCAATGCATTACCTTCTATTCTATGCATTTAAGGATGTGGACATAACAACTCATTGTGAGCTGGATTTGTATAGATATTGCCTGTATACTTCTCAGAGCCATGGAATACTCAAATGCAAGATGAATTCAGGAAGATACCTCATAACATTTAGAGTGGTACAGGCAATATCTTTGTTTAGTTCTGTAAATGCTAATGTTAATTTGTGTACAAAAGGTGATGTTACAGAAAGTATCTTCTCGAACTTTGGTAGAACACTCATAAAATTGGTTGCATACTACTCTAAATCTTATGGAAAGTAAAATAATAAGGCTTACATCAAGTTATCTCATAGCAGTTTTCAGCAAAATTCAACTCTACACTCTACTGAGCTGAAAGCATTACCTTATATTCCATGCATTTTCTGTTAAGGTCGAGGACATAACAACTCATTGTGAGCTGGAATTGTATAGATATTGCCTGTATACTTGTCACAGCCATGGAATACACAAGTGCAAGACGAATTCAGGAACCTACCTCATAACATTTCAGAGTGGTATAGGCAATATCTTTGTTCTGTAAACGCTAATGGTCCATTGTGTACAAAGGGTGATGTTACAGAAATTATCTTCTCGAACTTTGGTAGAACACTCATCAAATTGGTTGCATACTACTCTTAATCATATGGAAAGTAAAATAATAAGGTTTACATCAAGTTATCACATAGCAGCTTTCAGCAAAATTCAACTCCGCACTCTATCGAGCTCAATGCATTACCTTCTATTCTATGCATTTTCTCTTAAGGATGTGGACATAACAACTCATTGTGAGCTTGAATTGTATAGATATTGCCTGTATACTTCTCGGAGCCATGGAATACTCAAATGCAAGATGAATTCAGGAACCTACCTCATAACATTCAGACTGGGATAGGCAATATCTTTGTTTGTTCTGTAAATGCTAATGTTCCATTGTGTACAAAAGGTGATGTTACAGAAAGTATCTCGACAATTGGTAAAACACTCAAAAAATTGGTTGCATACTACTTTAAATCTTATGGAAAGTAAAATAATAAGGCTTACATCAAGTTATATAGCAGTTTTCAGCAAAATTCAACTTTACTCTCTATTGATCTCACAGCAATACCTTATATTCCATTCATTTTCAGTTAAGGATAGGACATAACAACTCAGGGTGAGCTGGAATTGCATAGATATTGCCTGTATACTTGTCAGAGCCATGGAATACTCAAAGGCAAGACGAATTCAGGAACCTATCTCATAACATTCAGAGTGGTACAGGCAATATCTTTGTTTAGTTCTGTAAATGCTAATGTTAATTTGTGTACAAAAGGTGATGTTACAGAAAGTATCTTCTCGAACTTTGGTAGAACACTCATAAAATTGGTTGCATACTACTCTTAATCATATGGAAAGTAAAATAATAAGGTCTACATCAAGTTATCACATTGTAGTTTTCAGCAAAATTCAACTCTACCCTCTATTGATCTCAATGCAATACCTTATATACCATGCATTTTCAGTTAAGGACGAGGACATAACAACTCAAGTTGAGCTGGATTTGCATTGATATTGCCTGTATACTTGTCAGAGCCATGGAATACTCAAAGGCAAGACGAATTCAGGAACCTACCTCATAACATTCAGAGTGGTATTCGCAATATCTTTGCTTGTTCTGAAAAAGCTAATGATCCATTGTGTGCAAAAGGTGATGTTACAGAAAGTATCTTCTCGAACATTGGTAGAACACTCATAAAATTGGTTGCATACTACTCTAAATCATATGGAAAGTAAAATAATAAGCTTTACATCAAGTTAGCGCATAGCAGTTTTCAGCAAAATTCAGCTCTACACTCTATCGACCTCAATGCATTACCATCTATTCTATGCATTTTCTGTTAAGGATAGGACATAACAACTCATTGTGAGCTGGAATTGTATAGATATTGCCTGTATACTTGTCAGAGCCATGGAATACTCATATGCAAGACGAATTCAGAGACCTACCTCATAACATTCAGAGCGGTACAGGCAATATCTTTGTTTAGTTCTGTAAACGCTAATGTTCCATTGTGTACAAAACGTGATGTTACTGAAAGTATCTTCCCGACCATTGGTAGAACACTCAAAAAATTGCTTGCATACTACTCTAAATCTTATGGAAAGTAAAATAATAAAGCTTACAGCAAGTTATCTCATAGCAGTTTTCAGCAAAATTCAACTCTACACTCTACTGAGCTGAAAGCATTACCTTATATTCCATGCATTTTCTGTTAAGGTCGAGGACATAACAACTCAGGGTGAGCTGGAATTTTATAGATATTGCCTGTATACTTCTCAGAGCCATGGAATACCCAAATGCAAGATGAATTCAGGAAGCTACCTCATAACATTTAGAGTGGTACAGGCAATATCTTTGTTTAGTTATGTAAATGCTAATGTTAATTTGTGTACAAAAGGTGATGTTACAGAAAGTATCTTCTCGAACTTTGGTAGAACACTCATAAAATTGGTTGCATACTACTCTTAATCATATGGAAAGTAAAATAATAAGGTCTACATCAAGTTATAAAATAGCAGTTTTCAGCAAAATTCAACTCCACACTCTATCGAGCTCAATGCATTACCATCTATTCTATGCTTTTTCTGTTAAGGATAGGACATAACAACTCATTGTGAGCTGGAATTGTATAGATATTGCCTGTATACTTGTCAGAGCCATGGAATACTCATATGCAAGACGAATTCAGAGACCTACCTCATAACATTCAGAGCGGTACAGGCAATATCTTTGTTTAGTTCTGTAAACGCTAATGTTCCATTGTGTACAAAACGTGATGTTACAGAAAGTATCTTCTCGAACATTGGTAGAACACTCATAAAACTGGTTGCATACTGTTCTAAATCATATGGAAAGTAAAATAATAAGGTTCACATCAAGTTATCACATAGCAGTTTTCAGCAAATTTCAACTCTACACTCTATCGTGCTCAATGCAATACCTTCTATTTATTCATTTTCTGTTAAGGATAGGACATAACAACTCATTGGGAGCTGGAATTGTATAGATATTGCCTGTATACTTCTCAGAGCCATAGAATACGCAAATACAAGATGAATTCAGGAACCTACCTCATAACATTCAGAGTGGTGCAGGCAATATCTTTGTTTAGTTCTGTAAACGCTAATGGTCCATTGTGTACAAAGGGTGATGTTACAGAAAGTATCTTCTCGAACTTTGGTAGAACACTCATAAAATTAGTTGCATACTACACTTAATCATATGGAAAGTAAAATAATAATGTTTACATCAAGTTATCACATAGTAGTTTTCAGCAAAATTCAACTCTACCCTCTATTGATCTCAATGCAATACCTTATATACCATGCATTTTCAGTTAAGGACGAGGACATAACAACTCAAGTTGAGCTGGATTTGCATTGATATTGCCTGTATACTTGTCAGAGCCCTGGAATACTCAAAGGCAAGAAGAATTCAGGAACCTACCTCATAACATTCAGAGTGGTATTGGCAATATCTTTGCTTGTTCTGAAAAAGCTAATGATCCATTGTGTGCAAAAGGTGATGTTACAGAAAGTATCTTCTCGAACATTGGTAGAACACTCATCAAATTGGTTGCATACTACTCTTAATCATATGGAAAGTAAAATAATAAGGTTTACATCAAGTTATCACATAGCGGTTTTCAGCAAAATTCAACTCTACACTCTATCGACCTCAATGCATTACCATCTATTCTATGCATTTTCTGTTAAGGATAGGACATAACAACTCATTGTGAGCTGGAATTGTATAGATATTGCCTGTATACTTGACAGAGCCATGGAACACTCATATGCAAGACGAATTCAGAGACCTACCTCATAACATTCAGAGAGGTACAGGCAATAACTTTGTTTAGTTCTGTAAACGCTAATGTTCCATTGTGTACAAAACTTGATGTTACTGAAAGTATCTTCTTGCATATTTGTAGAACACTCATAAAATTGGTTCCATACTACTCAAAATCATACGGAAAGTAAAGTAATAAGGCTTACATCAAGTTCTCACATAGCAGTTTTCAGCAAAATTCAACTCTACACTCTATCGAGCTCAATGCATTACCTTCTATTCTATGCATTTTCTGTTAAGGATAGGACATAACAACTCATTGTGAGCTGGAATTGTATAGATATTGCCTGTATACTTGTCAGAGCCATGGAATACTCATATGCAAGACGAATTCAGAGACCTACCTCATAACATTCAGAGCGGTACAGGCAATATCTTTGTTTAGTTCTGTAAATGCTAATGTTCCATTGTGTACAAAACGTGATGTTACTGAAAGTATCTTCCCGACCATTGGTAGAACACTCAGAAAATTGCTTGCATACTACTCTAAATCTTATGGAAAGTAAAATAATAAAGCTTACATCAAGTTATCTCTTAGCAGTTTTCAGCAAAATTCAACTCTACACTCTACTGAGCTGAAAGAATTACCTTATATTCCATGCATTTTCTGTTAAGGTCGAGGACATAACAACTCAGGGTGAGCTGGAATTTTATAGATATTGCCTGTATACTTGTCAGAGCAATGGAATACACAAGTGCAAGATGAATTCAGGAACCTACCTCATAACATTCAGAGTGGTATAGGCAATATCTTTGTTCTGTAAACGCTAATGGTCCATTGTGTACAAAGGTTGATGTTACAGAAATTATCTTCTCGAACTTTGGTAGAACACTCATCAAATTGGTTGCATACTACTCTTAATCATATGGAAAGTAAAATAATAAGGTTTACATCAAGTTATCACATAGCAGTTTTCAGCAAAATTCAACTCTACACTCTATCGAGCTCAATGCATTACCTTCTATTCTATGCATTTTCTCTTAAGGATGTGGACATAACAACTCATTGTGAGCTGGATTTGTATAGATATTGCCTGTATACTTCTCAGAGCCATGGAATACTCAAATGCAAGATGTATTCAGGAAGCTACCTCATAACATTTAGAGTGGTACAGGCAATATCTTTGTTTAGTTCTGTAAACGCTAATGGTCCATTGTGTACAAAGGGTGATGTTACAGAAAGTATCTTCTCGAACTTTGGTAGAACACTCATAAAATTGGTTGCATACTACACTTAATCATATGGAAAGTAAAATAATAATGTTTACATCGTTATCAAATAGTAGTTTTCAGCAAAATTCAACTCTACCCTCTATTGATCTCAATGCAATACCTTATATACCATGCATTTTCAGTTAAGGACGAGGACATAACAACTCAAGTTGAGCTGGATTTGCATTGATATTGCCTGTATACTTGTCAGAGCCCTGGAATACTCAAAGGCAAGACGAATTCAGGAACCTACCTCATAACATTCAGAGTGGTATTGGCAATATCTTTGCTTGTTCTGAAAAAGCTAATGATCCATTGTGTGCAAAAGGTGATGTTACAGAAAGTATCTTCTCGAACATTGGTAGAACACTCATAAAATTGGTTGCATACTACTCTAAATCATATGGAAAGTAAAATAATAAGTTTTACATCAAGTTAGCGCATAGCAGTTTTCAGCAAAATTCAGCTCTACACTCTATCGACCTCAATGCATTACCATCTATTCTATGCATTTTCTGTTAAGGATAGGACATAACAACTCATTGTGAGCTGGAATTGTATAGATATTGCCTGTATACTTGTCAAAGCCATGGAATACTCATATGCAAGACGAATTCAGAGACCTACCTCATAACATTCAGAGCGGTACAGGCAATAACTTTGTTTAGTTCTGTAAACGCTAATGATCCATTGTGTACAAAACTTGATGTTACTGAAAGTATCTTCTTGCACATTGGTAGAACACTCATAAAATTGGTTCCATACTACTCTAAATCATACGGAAAGTAAAGTAATAAGGCTTACATCAAGTTCTCACATAGCAGTTTTCAGCAAAATTCAACTCTACACTCTATCGAGCTCAATGCATTACCTTCTATTCTATGCATTTTCTGTTAAGGATAGGACATAACAACTCATTTTGAGCTGCAATTGTATAGATATTGCCTGTATACTTGTCAGAGCCATGGAATACTCATATGCAAGACGAATTCAGAGACCTACCTCATAACATTCAGAGCGGTACAGGCAATAACTTTGTTTAGTTCTGTAAACGCTAATGATCCATTGTGTACAAAACTTGATGTTACTGAAAGTATCTTCTTGCACATTGGTAGAACACTCATAAAATTGGTTCCATACTACTCTAAATCATACGGAAAGTAAAGTAATAAGGCTTACATCAAGTTCTCACATAGCAGTTTTCAGCAAAATTCAACTCTACACTCTACTGAGCTGAAAGCATTACCTTATATTCCATGCATTTTCTGTTAAGGTCGAGGACATAACAACTCAGGGTGAGCTGGAATTTTATAGATATTGCCTGTATACCTGTCAGAGCAATGGAATACACAAGTGCAAGATGAATTCAGGAACCTACCTCCTAACATTCAGAGTGGTATAGGCAATATCTTTGTTCTGTAAACGCTAATGGTCCATTGTGTACAAAGGGTGATGTTACAGAAATTATCTTCTCGAACTTTGGTAGAACACTCATCAAATTGGTTGCATACTGCTCTTAATTATATGGAAAGTAAAATAATAAGGTTTACATCAAGTTATCACATAGCAGTTTTCAGCAAAATTCAACTCTACACTCTATCGAGCTCAATGCATTACCTTCTATTCTATGCATTTTCTCTTAAGGATGTGGACATAAAAACTCATTGTGAGCTGGATTTGTATAGATATTGCCTGTATACTTCTCAGAGCCATGGAATACTCAAATGCAAGATGAATTCAGGAAGCTACCTCATAACATTTAGAGTGGTACAGGCAATATCTTTGTTTAGTTCTGTAAATGCTAATGTTAATTTGTGTACAAAAGGTGATGTTACAGAAAGTATCTTCTCGAACTTTGGTAGAACACTCATAAAATTGGTTGCATACTAGTCTTAATCATATGGAAAGTAAAATAATAAGGTCTACATCAAGTTATCACATAGCAGTTTTCAGCAAAATTCAACTCCACACTCTATCGAGCTCAATGCATTACCATCTATTCTATGCATTTCCTGTTAAGGATAGGACATAACAACTCATTGTGAGCTGGAATTGTATAGATATTGCCTGTATACTTCTCAGAGCCATAGAATACGCAAATACAAGATGAATTCAGGAACCTACCTCATAACATTCAGAGTGGTGCAGGCAATAACTTTGTTTAGTTCTGTAAACGCTAATGTTCCATTGTGTACAAAACTTGATGTTACTGAAAGTATCTTCTTGCACATTGGTAGAACACTCATAAAATTGGTTCCATACTACTCTAAATCATACGGAAAGTAAAGTAATAAGGCTTACATCAAGTTCTCACATAGCAGTTTTCAGCAAAATTCAACTCTACACTCTATTGATCTCAATGCAATACCTTATATACCATGCATTTTCAGTTAAGGACGAGGACATAACAACTCAAGTTGAGCTGGATTTGCATTGATATTGCCTGTATACTTGTCAGAGCCCTGGAATACTCAAAGGCAAGACGATTTCAGGAACCTACCTCATAACATTCAGAGTGGTATTGGCAATATCTTTGCTTGTTCTGAAAAAGCTAATGATCCATTGTGTGCAAAAGGTGATGTTACAGAAAGTATCTTCTCGAACATTGGTAGAACACTCATAAAATTGGTTGCATACTACTCTAAATCATATGGAAAGTAAAATAATAAGCTTTACATCAAGTTAGCGCATAGCAGTTTTCAGCAATAATTCAGCTCTACATCCTATCGACCTCAATGCATTACCATCTATTCTATGCATTTCCTGTTAAGGATAGGACATAACAACTCATTGTGAGCTGGAATTGTATAGATATTGCCTGTATACTTGACAGAGCCATGGAATACTCATATGCAAGACGAATTCAGAGACCTACCTCATAACATTCAGAGCGGTACAGGCAATAACTTTGTTTAGTTCTGTAAACGCTAATGTTCCATTGTGTAGAAAACTTGATGTTACTGAAAGTATCTTCTTGCACATTGGTAGAACACTCATAAAATTGGTTCCATACTACTCTAAATCATACGGAAAGTAAAGTAATAAGGCTTACATCAAGTTCTCACATAGCAGTTTTCAGCAAAATTCAACTCTACACTCTATCGAGCTCAATGCATTACCTTCTATTCTATGCATTTTCTGTTAAGGATAGGACATAACAACTCATTGTGAGATAGAATTGTATAGATATTGCCTGTATACTTGTCAGAGCCATGGAATACTCATATGCAAGACGAATTCAGAGACCTACCTCATAACATTCAGAGCGGTACAGGCAATATCTTTGTTTAGTTCTGTAAACGCTAATGTTCCATTGTGTACAAAACGTGATGTTACTGAAAGTATCTTCCCGACCATTGGTAGAACACTCAAAAAATTGCTTGCATACTACTCTAAATCTTATGGAAAGTAAAATAATAAAGCTTACATCAAGTTATCTCATAGCAGTTTTCAGCAAAATTCAACTCTACACTCTACTGAGCTGAAAGCATTACCTTATATTCCATGCATTTTCTGTTAAGGTCGAGGACATAACAACTCAGGGTGAGCTGGAATTTTATAGATATTGCCTGTATACTTGTCAGAGCAATGGAATACACAAGTGCAAGATGAATTCAGGAACCTACCTCATAACATTCAGAGTGGTATAGGCAATATCTTTGTCTGTAAACGCTAATGGTCCATTGTGTACAAAGGGTGATGTTACAGAAATTATCTTCTCGAACTTTGGTAGAACACTCATCAAATTGGTTGCATACTAGTCTTAATCATATGGAAAGTAAAATAATAAGGTCTACATCAAGTTATCACATAGCAGTTTTCAGCAAAATTCAACTCCACACTCTATCGAGCTCAATGCATTACCATCTATTCTATGCTTTTTCTGTTAAGGATAGGACATAACAACTCATTGTGAGCTGGAATTGTATAGATATTGCCTGTATACTTCTCAGAGCCATAGAATACGCAAATACAAGATGAATTCAGGAACCTACCTCATAACATTCAGAGTGGTGCAGGCAATAACTTTGTTTAGTTCTGTAAACGCTAATGTTCCATTGTGTACAAAACTTGATGTTACTGAAAGTATCTTCTTGCACATTGGTAGAACACTCATAAAATTGGTTCCATACTACTCTAAATCATACGGAAAGTAAAGTAATAAGGCTTACATCAAGTTCTCACATAGCAGTTTTCAGCAAAATTCAACTCTACACTCTATTGATCTCAATGCAATACCTTATATACCATGCATTTTCAGTTAAGGACGAGGACATAACAACTCAAGTTGAGCTGGATTTGCATTGATATTGCCTGTATACTTGTCAGAGCCCTGGAATACTCAAAGGCAAGACGATTTCAGGAACCTACCTCATAACATTCAGAGTGGTATTGGCAATATCTTTGCTTGTTCTGAAAAAGCTAATGATCCATTGTGTGCAAAAGGTGATGTTACAGAAAGTATCTTCTCGAACATTGGTAGAACACTCATAAAATTGGTTGCATACTACTCTAAATCATATGGAAAGTAAAATAATAAGCTTTACATCAAGTTAGCGCATAGCAGTTTTCAGCAATAATTCAGCTCTACATCCTATCGACCTCAATGCATTACCATCTATTCTATGCATTTCCTGTTAAGGATAGGACATAACAACTCATTGTGAGCTGGAATTGTATAGATATTGCCTGTATACTTGTCAGAGTAATGGAATACACAAGTGCAAGATGAATTCAGGAACCTACCTCATAACATTCAGAGTGGTATAGGCAATATCTTTGTTCTGTAAACGCTAATGGTCCATTGTGTACAAAGGGTGATGTTACAGAAATTATCTTCTCGAACTTTGGTAGAACACTCATCAAATTGGTTGCATACTACTCTTAATCATATGGAAAGTAAAATAATAAGGTTTACATCAAGTTATCACATAGCAGTTTTCAGCAAAATTCAACTCTACACTCTATCGAGCTCAATGCATTACCTTCTATTCTATGCATTTTCTCTTAAGGATGTGGACATAACAACTCATTGTGAGCTGGAATTGTATAGATATTGCCTGTATACTTCTCAGAGCCATGGAATACTCAAATGCAAGATGAATTCAGGAAGCTACCTCATAACATTTAGAGTGGTACAGGCAATATCTTTGTTTAGTTCTGTAAATGCTAATGTTAATTTGTGTACAAAAGGTGATGTTACAGAAAGTATCTTCTCGAACTTTGGTAGAACACTCATAAAATTGGTTGCATACTACTCTTAATCATATGGAAAGTAAAGTAATAAGGCTTACATCAAGTTCTCACATAGCAGTTTTCAGCAAAATTCAACTCTACACTCTATCGAGCTCAATGCATTACCTTCTATTCTATGCATTTTCTGTTAAGGATAGGACATAACAACTCATTGTGAGATAGAATTGTATAGATATTGCCTGTATACTTGTCAGAGCCATGGAATACTCATATGCAAGACGAATTCAGAGACCTACCTCATAACATTCAGAGCGGTACAGGCAATATCTTTGTTTAGTTCTGTAAACGCTAATGTTCCATTGTGTACAAAACGTGATGTTACTGAAAGTATCTTCCCGACCATTGGTAGAACACTCAAAAAATTGCTTGCATACTACTCTAAATCTTATGGAAAGTAAAATAATAAAGCTTACATCAAGTTATCTCATAGCAGTTTTCAGCAAAATTCAACTCTACACTCTACTGAGCTGAAAGCATTACCTTATATTCCATGCATTTTCTGTTAAGGTCGAGGACATAACAACTCAGGGTGAGCTGGAATTTTATAGATATTGCCTGTATACTTGTCAGAGTAATGGAATACACAAGTGCAAGATGAATTCAGGAACCTACCTCATAACATTCAGAGTGGTATAGGCAATATCTTTGTTCTGTAAACGCTAATGGTCCATTGTGTACAAAGGGTGATGTTACAGAAATTATCTTCTCGAACTTTGGTAGAACACTCATCAAATTGGTTGCATACTACTCTTAATCATATGGAAAGTAAAATAATAAGGTTTACATCAAGTTATCACATAGCAGTTTTCAGCAAAATTCAACTCTACACTCTATCGAGCTCAATGCATTACCTTCTATTCTATGCATTTTCTCTTAAGGATGTGGACATAACAACTCATTGTGAGCTGGATTTGTATAGATATTGCCTGTATACTTCTCAGAGCCATGGAATACTCAAATGCAAGATGAATTCAGGAAGCTACCTCATAACATTTAGAGTGGTACAGGCAATATCTTTGTTTAGTTCTGTAAATGCTAATGTTAATTTGTGTACAAAAGGTGATGTTACAGAAAGTATCTTCTCGAACTTTGGTAGAACACTCATAAAATTGGTTGCATACTACTCTTAATCATATGGAAAGTAAAATAATAAGGTCTACATCAAGTTATCACATAGCAGTTTTCAGCAAAATTCAACTCCACACTCTATCGAGCTCAATGCATTACCATCTATTCTATGCTTTTTCTGTTAAGGATAGGACATAACAACTCATTGTGAGCTGGAATTGTATAGATATTGCCTGTATACTTGTCAGAGCCATGGAATACTCATATGCAAGACGAATTCAGAGACCTACCTCATAACATTCAGAGCGGTACAGGCAATATCTTTGTTTAGTTCTGTAAACGCTAATGTTCCATTGTGTACAAAACGTGATGTTACAGAAAGTATCTTCTCGAACATTGGTAGAACACTCATAAAACTGGTTGCATACTGTTCTAAATCATATGGAAAGTAAAATAATAAGGTTCACATCAAGTTATCACATAGCAGTTTTCAGCAAATTTCAACTCTACACTCTATCGTGCTCAATGCAATACCTTCTATTTATTCATTTTCTGTTAAGGATAGGACATAACAACTCATTGTGAGCTGGAATTGTATAGATATTGCCTGTATACTTCTCAGAGCCATAGAATACGCAAATACAAGATGAATTCAGGAACCTACCTCATAACATTCAGAGTGGTGCAGGCAATATCTTTGTTTAGTTCTGTAAACGCTAATGGTCCATTGTGTACAAAGGGTGATGTTACAGAAAGTATCTTCTCGAACTTTGGTAGAACACTCATAAAATTGGTTGCATACTACACTTAATCATATGGAAAGTAAAATAATAATGTTTACATCAAGTTATCACATAGTAGTTTTCAGCAAAATTCAACTCTACCCTCTATTGATCTCAATGCAATACCTTATATACCATGCATTTTCAGTTAAGGACGAGGACATAACAACTCAAGTTGAGCTGGATTTGCATTGATATTGCCTGTATACTTGTCAGAGCCCTGGAATACTCAAAGGCAAGACGAATTCAGGAACCTACCTCATAACATTCAGAGTGGTATTGGCAATATCTTTGCTTGTTCTGAAAAAGCTAATGATCCATTGTGTGCAAAAGGTGATGTTACAGAAAGTATCTTCTCGAACATTGGTAGAACACTCATCAAATTGTTTGCATACTACTCTTAATCATATGGAAAGTAAAATAATAAGGTTTACATCAAGTTATCACATAGCAGTTTTCCGCAAAATTCAACTCTACACTCTATCGACCTCAATGCATTACCATCTATTCTATGCATTTTCTGTTAAGGATAGGACATAACAACTCATTGTGAGCTGGAATTGTATAGATATTGCCTGTATACTTGACAGAGCCATGGAATACTCATATGCAAGACGAATTCAGAGACCTACCTCATAACATTCAGAGCGGTACAGGCAATAACTTTGTTTAGTTCTGTAAACGCTAATGTTCCATTGTGTACAAAACTTGATGTTACTGAAAGTATCTTCTTGCACATTGGTAGAACACTCATAAAATTGGTTCCATACTACTCAAAATCATACGGAAAGTAAAGTAATAAGGCTTACATCAAGTTCTCACATAGCAGTTTTCAGCAAAATTCAACTCTACACTCTATCGAGCTCAATGCATTACCTTCTATTCTATGCATTTTCTGTTAAGGATAGGACATAACAACTCATTGTGAGCTGGAATTGTATAGATATTGCCTGTATACTTGTCAGAGCCATGGAATACTCATATGCAAGACGAATTCAGAGACCTACCTCATAACATTCAGAGCGGTACAGGCAATATCTTTGTTTAGTTCTGTAAACGCTAATGTTCCATTGTGTACAAAACGTGATGTTACTGAAAGTATCTTCCCGACCATTGGTAGAACACTCAAAAAATTGCTTGCATACTACTCTAAATCTTATGGAAAGTAAAATAATAAAGCTTACATCAAGTTATCTCTTAGCAGTTTTCAGCAAAATTCAACTATACACTCTACTGAGCTGAAAGCATTACCTTATATTCCATGCATTTTCTGTTAAGGTCGAGGACATAACAACTCAGGGTGAGCTGGAATTTTATAGATATTGCCTGTATACTTGTCAGAGTAATGGAATACACAAGTGCAAGATGAATTCAGGAACCTACCTCATAACATTCAGAGTGGTATAGGCAATATCTTTGTTCTGTAAACGCTAATGGTCCATTGTGTACAAAGGGTGATGTTACAGAAATTATCTTCTCGAACTTTGGTAGAACACTCATCAAATTGGTTGCATACTACTCTTAATCATATGGAAAGTAAAATAATAAGGTTTACATCAAGTTATCACATAGCAGTTTTCAGCAAAATTCAACTCTACACTCTATCGAGCTCAATGCATTACCTTCTATTCTATGCATTTTCTCTTAAGGATGGGGACATAACAACTCATTGTGAGCTGGAATTGTATAGATATTGCCTGTATACTTCTCAGAGCCATGGAATACTCAAATGCAAGATGAATTCAGGAAGCTACCTCATAACATTTAGAGTGGTACAGGCAATATCTTTGTTTAGTTCTGTAAATGCTAATGTTAATTTGTGTACAAAAGGTGATGTTACAGAAAGTATCTTCTCGAACTTTGGTAGAACACTCATAAAATTGGTTGCATACTACTCTTAATCATATGGAAAGTAAAATAATAAGGTCTACATCAAGTTATCACATAGCAGTTTTCAGCAAAATTCAACTCCACACTCTATCGAGCTCAATGCATTACCATCTATTCTATGCTTTTTCTGTTAAGGATAGGACATAACAACTCATTGTGAGCTGGAATTGTATAGATATTGCCTGTATACTTCTCAGAGCCATAGAATACGCAAATACAAGATGAATTCAGGAACCTACCTCATAACATTCAGAGTGGTGCAGGCAATATCTTTGTTTAGTTCTGTAAACGCTAATGGTCCATTGTGTACAAAGGGTGATGTTACAGAAAGTATCTTCTCGAACTTTGGTAGAACACTCATAAAATTGGTTGCATACTACACTTAATCATATGGAAAGTAAAAGAATAATGTTTACATCAAGTTATCACATAGTAGATTTCAGCAAAATTCAACTCTACCCTCTATTGATCTCAATGCAATACCTTATATACAATGCATTTTCAGTTAAGGTCGAGGACATAACAACTCAAGTTGAGCTGGATTTGCATTGATATTGCCTGTATACTTGTCAGAGCCCTGGAATACTCAAAGGCAAGACGAATTCAGGAACCTACCTCATAACATTCAGAGTGGTATTGGCAATATCTTTGCTTGTTCTGAAAAAGCTAATGATCCATTGTGTGCAAAAGGTGATGTTACAGAAAGTATCTTCTCGAACATTGGTAGAACACTCATAAAATTGGTTGCATACTACTCTAAACCATATGGAAAGTAAAATAATAAGCTTTACATCAAGTTAGCGCATAGCAGTTTTCAGCAAAATTCAGCTCTACACTCTATCGACCTCAATGCATTACCATCTATTCTATGCATTTTCTGTTAAGGATAGGACATAACAACTCATTGTGAGCTGGAATTGTATAGATATTGCCTGTATACTTGACAGAGCCATGGAATACTCATATGCAAGACGAATTCAGAGACCTACCTCATAACATTCAGAGCGGTACAGGCAATAACTTTGTTTAGTTCTGTAAACGCTAATGTTCCATTGTGTACAAAACTTGATGTTACTGAAAGTATCTTCTTGCACATTGGTAGAACACTCATAAAATTGGTTCCATACTACTCAAAATCATACGGAAAGTAAAGTAATAAGGCTTACATCAAGTTCTCACATAGCAGTTTTCAGCAAAATTCAACTCTACACTCTATCGAGCTCAATGCATTACCTTCTATTCTATGCATTTTCTGTTAAGGATAGGACATAACAACTCATTGTGAGCTGGAATTGTATAGATATTGCCTGTATACTTGTCAGAGCCATGGAATACTCATATGCAAGACGAATTCAGAGACCTACCTCATAACATTCAGAGCGGTACAGGCAATATCTTTGTTTAGTTCTGTAAACGCTAATGTTCCATTGTGTACAAAACGTGATGTTACTGAAAGTATCTTCCCGACCATTGGTAGAACACTCAAAAAATTGCTTGCATACTACTCTAAATCTTATGGAAAGTAAAATAATAAAGCTTACATCAAGTTATCTCTTAGCAGTTTTCAGCAAAATTCAACTCTACACTCTACTGAGCTGAAAGCATTACCTTATATTCCATGCATTTTCTGTTAAGGTCGAGGACATAACAACTCAGGGTGAGCTGGAATTTTATAGATATTGCCTGTATACCTGTCAGAGCAATGGAATACACAAGTGCAAGATGAATTCAGGAACCTACCTCATAACATTCAGAGTGGTATAGGCAATATCTTTGTTCTGTAAACGCTAATGGTCCATTGTGTACAAAGGGTGATGTTACAGAAATTATCTTCTCGAACTTTGGTAGAACACTCATCAAATTGGTTGCATACTGCTCTTAATCATATGGAAAGTAAAATAATAAGGTTTACATCAAGTTATCACATAGCAGTTTTCAGCAAAATTCAACTCTACACTCTATCGAGCTCAATGCATTACCTTCTATTCTATGCATTTTCTCTTAAGGATGTGGACATAACAACTCATTGTGAGCTGGATTTGTATAGATATTGCCTGTATACTTCTCAGAGCCATGGAATACTCAAATGCAAGATGAATTCAGGAAGCTACCTCATAACATTTAGAGTGGTACAGGGAATATCTTTGTTTAGTTCTGTAAATGCTAATGTTAATTTGTGTACAAAAGGTGATGTTACAGAAAGTATCTTCTCAAACTTTGGTAGAACACTCATAAAATTGGTTGCATACTAGTCTTAATCATATGGAAAGTAAAATAATAAGGTCTACATCAAGTTATCACATAGCAGTTTTCAGCAAAATTCAACTCCACACTCTATCGAGCTCAATGCATTAACATCTATTCTATGCTTTTTCTGTTAAGGATAGGACATAACAACTCATTGTGAGCTGGAATTGTATAGATATTGCCTGTATACTTGTCACAGCCATGGAATACTCAAATGCAAGACGAATTCAGGAACCTACCTTATAACATTCAGAGTGGTACAGGCAATATCTTTGTTTAGTTCTGTAAATGCTAATGTTAATTTGTGTACAAAAGGTGATGTTACAGAAAGTATCTTCTCGAACTTTGGTAGAACACTCATAAAATTGGTTGCATACTACTCTTAATCATATGGAAAGTAAAATAATGAGGTTTACATCAAGTTATCACATAGTAGTTTTCAGCAAATTTCAACTCTACACTCTATCGTGCTCAATGCAATACCTTCTATTTATTCATTTTCTGTTAAGGATAGTACATAACAACTCATTGTGAGCTGGAATTGTATAGATATTGCCTGTATTCTTCTCAGAGCCATAGAATACGCAAATACAAGATGAATTCAGGAACCTACCTCATAACATTCAGAGTGGTGCAGGCAATAACTTTGTTTAGTTCTGTAAACGCTAATGTTCCATTGTGTACAAAACTTGATGTTACTGAAAGTATCTTCTTGCACATTGGTAGAACACTCATAAAATTGGTTCCATACTACTCTAAATCATACGGAAAGTAAAGTAATAAGGCTTACATCAAGTTCTCACATAGCAGTTTTCAGCAAAATTCAACTCTACACTCTATTGATCTCAATGCAATACCTTATATACCATGCATTTTCAGTTAAGGACGAGGACATAACAACTCAAGTTGAGCTGGATTTGCATTGATATTGCCTGTATACTTGTCAGAGCCCTGGAATACTCAAAGGCCAGACGAATTCAGGAACCTACCTCATAACATTCAGAGTGGTATTGGCAATATCTTTGCTTGTTCTGAAAAAGCTAATGATCCATTGTGTGCAAAAGGTGATGTTACAGAAAGTATCTTCTCGAACATTGGTAGAACACTCATAAAATTGGTTGCATACTACTCTAAATCATATGGAAAGTAAAATAATAAGCTTTACATCAAGTTAGCGCATAGCAGTTTTCAGCAATAATTCAGCTCTACATCCTATCGACCTCAATGCATTACCATCTATTCTATGCATTTTCTGTTAAGGATAGGACATAACAACTCATTGTGAGCTGGAATTGTATAGATATTGCCTGTATACTTGACAGAGCCATGGAATACTCATATGCAAGACGAATTCAGAGACCTACCTCATAACATTCAGAGCGGTACAGGCAATATCTTTGTTTAGTTCTGTAAACGCTAATGTTCCATTGTGTACAAAACTTGATGTTACTGAAAGTATCTTCTTGCACATTGGTAGAACACTCATAAAATTGGTTCCATACTACTCTAAATCATACGGAAAGTAAAGTAATAAGGCTTACATCAAGTTCTCACATAGCAGTTTTCAGCAAAATTCAACTCTACACTCTATCGAGCTCAATGCATTACCTTCTATTCTATGCATTTTCTGTTAAGGATAGGACATAACAACTCATTGTGAGCTGGAATTGTATAGATATTGCCTGTATACTTGTCAGAGCCATGGAATACTCATATGCAAGACGAATTCAGAGACCTACCTCATAACATTCAGAGCGGTACAGGCAATATCTTTGTTTAGTTCTGTAAACGCTAATGTTCCATTGTGTACAAAACGTGATGTTACTGAAAGTATCTTCCCGACCATTGGTAGAACACTCAAAAAATTGCTTGCATACTACTCTAAATCTTATGGAAAGTAAAATAATAAAGCTTACATCAAGTTATCTCATAGCAGTTTTCAGCAAAATTCAACTGTACACTCTACTGAGCTGAAAGCATTACCTTATATTCCATGCATTTTCTGTTAAGGTCGAGGACATAACAACTCCGGGTGAGCTGGAATTTTATAGATATTGCCTGTATACTTGTCAGAGCAATGGAATACACAAGTGCAAGATGAATTCAGGAACCTACCTCATAACATTCAGAGTGGTATAGGCAATATCTTTGTTCTGTAAACGCTAATGGTCCATTGTGTACAAAGGGTGATGTTACAGAAATTATCTTCTCGAACTTTGGTAGAACACTCATCAAATTGGTTGTATACTACTCTTAATCATATGGAAAGTAAAATAATAAGGTTTACATCAAGTTAGCGCATAGCAGTTTTCAGCAAAATTCAACTCTACACTCTATCGAGCTCAATGCATTACCTTCTATTCTATGCATTTTCTCTTAAGGATGTGGACATAACAACTCATTGTGAGCTGGATTTGTATAGATATTGCCTGTATACTTCTCAGAGCCATGGAATACTCAAATGCAAGATGAATTCAGGAAGCTACCTCATAACATTTAGAGTGGTACAGGCAATATCTTTGTTTAGTTCTGTAAATGCTAATGTTAATTTGTGTACAAAAGGTGATGTTACAGAAAGTATCTTCTCGAACTTTGGTAGAACACTCATAAAATTGGTTGCATACTACTCTTAATCATATGGAAAGTAAAATAATAAGGTGTACATCAAGTTATCACATAGCAGTTTTCAGCAAAATTCAACTCCATACTCTATCGAGCTCAATGCATTACCATCTATTCTATGCTTTTTCTGTTAAGGATAGGACATAACAACTCATT
This sequence comes from Hemitrygon akajei, assembly GCF_048418815.1. Lineage (NCBI taxonomy): Eukaryota > Metazoa > Chordata > Chondrichthyes > Myliobatiformes > Dasyatidae > Hemitrygon > Hemitrygon akajei. The sequence goes on along the minus strand of NC_133136.1, from coordinate 93,223,466 downwards.
GTGAGCTGGAATTGTATAGATATTGCCGGTATACTTGTCACAGCCATGGAATACTCAAATGCAAGACGAATTCAGGAACCTACCTTATAACATTCAGAGTGGTACAGGCAATATCTTTGTTTAGTTCTGTAAATGCTAATGTTAATTTGTGTACAAAAGGTGATGTTACAGAAAGTATCTTCTCGAACTTTGGTAGAACACTCATAAAATTGGTTGCATACTACTCTTAATCATATGGAAAGTAAAATAATAAGGTTTACATCAAGTTATCACATAGCAGTTTTCAGCAAAATTCAACTCCGCACTCTATCGAGCTCAATGCATTACCTTCTATTCTATGCATTTTCTCTTAAGGATGTGGACATAACAACTCATTGTGAGCTGGAATTGTATAGATATTGCCTGTATACTTCTCAGAGCCATGGAATACTCAAATGCAAGATGAATTCAGGAACCTACCTCATAACATCCAGACTGGCATAGGCAATATCTTTGTTTGTTCTGTAAATGCTAATGTTCCATTCTGTACAAAAGGTGATGTTACAGAAAGTATCTCGAAAATTGGTAAAACACTCATAAAATTGGTTGCACACTACTCTAAATCATATGGTAAGCAAAATAATAAGGTTTACATCAAGTTAGCGCATAGCAGTTTTCAGCAAAATTCAACTCTACACTCTATCGAGCTCAATGCATTACCTTCTATTCTATGCATTTTCTGTTAAGGATAGGACATAACAACTCATTGTGAGCTGGAATTGTATAGATATTGCCTGTATACTTGTCAGAGCCATGGAATACTCATATGCAAGACGAATTCAGAGACCTACCTCATAACATTCAGAGCGGTACAGGCAATATCTTTGTTTAGTTCTGTAAACGCTAATGTTCCATTGTGTACAAAACGTGATGTTACTGAAAGTATCTTCCCGACCATTGGTAGAACACTCAAAAAATTGGTTGCATACTACTCTTAATCATATGGAAAGTAAAATAATAAGGTGTACATCAAGTTATCACATAGCAGTTTTCAGCAAAATTCAACTCCACACTCTATCGAGCTCAATGCATTACCATCTATTCTATGCTTTTTCTGTTAAGGATAGGACATAACAACTCATTGTGAGCTGGAATTGTATAGATATTGCCGGTATACTTGTCACAGCCATGGAATACTCAAATGCAAGACGAATTCAGGAACCTACCTTATAACATTCAGAGTGGTACAGGCAATATCTTTGTTTAGTTCTGTAAATGCTAATGTTAATTTGTGTACAAAAGGTGATGTTACAGAAAGTATCTTCTCGAACTTTGGTAGAACACTCATAAAATTGGTTGCATACTACTCTTAATCATATGGAAAGTAAAATAATAAGGTTTACATCAAGTTATCACATAGCAGTTTTCAGCAAAATTCAACTCCGCACTCTATCGAGCTCAATGCATTACCTTCTATTCTATGCATTTTCTCTTAAGGATGTGGACATAACAACTCATTGTGAGCTGGAAATGTATAGATATTGCCTGTATACTTCTCAGAGCCATGGAATACTCAAATGCAAGATGAATTCAGGAACCTACCTCATAACATTCAGACTGGCATAGGCAATATCTTTGTTTGTTCTGTAAATGCTAATGTTCCATTGTGTACAAAAGGTGATGTTACAGAAAGTATCTCGAAAATTGGCAAAACACTCATAAAATTGGTTGCACACTACTCTAAATCATATGGTAAGCAAAATAATAAGGTTTACATCAAGTTAGCGCATAGCAGTTTTCAGCAAAATTCAACTCTACACTCTATCGAGCTCAATGCATTACCTTCTATTCTATGCATTTTCTGTTAAGGATAGGACATAACAACTCATTGTGAGCTGGAATTGTATAGATATTGCCTGTATACTTGTCAGAGCCATGGAATACTCATATGCAAGACGAATTCAGAGACCTACCTCATAACATTCAGAGCGGTACAGGCAATATCTTTGTTTAGTTCTGTAAACGCTAATGTTCCATTGTGTACAAAACGTGATGTTACTGAAAGTATCTTCCCGACCATTGGTAGAACACTCAAAAAATTGGTTGCATACTACTCTAAATCTTATGGAAAGTAAAATAATAAGGCTTACATCAAGTTATCTCATAGCAGTTTTCAGCAAAATTCAACTCTACTCTCTATCGAGCTCAATGCATTACCTTCTATTCTATGCATTTTCTCTTAAGGATGTGGACATAACAACTCATTGTGAGCTGGAATTGTATAGATATTGCCTGTATACTCGTCAATGCCATGGAATACTCATATGCAAGACGAATTCAGAGACCTACCTCATAACATTCAGAGCGGTACAGGCAATATCTTTGTTTAGTTCTGTAAACGCTAATGTTCCATTGTGTACAAAACGTGATGTTACTGAAAGTATCTTCCCGACCATTGGTAGAACACTCAAAAAATTGGTTGCATACTAATTTAAATCTTATGGAAAGTAAAATAATAAGGCTTACATCAAGTTATCTCATAGCAGTTTTCAGCAAAATTCAACTTTACTCTCTATTGATCTCACAGCAATACCTTATATTCCATGCATTTTCAGTTAAGGATAGGACATAACAACTCAGGGTGAGCTGGAATTGCATAGATATTGCCTGTATACTTGTCAGAGCCATGGAATACTCAAAGGCAAGACGAATTCAGGAACCTATCTCATAACATTCAGAGTGGTACAGGCAATATCTTTGTTTAGTTCTGGAAACGCTAATGTTCCATTGTGTACAAAACGTGATGTTACAGAAAGTATCTTCTCGAACTTTGGTAGAACACTCATAAAATTGGTTGCATACTACTCTTAATCATATGGAAAGTAAAATAATAAGGTTTACATCAAGTTATCACATAGCAGTTTTCAGCAAAATTCAACTCCGCACTCTATCGAGCTCAATGCATTACCTTGTATTCTATGCATTTTCTCTTAAGGATGTGGACATAACAACTCATTGTGAGCTGGAATTGTATAGATATTGCCTGTATACTTCTCGGAGCCATGGAATACTCATATGCAAGACGAATTCAGAGACCTACCTCATAACATTCAGAGCGGTACAGGCAATATCTTTGTTTAGTTCTGTAAACGCTAATGTTCCATTGTGTACAAAACGTGATGTTACTGAAAGTATATTCCCGACCATTGGTAGAACACTCAAAAAATTGGTTGCATACTACTCTAAATCTTATTGAAAGTAAAATAATAAGGCTTACATCAAGTTATCTCATAGCAGTTTTCAGCAAAATTCAACTCTACTCTCTATCGAGCTCAATGCATTACCTTCTATTCTATGCATTTTCTCTTAAGGATGTGGACATAACAACTCATTGTGAGCTGGAATTGTATAGATATTGCCTGTATACTCGTCAAAGCCATGGAATACTCATATGCAAGACGAATTCAGAGACCTACCTCATAACATTCAGAGCGGTACAGGCAATATCTTTGTTTAGTTCTGTAAACGCTAATGTTCCATTGTGTACAAAACGTGATGTTACTGAAAGTATCTTCCCGACCATTGGTAGAACACTCATAAAATTGGTTGCATACTACTCTAAATCTTATGGAAAGTAAAATAATAAGGCTTACATCAAGTTATCTCATAGCAGTTTTCAGCAAAATTCAACTCTACTCTCTATCGAGCTCAATGCATTACCTTCTATTCTATGCATTTTCTCTTAAGGATGTGGACATAACAACTCATTGTGAGCTGGAATTGTATAGATATTGCCTGTATACTCGTCAAAGCCATGGTATACTCATATGCAAGACGAATTCAGAGACCTACCTCATAACATTCAGAGCGGTACAGGCAATATCTTTGTTTAGTTCTGTAAACGCTAATGTTCCATTGTGTACAAAACGTGATGTTACTGAAAGTATCTTCCCGACCATTGGTGGAACACTCAAAAAATTGGTTGCATACTACTTTAAATCATATGGAAAGTAAAATAATAAGGCTTACATCAAGTTATCTCATAGCAGTTTTCAGCAAAATTCAACTTTACTCTCTATTGATCTCACAGCAATACCTTATATTCCATGCATTTTCAGTTAAGGATAGGACATAACAACTCAGGGTGAGCTGGAATTGCATAGATATTGCCTGTATACTTGTCAGAGCCATGGAATACTCAAAGGCAAGACGAATTCAGGAACCTATCTCATAACATTCAGAGTGGTACAGGCAATATCTTTGTTTAGTTCTGTAAATGCTAATGTTGCATTGTGTACAAAAGTTGATGTTACAGAAAGTATCTTCTCGAAGATTGGTAGAACACTCATAAAACTGGTTGCATACTGTTCTAAATCATATGGAAAGTAAAATAATAAGGTTCACATCAAGTTATCACATAGCAGTTTTCAGCAAAATTCAACTCCGCACTCTATCGAGCTCAATGCATTACCTTCTATTCTATGCATTTTCTCTTAAGGATGTGGACATAACAACTCATTGTGAGCTGGAATTGTATAGATATTGCCTGTATACTTCTCAGAGCCATGGAATACTCAAATGCAAGATGAATTCAGGAACCTACCTCATAACATTCAGACTGGCATAGGCAATATCTTTGTTTGTTCTGTAAATGCTAATGTTCCATTGTGTACAAAAGGTGATGTTACAGAAAGTATCTCGAAAATTGGTAAAACACTCATAAAATTGGTTGCACACTACTCTAAATCATATGGTAAGCAAAATAATAAGGTTTACATCAAGTTAGCGCATAGCAGTTTTCAGCAAAATTCAACTCTACACTCTATCGAGCTCAATGCATTACCTTCTATTCTATCCATTTTCTATTAAGGATAGGACATAACAACTCATTGTGAGCTGGAATTGTATAGATATTGCCTGTATACTTGTCAGAGCCATGGAATACTGATATGCAAGACGAATTCAGAGACCTACCTCATAACATTCAGAGCGGTACAGGCAATATCTTTGTTTAGTTCTGTAAACGCTAATGTTCCATTGTGTACAAAACGTGATGTTACTGAAAGTATCTTCCCGACCATTGGTAGAACACTCAAAAAATTGGTTGCATACTACTCTAAATCTTATGGAAAGTAAAATAATAAGGCTTACATCAAGTTATCTCATAGCAGTTTTCAGCAGAATTCAACTCTACTCTCTATCGAGCTCAATGCATTACCTTCTATTCTATGCATTTTCTCTTAAGGATGTGGACATAACAACTCATTGTGAGCTGGAATTGTATAGATATTGCCTGTATACTCGTCAAAGCCATGGAATACTCATATGCAAGACGAATTCAGAGACCTACCTCATAACATTCAGAGCGGTACAGGCAATATCTTTGTTTAGTTCTGTAAACGCTAATGTTCCATTGTGTACAAAACGTGATGTTACTGAAAGTATCTTCCCGACCATTGGTAGAACACTCAAAAAATTGGTTGCATACTAATTTAAATCTTATGGAAAGTAAAATAATAAGGCTTACATCAAGTTATCTCATAGCAGTTTTCAGCAAAATTCAACTTTACTCTCTATTGATCTCACAGCAATACCTTATATTCCATGCATTTTCAGTTAAGGATAGGACATAACAACTCAGGGTGAGCTGGAATTGCATAGATATTGCCTGTATACTTGTCAGAGCCATGGAATACTCAAAGGCAAGACGAATTCAGGAACCTATCTCATAACATTCAGAGTGGTACAGGCAATATCTTTGTTTAGTTCTGTAAATGCTAATGTTGCATTTTGTACAAAAGTTGATGTTACAGAAAGTATCTTCTCGAACATTGGTAGAACACTCATAAAATTGGTTGCATACTACTCTTAATCATGTGGAAAGTAAAATAATAAGGTTTACATCAAGTTAGCACATAGCAGTTTTCAGCAAAATTCAACTCTACACTCTATCGAGCTCAATGCATTACCTTCTATTCTATCCATTTTCTATTAAGGATAGGACATAACAACTCATTGTGAGCTGGAATTGTATAGATATTGCCTGTATACCTGTCAGAGCCATGGAATACTCATATGCAAGACGAATTCAGAGACCTACCTCATAACATTCAGAGCGGTACAGGCAATATCTTTGTTTAGTTCTGGAAACGCTAATGTTCCATTGTGTACAAAACGTGATGTTACAGAAAGTATCTTCTCGAGCTTTGGTAGAACACTCATAAAATTGGTTGCATACTACTCTTAATCATATGGAAAGTAAAATAATAAGGTTTACATCAAGTTATCACATAGCAGTTTTCAGCAAAATTCAACTCCGCACTCTATCGAGCTCAATGCATTACCTTGTATTCTATGCATTTTCTCTTAAGGATGTGGACATAACAACTCATTGTGAGCTGGAATTGTATAGATATTGCCTGTATACTTCTCGGAGCCATGGAATACTCATATGCAAGACGAATTCAGAGACCTACCTCATAACATTCAGAGCGGTACAGGCAATATCTTTGTTTAGTTCTGTAAACGCTAATGTTCCATTGTGTACAAAACGTGATGTTACTGAAAGTATATTCCCGACCATTGGCAGAACACTCAAAAAATTGGTTGCATACTACTCTAAATCTTATGGAAAGTAAAATAATAAGGCTTACATCAAGTTATCTCATAGCAGTTTTCAGCAAAATTCAACTCTACTCTCTATCGAGCTCAATGCATTACCTTCTATTCTATGCATTTTCTCTTAAGGATGTGGACATAACAACTCATTGTGAGCTGGATTTGTATAGATATTGCCTGTATACTCGTCAAAGCCATGGAATACTCATATGCAAGACGAATTCAGAGACCTACCTCATAACATTCAGAGCGGTACAGGCAATATCTTTGTTTAGTTCTGTAAACGCTAATGTTGCATTGTGTACAAAAGTTGATGTTACAGAAAGTATCTTCTCGAACATTGGTAGAACACTCATAAAACTGGTTGCATACTGTTCTAAATCATATGGAAAGTAAAATAATAAGGTTCACATCAAGTTATCACATAGCAGTTTTCAGCAAAATTCAACTCTACACTCTACTGAGCTGAAAGCATTACCTTATATTCCATGCATTTTCTGTTAACGACGAGGACATAACAACTCAGGGTGAGCTGGAATTTTATAGATATTGCCTGTATACTTGTCAGAGCAATGGAATACACAAGTGCAAGATGAATTTAGGAACCTACCTCATAACATTCAGAGTGGTATAGGCAATATATTTGTTCTGTAAACGCTAATGGTCCATTGTGTACAAAAGGTGATGTTACAGAAAGTATCTTCTCGAACTTTGGTAGAACACTCATAAAATTGGTTGCATACTACTCTTAATCATATGGAAAGTAAAATAATAAGGTTTACATCAAGTTATCACATAGCAGTTTTCAGCAAAATTCAACTCCGCACTCTATCGAGCTCAATGCATTACCTTGTATTCTATGCATTTTCTCTTAAGGATGTGGACATAACAACTCATTGTGAGCTGGAATTGTATAGATATTGCCTGTATACTCGTCAAAGCCATGGAATACTCATATGCAAGACGAATTCAGAGACCTACCTCATAACATTCAGAGCGGTACAGGCAATATCTTTGTTTAGTTCTGTAAACGCTAATGTTCCATTGTGTACAAAACGTGATGTTACTGAAAGTATCTTCCCGACCATTGGTGGAACACTCAAAAAATTGGTTGCATACTACTTTAAATCATATGGAAAGTAAAATAATAAGGCTTACATCAAGTTATCTCATAGCAGTTTTCAGCAAAATTCAACTTTACTCTCTATTGATCTCACAGCAATACCTTATATTCCATGCATTTTCAGTTAAGGATAGGACATAACAACTCAGGGTGAGCTGGAATTGCATAGATATTGCCTGTATACTTGTCAGAGCCATGGAATACTCAAAGGCAAGACGAATTCAGGAACCTATCTCATAACATTCAGAGTGGTACAGGCAATATCTTTGTTTAGTTCTGTAAATGCTAATGTTGCATTGTGTACAAAAGTTGATGTTACAGAAAGTATCTTCTCGAACATTGGTAGAACACTCATAAAACTGGTTGCATACTGTTCTAAATCATATGGAAAGTAAAATAATAAGGTTCACATCAAGTTATCACATAGCAGTTTTCAGCAAAATTCAACTCTACACTCTACTGAGCTGAAAGCATTACCTTATATTCCATGCATTTTCTGTTAACGACGAGGACATAACAACTCAGGGTGAGCTGGAATTTTATAGATATTGCCTGTATACTTGTCAGAGCAATGGAATACACAAGTGCAAGATGAATTTAGGAACCTACCTCATAACATTCAGAGTGGTATAGGCAATATATTTGTTCTGTAAACGCTAATGGTCCATTGTGTACAAAAGGTGATGTTACAGAAAGTAACTTCTCGAACTTTGGTAGAACACTCATAAAATTGGTTGCATACTACTCTTAAACATGTGGAAAGTAAAATAATGAGGTTTACATCAAGTTATCACATAGCAGTTTTCAGCAAAATTCAACTCCACACTCTATCGAGCTCAATGCATTACCATCTATTCTATGCTTTTTCTGTTAAGGATAGGACATAACAACTCATTGTGAGCTGGAATTGTATAGATATTGCCTGTATACTTGTCACAGCCATGGAATACTCAAATGCAAGACGAATTCAGGAACCTACCTTATAACATTCAGAGTGGTACAGGCAATATCTTTGTTTAGTTCTGTAAATGCTAATGTTAATTTGTGTACAAAAGGTGATGTTACAGAAAGTATCTTCTCGAACTTTGGTAGAACACTCATAAAATTGGTTGCATACTACTCTTAATCATATGGAAAGTAAAATAATAAGGTTTACATCAAGTTATCACATAGCAGTTTTCAGCAAAATTCAACTCCGCACTCTATCGAGCTCAATGCATTACGTTGTATTCTATGCATTTTCTCTTAAGGATGTGGACATAACAACTCATTGTGAGCTGGAATTGTATAGATATTGCCTGTATACTTCTCAGAGCCATGGAATACTCATATGCAAGACGAATTCAGAGACCTACCTCATAACATTCAGAGCGGTACAGGCAATATCTTTGTTTAGTTCTGTAAACGCTAATGTTCCATTGTGTACAAAACGTGATGTTACTGAAAGTATCTTCCCGACCATTGGTAGAACACTCAAAAAATTGGTTGCATACTACTCTAAATCTTATGGAAAGTAAAATAATAAGGCTTACATCAAGTTATCTCATAGCAGTTTTCAGCAAAATTCAACTCTACTCTCTATCGAGCTCAATGCATTACCTTCTATTCTATGCATTTTCTCTTAAGGATGTGGACATAACAACTCATTGTGAGCTGGAATTGTATAGATATTGCCTGTATACTCGTCAAAGCCATGGAATACTCATATGCAAGACGAATTCAGAGACCTACCTCATAACATTCAGAGCGGTACAGGCAATATCTTTGTTTAGTTCTGTAAACGCTAATGTTCCATTGTGTACAAAACGTGATGTTACTGAAAGTATCTTACCGACCATTGGTGGAACACTCAAAAAATTGGTTGCATACTACTTTAAATCTTATGGAAAGTAAAATAAAAAGGCTTACATCAAGTTATCTCATAGCAGTTTTCAGCAAAATTCAACTTTACTCTCTATTGATCTCACAGCAATACCTTATATTCCATGCATTTTCAGTTAAGGATAGGACATAACAACTCAGCGTGAGCTGGAATTGCATAGATATTGCCTGTATACTTGTCAGAGCCATGGAATACTCAAAGGCAAGACGAATTCAGGAACCTATCTCATAACATTCAGAGTGGTACAGGCAATATCTTTGTTTAGTTCTGTAAATGCTAATGTTGCATTGTGTACAAAAGTTGATGTTACAGAAAGTATCTTCTCGAACATTGGTAGAACACTCATAAAACTGGTTGCATACTGTTCTAAATCATATGGAAAGTAAAATAATAAGGTTTACATCAAGTTAGCACATAGCAGTTTTCAGCAAAATTCAACTCTACACTCTATCGAGCTCAATGCATTACCTTCTATTCTATCCATTATCTATTAAGGATAGGACATAACAACTCATTGTGAGCTGGAATTGTATAGATATTGCCTGTATACTTGTCAGAGCCATGGAATACTCATATGCAAGACGAATTCAGAGACCTACCTCATAACATTCAGAGCAGTACAGGCAATATCTTTGTTTAGTTCTGTAAATGCTAATGTTCCATTGTGTACAAAACGTGATGTTACAGAAAGTATCTTCTCGAGCATTGGTAGAACACTCATAAAATTGGTTGCATACTACTCTTAATCATATGGAAAGTAAAATAATAAGGTTTACATCAAGTTAGCACATAGCAGTTTTCAACAAAATTCAACTCTACACTCTATCGAGCTCAATGCATTACCTTCTATTCTATCCATTTTCTATTAAGGATAGGACATAACAACTCATTGTGAGCTGGAATTGTATAGATATTGCCTGTATACCTGTCAGAGCCATGGAATACTCATATGCAAGACGAATTCAGAGACCTACCTCATAACATTCAGAGCGGTACAGGCAATATCTTTGTTTAGTTCTGTAAACGCTAATGTTCCATTGTGTACAAAACGTGATGTTACAGAAAGTATCTTCTCGAACATTGGTAGAACACTCATAAAACTGGTTGCATACTGTTCTAAATCATATGGAATGTAAAATAATAAGGTTCACATCAAGTTATCACATAGCAGTTTTCAGCAAAATTCAACTCTACACTCTACTGAGCTGAAAGCATTACCTTATATTCCATGCATTTTCTGTTAAGGACGAGGACATAACAACTCAGGGTGAGCTGGAATTTTATAGATATTGCCTGTATACTTGTCAGAGCAATGGAATACACAAGTGCAAGATGAATTTAGGAACCTACCTCATAACATTCAGAGTGGTATAGGCAATATCTTTGTTCTGTAAACGCTAATGGTCCATTGTGTACAAAAGGTGATGTTACAGAAAGTAACTTCTCGAACTTTGGTAGAACACTCATAAAATTGGTTGCATACTACTCTTAATCATATGGAAAGTAAAATAATGAGGTTTACATCAAGTTATCACATAGCAGTTTTCAGCAAAATTCAACTCCACACTCTATCGAGCTCAATGCATTACCATCTATTCTATGCTTTTTCTGTTAAGGATAGGACATAACAACTCATTGTGAGCTGGAATTGTATAGATATTGCCTGTATACTTGTCACAGCCATGGAATACTCAAATGCAAGACGAATTCAGGAACCTACCTTATAACATTCAGAGTGGTACAGGCAATATCTTTGTTTAGTTCTGTAAATGCTAATGTTAATTTGTGTACAAAAGGTGATGTTACAGAAAGTATCTTCTCGAACTTTGGTAGAACACTCATAAAATTGGTTGCATACTACTCTTAATCATATGGAAAGTAAAATAATAAGGTTTACATCAAGTTATCACATAGCAGTTTTCAGCAAAATTCAACTCCGCACTCTATCGAGCTCAATGCATTACCTTCTATTCTATGCATTTTCTCTTAAGGATGTGGACATAACAACTCATTGTGAGCTGGAATTGTATAGATATTGCCTGTATACTTCTCAGAGCCATGGAATACTCATATGCAAGACGAATTCAGAGACCTACCTCATAACATTCAGAGCGGTACAGGCAATATCTTTGTTTAGTTCTGTAAACGCTAATGTTCCATTGTGTACAAAACGTGATGTTACTGAAAGTATCTTCCCGACCATTGGTAGAACACTCAAAAGATGGGTTGCATACTACTCTAAATCTTATGGAAAGTAAAATAATAAGGCTTACATCAAGTTATCTCATAGCAGTTTTCAGCAAAATTCAACTCTACTCTCTATCGAGCTCAATGCATTACCTTCTATTCTATGCATTTTCTCTTAAGGATGTGGACATAACAACTCATTGTGAGCTGGAATTGTATAGATATTGCCTGTATACTCGTCAAAGCCATGGAATACTCATATGCAAGACGAATTCAGAGACCTACCTCATAACATTCAGAGCGGTACAGGCAATATCTTTGTTTAGTTCTGTAAACGCTAATGTTCCATTGTGTACAAAACGTGATGTTACTGAAAGTATCTTACCGACCATTGGTGGAACACTCAAAAAATTGGTTGCATACTACTTTAAATCTTATGGAAAGTAAAATAAAAAGGCTTACATCAAGTTATCTCATAGCAGTTTTCAGCAAAATTCAACTTTACTCTCTATTGATCTCACAGCAATACCTTATATTCCATGCATTTTCAGTTAAGGATAGGACATAACAACTCAGCGTGAGCTGGAATTGCATAGATATTGCCTGTATACTTGTCAGAGCCATGGAATACTCAAAGGCAAGACGAATTCAGGAACCTATCTCATAACATTCAGAGTGGTACAGGCAATATCTTTGTTTAGTTCTGTAAATGCTAATGTTGCATTGTGTACAAAAGTTGATGTTACAGAAAGTATCTTCTCGAACATTGGTAGAACACTCATAAAACTGGTTGCATACTGTTCTAAATCATATGGAAAGTAAAATAATAAGGTTTACATCAAGTTAGCACATAGCAGTTTTCAGCAAAATTCAACTCTACACTCTATCGAGCTCAATGCATTACCTTCTATTCTATCCATTATCTATTAAGGATAGGACATAACAACTCATTGTGAGCTGGAATTGTATAGATATTGCCTGTATACTTGTCAGAGCCATGGAATACTCATATGCAAGACGAATTCAGAGACCTACCTCATAACATTCAGAGCAGTACAGGCAATATCTTTGTTTAGTTCTGTAAATGCTAATGTTCCATTGTGTACAAAACGTGATGTTACAGAAAGTATCTTCTCGAGCATTGGTAGAACACTCATAAAATTGGTTGCATACTACTCTTAATCATATGGAAAGTAAAATAATAAGGTTTACATCAAGTTAGCACATAGCAGTTTTCAACAAAATTCAACTCTACACTCTATCGAGCTCAATGCATTACCTTCTATTCTATCCATTTTCTATTAAGGATAGGACATAACAACTCATTGTGAGCTGGAATTGTATAGATATTGCCTGTATACCTGTCAGAGCCATGGAATACTCATATGCAAGACGAATTCAGAGACCTACCTCATAACATTCAGAGCGGTACAGGCAATATCTTTGTTTAGTTCTGTAAACGCTAATGTTCCATTGTGTACAAAACGTGATGTTACAGAAAGTATCTTCTCGAACATTGGTAGAACACTCATAAAACTGGTTGCATACTGTTCTAAATCATATGGAATGTAAAATAATAAGGTTCACATCAAGTTATCACATAGCAGTTTTCAGCAAAATTCAACTCTACACTCTACTGAGCTGAAAGCATTACCTTATATTCCATGCATTTTCTGTTAAGGACGAGGACATAACAACTCAGGGTGAGCTGGAATTTTATAGATATTGCCTGTATACTTGTCAGAGCAATGGAATACACAAGTGCAAGATGAATTTAGGAACCTACCTCATAACATTCAGAGTGGTATAGGCAATATCTTTGTTCTGTAAACGCTAATGGTCCATTGTGTACAAAAGGTGATGTTACAGAAAGTAACTTCTCGAACTTTGGTAGAACACTCATAAAATTGGTTGCATACTACTCTTAATCATATGGAAAGTAAAATAATGAGGTTTACATCAAGTTATCACATAGCAGTTTTCAGCAAAATTCAACTCCACACTCTATCGAGCTCAATGCATTACCATCTATTCTATGCTTTTTCTGTTAAGGATAGGACATAACAACTCATTGTGAGCTGGAATTGTATAGATATTGCCTGTATACTTGTCACAGCCATGGAATACTCAAATGCAAGACGAATTCAGGAACCTACCTTATAACATTCAGAGTGGTACAGGCAATATCTTTGTTTAGTTCTGTAAATGCTAATGTTAATTTGTGTACAAAAGGTGATGTTACAGAAAGTATCTTCTCGAACTTTGGTAGAACACTCATAAAATTGGTTGCATACTACTCTTAATCATATGGAAAGTAAAATAATAAGGTTTACATCAAGTTATCACATAGCAGTTTTCAGCAAAATTCAACTCCGCACTCTATCGAGCTCAATGCATTACCTTCTATTCTATGCATTTTCTCTTAAGGATGTGGACATAACAACTCATTGTGAGCTGGAATTGTATAGATATTGCCTGTATACTTCTCAGAGCCATGGAATACTCATATGCAAGACGAATTCAGAGACCTACCTCATAACATTCAGAGCGGTACAGGCAATATCTTTGTTTAGTTCTGTAAACGCTAATGTTCCATTGTGTACAAAACGTGATGTTACTGAAAGTATCTTCCCGACCATTGGTAGAACACTCAAAAGATGGGTTGCATACTACTCTAAATCTTATGGAAAGTAAAATAATAAGGCTTACATCAAGTTATCTCATAGCAGTTTTCAGCAAAATTCAACTCTACTCTCTATCGAGCTCAATGCATTACCTTCTATTCTATGCATTTTCTCTTAAGGATGTGGACATAACAACTCATTGTGAGCTGGAATTGTATAGATATTGCCTGTATACTCGTCAAAGCCATGGAATACTCATATGCAAGACGAATTCAGAGACCTACCTCATAACATTCAGAGCGGTACAGGCAATATCTTTGTTTAGTTCTGTAAACGCTAATGTTCCATTGTGTACAAAACGTGATGTTACTGAAAGTATCTTACCGACCATTGGTGGAACACTCAAAAAATTGGTTGCATACTACTTTAAATCTTATGGAAAGTAAAATAAAAAGGCTTACATCAAGTTATCTCATAGCAGTTTTCAGCAAAATTCAACTTTACTCTCTATTGATCTCACAGCAATACCTTATATTCCATGCATTTTCAGTTAAGGATAGGACATAACAACTCAGCGTGAGCTGGAATTGCATAGATATTGCCTGTATACTTGTCAGAGCCATGGAATACTCAAAGGCAAGACGAATTCAGGAACCTATCTCATAACATTCAGAGTGGTACAGGCAATATCTTTGTTTAGTTCTGTAAATGCTAATGTTGCATTGTGTACAAAAGTTGATGTTACAGAAAGTATCTTCTCGAACATTGGTAGAACACTCATAAAACTGGTTGCATACTGTTCTAAATCATATGGAAAGTAAAATAATAAGGTTTACATCAAGTTAGCACATAGCAGTTTTCAGCAAAATTCAACTCTACACTCTATCGAGCTCAATGCATTACCTTCTATTCTATCCATTATCTATTAAGGATAGGACATAACAACTCATTGTGAGCTGGAATTGTATAGATATTGCCTGTATACTTGTCAGAGCCATGGAATACTCATATGCAAGACGAATTCAGAGACCTACCTCATAACATTCAGAGCAGTACAGGCAATATCTTTGTTTAGTTCTGTAAACGCTAATGTTCCATTGTGTACAAAACGTGATGTTACAGAAAGTATCTTCTCGAACATTGGTAGAACACTCATAAAATTGGTTGCATACTACTCTTAATCATATGGAAAGTAAAATAATAAGGTTTACATCAAGTTAGCACATAGCAGTTTTCAACAAAATTCAACTCTACACTCTATCGAGCTCAATGCATTACCTTCTATTCTATCCATTTTCTATTAAGGATAGGACATAACAACTCATTGTGAGCTGGAATTGTATAGATATTGCCTGTATACCTGTCAGAGCCATGGAATACTCATATGCAAGACGAATTCAGAGACCTACCTCATAACATTCAGAGCGGTACAGGCAATATCTTTGTTTAGTTCTGTAAACGCTAATGTTCCATTGTGTACAAAACGTGATGTTACAGAAAGTATCTTCTCGAACATTGGTAGAACACTCATAAAACTGGTTGCATACTGTTCTAAATCATATGGAATGTAAAATAATAAGGTTCACATCAAGTTATCACATAGCAGTTTTCAGCAAAATTCAACTCTACACTCTACTGAGCTGAAAGCATTACCTTATATTCCATGCATTTTCTGTTAAGGACGAGGACATAACAACTCAGGGTGAGCTGGAATTTTATAGATATTGCCTGTATACTTGTCAGAGCAATGGAATACACAAGTGCAAGATGAATTTAGGAACCTACCTCATAACATTCAGAGTGGTATAGGCAATATCTTTGTTCTGTAAACGCTAATGGTCCATTGTGTACAAAAGGTGATGTTACAGAAAGTAACTTCTCGAACTTTGGTAGAACACTCATAAAATTGGTTGCATACTACTCTTAATCATATGGAAAGTAAAATAATGAGGTTTACATCAAGTTATCACATAGCAGTTTTCAGCAAAATTCAACTCCACACTCTATCGAGCTCAATGCATTACCATCTATTCTATGCTTTTTCTGTTAAGGATAGGACATAACAACTCATTGTGAGCTGGAATTGTATAGATATTGCCTGTATACTTGTCACAGCCATGGAATACTCAAATGCAAGACGAATTCAGGAACCTACCTTATAACATTCAGAGTGGTACAGGCAATATCTTTGTTTAGTTCTGTAAATGCTAATGTTAATTTGTGTACAAAAGGTGATGTTACAGAAAGTATCTTCTCGAACTTTGGTAGAACACTCATAAAATTGGTTGCATACTACTCTTAATCATATGGAAAGTAAAATAATAAGGTTTACATCAAGTTATCACATAGCAGTTTTCAGCAAAATTCAACTCCGCACTCTATCGAGCTCAATGCATTACCTTCTATTCTATGCATTTTCTCTTAAGGATGTGGACATAACAACTCATTGTGAGCTGGAATTGTATAGATATTGCCTGTATACTTCTCAGAGACATGGAATACTCATATGCAAGACGAATTCAGAGACCTACCTCATAACATTCAGAGCGGTACAGGCAATATCTTTGTTTAGTTCTGTAAACGCTAATGTTCCATTGTGTACAAAACGTGATGTTACTGAAAGTATCTTCCCGACCATTGGTAGAACACTCAAAAGATGGGTTGCATACTACTCTAAATCTTATGGAAAGTAAAATAATAAGGCTTACATCAAGTTATCTCATAGCAGTTTTCAGCAAAATTCAACTCTACTCTCTATCGAGCTCAATGCATTACCTTCTATTCTATGCATTTTCTCTTAAGGATGTGGACATAACAACTCATTGTGAGCTGGAATTGTATAGATATTGCCTGTATACTCGTCAAAGCCATGGAATACTCATATGCAAGACGAATTCAGAGACCTACCTCATAACATTCAGAGCGGTACAGGCAATATCTTTGTTTAGTTCTGTAAACGCTAATGTTCCATTGTGTACAAAACGTGATGTTACTGAAAGTATCTTACCGACCATTGGTGGAACACTCAAAAAATTGGTTGCATACTACTTTAAATCTTATGGAAAGTAAAATAAAAAGGCTTACATCAAGTTATCTCATAGCAGTTTTCAGCAAAATTCAACTTTACTCTCTATTGATCTCACAGCAATACCTTATATTCCATGCATTTTCAGTTAAGGATAGGACATAACAACTCAGCGTGAGCTGGAATTGCATAGATATTGCCTGCATACTTGTCAGAGCCATGGAATACTCAAAGGCAAGACGAATTCAGGAACCTATCTCATAACATTCAGAGTGGTACAGGCAATATCTTTGTTTAGTTCTGTAAATGCTAATGTTGCATTGTGTACAAAAGTTGATGTTACAGAAAGTATCTTCTCGAACATTGGTAGAACACTCATAAAACTGGTTGCATACTGTTCTAAATCATATGGAAAGTAAAATAATAAGGTTTACATCAAGTTAGCACATAGCAGTTTTCAGCAAAATTCAACTCTACACTCTATCGAGCTCAATGCATTACCTTCTATTCTATCCATTATCTATTAAGGATAGGACATAACAACTCATTGTGAGCTGGAATTGTATAGATATTGCCTGTATACTTGTCAGAGCCATGGAATACTCATATGCAAGACGAATTCAGAGACCTACCTCATAACATTCAGAGCAGTACAGGCAATATCTTTGTTTAGTTCTGTAAACGCTAATGTTCCATTGTGTACAAAACGTGATGTTACAGAAAGTATCTTCTCGAACATTGGTAGAACACTCATAAAATTGGTTGCATACTACTCTTAATCATATGGAAAGTAAAATAATAAGGTTTACATCAAGTTAGCACATAGCAGTTTTCAACAAAATTCAACTCTACACTCTATCGAGCTCAATGCATTACCTTCTATTCTATCCATTTTCTATTAAGGATAGGACATAACAACTCATTGTGAGCTGGAATTGTATAGATATTGCCTGTATACCTGTCAGAGCCATGGAATACTCATATGCAAGACGAATTCAGAGACCTACCTCATAACATTCAGAGCGGTACAGGCAATATCTTTGTTTAGTTCTGTAAACGCTAATGTTCCATTGTGTACAAAACGTGATGTTACAGAAAGTATCTTCTCGAACATTGGTAGAACACTCATAAAACTGGTTGCATACTGTTCTAAATCATATGGAATGTAAAATAATAAGGTTCACATCAAGTTATCACATAGCAGTTTTCAGCAAAATTCAACTCTACACTCTACTGAGCTGAAAGCATTACCTTATATTCCATGCATTTTCTGTTAAGGACGAGGACATAACAACTCAGGGTGAGCTGGAATTTTATAGATATTGCCTGTATACTTGTCAGAGCAATGGAATACACAAGTACAAGATGAATTTAGGAACCTACCTCATAACAGTCAGAGTGGTATAGGCAATATCTTTGTTCTGTAAACGCTAATGGTCCATTGTGTACAAAAGGTGATGTTACAGAAAGTAACTTCTCGAACTTTGGTAGAACACTCATAAAATTGGTTGCATACTACTCTTAATCATATGGAAAGTAAAATAATGAGGTTTACATCAAGTTATCACATAGCAGTTTTCAGCAAAATTCAACTCCACACTCTATCGAGCTCAATGCATTACCATCTATTCTATGCTTTTTCTGTTAAGGATAGGACATAACAACTCATTGTGAGCTGGAATTGTATAGATATTGCCTGTATACTTGTCACAGCCATGGAATACTCAAATGCAAGACGAATTCAGGAACCTACCTTATAACATTCAGAGTGGTACAGGCAATATCTTTGTTTAGTTCTGTAAATGCTAATGTTAATTTGTGTACAAAAGGTGATGTTACAGAAAGTATCTTCTCGAACTTTGGTAGAACACTCATAAAATTGGTTGCATACTACTCTTAATCATATGGAAAGTAAAATAATAAGGTTTACATCAAGTTATCACATAGCAGTTTTCAGCAAAATTCAACTCCGCACTCTATCGAGCTCAATGCATTACCTTCTATTCTATGCATTTTCTCTTAAGGATGTGGACATAACAACTCATTGTGAGCTGGAATTGTATAGATATTGCCTGTATACTTCTCAGAGCCATGGAATACTCATATGCAAGACGAATTCAGAGACCTACCTCATAACATTCAGAGCGGTACAGGCAATATCTTTGTTTAGTTCTGTAAACGCTAATGTTCCATTGTGTACAAAACGTGATGTTACTGAAAGTATCTTCCCGACCATTGGTAGAACACTCAAAAGATTGGTTGCATACTACTCTAAATCTTATGGAAAGTAAAATAATAAGGCTTACATCAAGTTATCTCATAGCAGTTTTCAGCAAAATTCAACTCTACTCTCTATCGAGCTCAATGCATTACCTTCTATTCTATGCATTTTCTCTTAAGGATGTGGACATAACAACTCATTGTGAGCTGGAATTGTATAGATATTGCCTGTATACTCGTCAAAGCCATGGAATACTCATATGCAAGACGAATTCAGAGACCTACCTCATAACATTCAGAGCGGTACAGGCAATATCTTTGTTTAGTTCTGTAAACGCTAATGTTCCATTGTGTACAAAACGTGATGTTACTGAAAGTATCTTCCCGACCATTGGTAGAACACTCAAAAAATTGGTTGCATACTACTTTAAATCTTATGGAAAGTAAAATAATAAGGCTTACATCAAGTTATCTCATAGCAGTTTTCAGCAAAATTCAACTTTACTCTCTATTGATCTCACAGCAATACCTTATATTCCATGCATTTTCAGTTAAGGATAGGACATAACAACTCAGGGTGAGCTGGAATTGCATAGATATTGCCTGTATACTTGTCAGAGCCATGGAATACTCAAAGGCAAGACGAATTCAGGAACCTATCTCATAACATTCAGAGTGGTACAGGCAATATCTTTGTTTAGTTCTGTAAATGCTAATGTTGCATTGTGTAGAAAACGTGATGTTACTGAAAGTACCTTCCCGACCATTGGTAGAACACTCAAAAAATTGGTTGCATACTACTCTAAATCTTATGGAAAGTAAAATAATAAGGCTTACATCAAGTTATCTCATAGCAGTTTTCAGCAAAATTCAACTTTACTCTCTATTGATCTCACAGCAATACCTTATATTCCATGCATTTTCAGTTAAGGATAGGATATAACAACTCAGGGTGTGCTGGAATTGCATAGATATTGCCTGTATACTTGTCAGAGCCATGGAATACTCAAAGGCAAGACGAATTCAGGAACCTATCTCATAACATTCAGAGTGGTACAGGCAATATCTTTGTTTAGTTCTGTAAATGCTAATGTTGCATTGTGTACAAAAGTTGATGTTACAGAAAGTATCTTCTCGAACATTGGTAGAACACTCATAAAACTGGTTGCATACTGTTCTAAATCATATGGAAAGTAAAATAATAAGGTTTACATCAAGTTAGCACATAGCAGTTTTCAGCAAAATTCAACTCTACACTCTATCGAGCTCAATGCATTACCTTCTATTCTATGCATTTTCTCTTAAGGATGTGGACATAAAAACTCATTGTGAGGTGGAATTGTATAGATATTGCCTGTATACTTCTCAGAGCCATGGAATACTCATATGCAAGACGAATTCAGAGACCTACCTCATAACATTCAGAGCGGTACAGGCAATATCTTTGTTTAGTTCTGTAAACGCTAATGTTCCATTGTGTACAAAACGTGATGTTACTGAAAGTATCTTCCCGACCATTGGTAGAACACTCAAAAAATTGGTTGCATACTACTCTAAATCTTATGGAAAGTAAAATAATAAGGCTTACATCAAGTTATCTCATAGCAGTTTTCAGCAAAATTCAACTCTACTCTCTATCGAGCTCAATGCATTACCTTCTATTCTATGCATTTTCTCTTAAGGATGTGGACATAACAACTCATTGTGAGCTGGAATTGTATAGATATTGCCTGTATACTCGTCAAAGCCATGGAATACTCATATGCAAGACGAATTCAGAGACCTACCTCATAACATTCAGAGCGGTACAGGCAATATCTTTGTTTAGTTCTGTAAACGCTAATGTTCCATTGTGTACAAAACGTGATGTTACTGAAAGTATCTTCCCGACCATTGGTAGAACACTCAAAAAATTGGTTGCATACTACTTTAAATCTTATGGAAAGTAAAATAATAAGGCTTACATCAAGTTATCTCATAGCAGTTTTCAGCAAAATTCAACTTTACTCTCTATTGATCTCACAGCAATACCTTATATTCCATGCATTTTCAGTTAAGGATAGGACATAACAACTCAGGGTGAGCTGGAATTGCATAGATATTGCCTGTATACTTGTCAGAGCCATGGAATACTCAAAGGCAAGACGAATTCAGGAACCTATCTCCTAACATTCAGAGTGGTACAGGCAATATCTTTGTTTAGTTCTGTAAATGCTAATGTTGCATTGTGTACAAAAGTTGATGTTACAGAAAGTATCTTCTCGAACATTGGTAGAACTCTCATAAAACTGGTTGCATACTGTTCTAAATCATATGGAAAGTAAAATAATAAGGTTTACATCAAGTTAGCACATAGCAGGTTTCAGCAAAATTCAACTCTACACTCTATCGAGCTCAATGCATTACCTTCTATTCTATCCATTTTCTATTAAGGATAGGACATAACAACTCATTGTGAGCTGGAATTGTATCGATATTGCCTGTATACTTGTCAGAGCCATGGAATACTCATATGCTAGACGAATTCAGAGACCTACCTCATAACATTCAGAGCGGTACAGGCAATATCTTTGTTTAGTTCTGTAAACGCTAATGTTCCATTGTGTACAAAACGTGATGTTACAGAAAGTATCTTCTCGAACATTGGTAGAACACTCATAAAATTGGTTGCATACTACTCTTAATCATATGGAAAGTAAAATAATAAGGTTTACATCAAGTTAGCACATAGCAGTTTTCAGCAAAATTCAACTCTACACTCTATCGAGCTCAATGCATTACCTTCTATTCTATCCATTTTCTATTAAGGATAGGACATAACAACTCATTGTGAGCTGGAATTGTATAGATATTGCCTGTATACTTGTCAGAGCCATGGAATACTCATATGCAAGACGAATTCAGAGACCTACCTCATAACATTCAGAGCAGTACAGGCAATATCTTTGTTTAGTTCTGTAAACGCTAATGTTCCATTGTGTACAAAACGTGATGTTACAGAAAGTATCTTCTCGAACATTGGTAGAACACTCATAAAATTGGTTGCATACTACTCTTAATCATATGGAAAGTAAAATAATAAGGTTTACATCAAGTTAGCACATAGCAGTTTTCAACAAAATTCAACTCTACACTCTATCGAGCTCAATGCATTACCTTCTATTCTATCCATTTTCTATTAAGGATAGGACATAACAACTCATTGTGAGCTGGAATTGTATAGATATTGCCTGTATACCTGTCAGAGCCATGGAATACTCATATGCAAGACGAATTCAGAGACCTACCTCATAACATTCAGAGCGGTACAGGCAATATCTTTGTTTAGTTCTGTAAACGCTAATGTTCCATTGTGTACAAAACGTGATGTTACAGAAAGTATCTTCTCGAACATTGGTAGAACACTCATAAAACTGGTTGCATACTGTTCTAAATCATATGGAATGTAAAATAATAAGGTTCACATCAAGTTATCACATAGCAGTTTTCAGCAAAATTCAACTCTACACTCTACTGAGCTGAAAGCATTACCTTATATTCCATGCATTTTCTGTTAAGGACGAGGACATAACAACTCAGGGTGAGCTGGAATTTTATAGATATTGCCTGTATACTTGTCAGAGCAATGGAATACACAAGTGCAAGATGAATTTAGGAACCTACCTCATAACATTCAGAGTGGTATAGGCAATATCTTTGTTCTGTAAACGCTAATGGTCCATTGTGTACAAAAGGTGATGTTACAGAAAGTAACTTCTCGAACTTTGGTAGAACACTCATAAAATTGGTTGCATACTACTCTTAATCATATGGAAAGTAAAATAATGAGGTTTACATCAAGTTATCACATAGCAGTTTTCAGCAAAATTCAACTCCACACTCTATCGAGCTCAATGCATTACCATCTATTCTATGCTTTTTCTGTTAAGGATAGGACATAACAACTCATTGTGAGCTGGAATTGTATAGATATTGCCTGTATACTTGTCACAGCCATGGAATACTCAAATGCAAGACGAATTCAGGAACCTACCTTATAACATTCAGAGTGGTACAGGCAATATCTTTGTTTAGTTCTGTAAATGCTAATGTTAATTTGTGTACAAAAGGTGATGTTACAGAAAGTATCTTCTCGAACTTTGGTAGAACACTCATAAAATTGGTTGCATACTACTCTTAATCATATGGAAAGTAAAATAATAAGGTTTACATCAAGTTATCACATAGCAGTTTTCAGCAAAATTCAACTCCGCACTCTATCGAGCTCAATGCATTACCTTCTATTCTATGCATTTTCTCTTAAGGATGTGGACATAACAACTCATTGTGAGCTGGAATTGTATAGATATTGCCTGTATACTTCTCAGAGCCATGGAATACTCATATGCAAGACGAATTCAGAGACCTACCTCATAACATTCAGAGCGGTACAGGCAATATCTTTGTTTAGTTCTGTAAACGCTAATGTTCCATTGTGTACAAAACGTGATGTTACTGAAAGTATCTTCCCGACCATTGGTAGAACACTCAAAAGATTGGTTGCATACTACTCTAAATCTTATGGAAAGTAAAATAATAAGGCTTACATCAAGTTATCTCATAGCAGTTTTCAGCAAAATTCAACTCTACTCTCTATCGAGCTCAATGCATTACCTTCTATTCTATGCATTTTCTCTTAAGGATGTGGACATAACAACTCATTGTGAGCTGGAATTGTATAGATATTGCCTGTATACTCGTCAAAGCCATGGAATACTCATATGCAAGACGAATTCAGAGACCTACCTCATAACATTCAGAGCGGTACAGGCAATATCTTTGTTTAGTTCTGTAAACGCTAATGTTCCATTGTGTACAAAACGTGATGTTACTGAAAGTATCTTCCCGACCATTGGTAGAACACTCAAAAAATTGGTTGCATACTACTTTAAATCTTATGGAAAGTAAAATAATAAGGCTTACATCAAGTTATCTCATAGCAGTTTTCAGCAAAATTCAACTTTACTCTCTATTGATCTCACAGCAATACCTTATATTCCATGCATTTTCAGTTAAGGATAGGACATAACAACTCAGGGTGAGCTGGAATTGCATAGATATTGCCTGTATACTTGTCAGAGCCATGGAATACTCAAAGGCAAGACGAATTCAGGAACCTATCTCATAACATTCAGAGTGGTACAGGCAATATCTTTGTTTAGTTCTGTAAATGCTAATGTTGCATTGTGTAGAAAACGTGATGTTACTGAAAGTACCTTCCCGACCATTGGTAGAACACTCAAAAAATTGGTTGCATACTACTCTAAATCTTATGGAAAGTAAAATAATAAGGCTTACATCAAGTTATCTCATAGCAGTTTTCAGCAAAATTCAACTTTACTCTCTATTGATCTCACAGCAATACCTTATATTCCATGCATTTTCAGTTAAGGATAGGATATAACAACTCAGGGTGTGCTGGAATTGCATAGATATTGCCTGTATACTTGTCAGAGCCATGGAATACTCAAAGGCAAGACGAATTCAGGAACCTATCTCATAACATTCAGAGTGGTACAGGCAATATCTTTGTTTAGTTCTGTAAATGCTAATGTTGCATTGTGTACAAAAGTTGATGTTACAGAAAGTATCTTCTCGAACATTGGTAGAACACTCATAAAACTGGTTGCATACTGTTCTAAATCATATGGAAAGTAAAATAATAAGGTTTACATCAAGTTAGCACATAGCAGTTTTCAGCAAAATTCAACTCTACACTCTATCGAGCTCAATGCATTACCTTCTATTCTATGCATTTTCTCTTAAGGATGTGGACATAACAACTCATTGTGAGCTGGAATTGTATAGATATTGCCTGTATACTTCTCAGAGCCATGGAATACTCATATGCAAGACGAATTCAGAGACCTACCTCATAACATTCAGAGCGGTACAGGCAATATCTTTGTTTAGTTCTGTAAACGCTAATGTTCCATTGTGTACAAAACGTGATGTTACTGAAAGTATCTTCCCGACCATTGGTAGAACACTCAAAAAATTGGTTGCATACTACTCTAAATCTTATGGAAAGTAAAATAATAAGGCTTACATCAAGTTATCTCATAGCAGTTTTCAGCAAAATTCAACTCTACTCTCTATCGAGCTCAATGCATTACCTTCTATTCTATCCATTTTCTATAAAGGATAGGACATAACAACTCATTGTGAGCTGGAATTGTATCGATATTGCCTGTATACTTGTCAGAGCCATGGAATACTCATATGCTAGACGAATTCAGAGACCTACCTCATAACATTCAGAGCGGTACAGGCAATATCTTTGTTTAGTTCTGTAAACGCTAATGTTCCATTGTGTACAAAACGTGATGTTACAGAAAGTATCTTCTCGAACATTGGTAGAACACTCATAAAATTGGTTGCATACTACTCTTAATCATATGGAAAGTAAAATAATAAGGTTTACATCAAGTTAGCACATAGCAGTTTTCAGCAAAATTCAACTCTACACTCTATCGAGCTCAATGCATTACCTTCTATTCTATCCATTTTCTATTAAGGATAGGACATAACAACTCATTGTGAGCTGGAATTGTATAGATATTGCCTGTATACCTGTCAGAGCCATGGAATACTCATATGCAAGACGAATTCAGAGACCTACCTCATAACATTCAGAGCGGTACAGGCAATATCTTTGTTTAGTTCTGTAAACGCTAATGTTCCATTGTGTAGAAAACGTGATGTTACTGAAAGTACCTTCCCGACCATTGGTAGAACACTCAAAAAATTGGTTGCATACTACTCTAAATCTTATGGAAAGTAAAATAATAAGGCTTACATCAAGTTATCTCATAGCAGTTTTCAGCAAAATTCAACTTTACTCTCTATTGATCTCACAGCAATACCTTATATTCCATGCATTTTCAGTTAAGGATAGGATATAACAACTCAGGGTGTGCTGGAATTGCATAGATATTGCCTGTATACTTGTCAGAGCCATGGAATACTCAAAGGCAAGACGAATTCAGGAACCTATCTCATAACATTCAGAGTGGTACAGGCAATATCTTTGTTTAGTTCTGTAAATGCTAATGTTGCATTGTGTACAAAAGTTGATGTTACAGAAAGTATCTTCTCGAACATTGGTAGAACACTCATAAAACTGGTTGCATACTGTTCTAAATCATATGGAAAGTAAAATAATAAGGTTTACATCAAGTTAGCACATAGCAGTTTTCAGCAAAATTCAACTCTACACTCTATCGAGCTCAATGCATTACCTTCTATTCTATGCATTTTCTCTTAAGGATGTGGACATAAAAACTCATTGTGAGGTGGAATTGTATAGATATTGCCTGTATACTTCTCAGAGCCATGGAATACTCATATGCAAGACGAATTCAGAGACCTACCTCATAACATTCAGAGCGGTACAGGCAATATCTTTGTTTAGTTCTGTAAACGCTAATGTTCCATTGTGTACAAAACGTGATGTTACTGAAAGTATCTTCCCGACCATTGGTAGAACACTCAAAAAATTGGTTGCATACTACTCTAAATCTTATGGAAAGTAAAATAATAAGGCTTACATCAAGTTATCTCATAGCAGTTTTCAGCAAAATTCAACTCTACTCTCTATCGAGCTCAATGCATTACCTTCTATTCTATGCATTTTCTCTTAAGGATGTGGACATAACAACTCATTGTGAGCTGGAATTGTATAGATATTGCCTGTATACTCGTCAAAGCCATGGAATACTCATATGCAAGACGAATTCAGAGACCTACCTCATAACATTCAGAGCGGTACAGGCAATATCTTTGTTTAGTTCTGTAAACGCTAATGTTCCATTGTGTACAAAACGTGATGTTACTGAAAGTATCTTCCCGACCATTGGTAGAACACTCAAAAAATTGGTTGCATACTACTTTAAATCTTATGGAAAGTAAAATAATAAGGCTTACATCAAGTTATCTCATAGCAGTTTTCAGCAAAATTCAACTTTACTCTCTATTGATCTCACAGCAATACCTTATATTCCATGCATTTTCAGTTAAGGATAGGACATAACAACTCAGGGTGAGCTGGAATTGCATAGATATTGCCTGTATACTTGTCAGAGCCATGGAATACTCAAAGGCAAGACGAATTCAGGAACCTATCTCCTAACATTCAGAGTGGTACAGGCAATATCTTTGTTTAGTTCTGTAAATGCTAATGTTGCATTGTGTACAAAAGTTGATGTTACAGAAAGTATCTTCTCGAACATTGGTAGAACTCTCATAAAACTGGTTGCATACTGTTCTAAATCATATGGAAAGTAAAATAATAAGGTTTACATCAAGTTAGCACATAGCAGGTTTCAGCAAAATTCAACTCTACACTCTATCGAGCTCAATGCATTATCTTCTATTCTATCCATTTTCTATTAAGGATAGGACATAACAACTCATTGTGAGCTGGAATTGTATAGATATTGCCTGTATACTTGTCAGAGCCATGGAATACTCATATGCAAGACGAATTCAGAGACCTACCTCATAACATTCAGAGCGGTACAGGCAATATCTTTGTTTAGTTCTGTAAACGCTAATGTTCCATTGTGTACAAAACGTGATGTTACAGAAAGTATCTTCTCGAACATTGGTAGAACACTCATAAAATTGGTTGCATACTACTCTTAATCATATGGAAAGTAAAATAATAAGGTTTACATCAAGTTAGCACATAGCAGTTTTCCGCAAAATTCAACTCTACACTCTATCGAGCTCAATGCATTACCTTCTATTCTATCCATTTTCTATTAAGGATAGGACATAACAACTCATTGTGAGCTGGAATTGTATAGATATTGCCTGTATACCTGTCAGAGCCATGGAATACTCATATGCAAGACGAATTCAGAGACCTACCTCATAACATTCAGAGCGGTACAGGCAATATCTTTGTTTAGTTCTGTAAACGCTAATGTTCCATTGTGTACAAAACGTGATGTTACAGAAAGTATCTTCTCGAACATTGGTAGAACACTCATAAACCTGGTTGCATACTGTTCTAAATTATGTGGAAAGTAAAATAATAAGGTTCACATCAAGTTATCACATAGCAGTTTTCAGCAAAATTCAACTCTACACTCTACTGAGCTGAAAGCATTACCTTATATTCCATGCATTTTCTGTTAAGGACGAGGACATAACAACTCAGGGTGAGCTGGAATTTTATAGATATTGCCTGTATACTTGTCAGAGCAATGGAATACACAAGTGCAAGATGAATTTAGGAACCTACCTCATAACATTCAGAGTGGTATAGGCAATATCTTTGTTCTGTAAACGCTAATGGTCCATTGTGTACAAAAGGTGATGTTACAGAAAGTAACTTCTCGAACCTTGGTAGAACACTCATAAAATTGGTTGCATACTACTCTTAATCATATGGAAAGTAAAATAATGAGGTTTACATCAAGTTATCACATAGCAGTTTTCAGCAAAATTCAACTCCACACTCTATCGAGCTCAATGCATTACCAGCTATTCTATGCTTTTTCTGTTAAGGATAGGACATAACAACTCATTGTGAGCTGGAATTGTATAGATATTGCCTGTATACTTGTCACAGCCATGGAATACTCAAATGCAAGACGAATTCAGGAACCTACCTTATAACATTCAGAGTGGTACAGGCAATATCTTTGTTTAGTTCTGTAAATGCTAATGTTAATTTGTGTACAAAAGGTGATGTTACAGAAAGTATCTTCTCGACCTTTGGTAGAACACTCATAAAATTGGTTGCATACTACTCTTAATCATATGGAAAGTAAAATAATAAGGTTTACATCAAGCTATCACATAGCAGTTTTCAGCAAAATTCAACTCGGCACTCTATCGAGCTCAATGCATTACCTTCTATTCTATGCATTTTCTCTTAAGGATGTGGACATAACAACTCATTGTGAGCTGGAATTGTATAGATATTGCCTGTATACTTCTCAGAGCCATGGAATACTCAAATGCAAGATGAATTCAGGAACCTACGCCATAACATTCAGACTGGGATAGGCAATATCTTTGTTTGTTCTGTAAATGCTAATGTTCCATTGTGTACAAAAGGTGATGTTACAGAAAGTATCTCGAAAATTTGTAAAACACTCATAAGATTGGTTGCACACTACTCTAAATCATATGGTAAGCAAAATAATAAGGTTTACATCAAGTTAGCGCATAGCAGTTTTCAGCAAAATTCAACTCTACACTCTATCGAGCTCAATGCATTACCTTCTATTCTATGCATTTTCTGTTAAGGATAGGACATAACAACTCATTGTGAGCTGGAATTGTATAGATATTGCCTGTATACTTGTCAGAGCCATGGAATACTCATATGCAAGACGAATTCAGAGACCTACCTCATAACATTCAGAGCGGTACAGGCAATATCTTTGTTTAGTTCTGTAAACGCTAATGTTCCATTGTGTACAAAACGTGATGTTACTGAAAGTATCTTCCCGACCATTGGTAGAACACTCAGAAAATTGGTTGCATACTACTCTAAATCTTATGGAAAGTAAAATAATAAGGCTTACATCAAGTTATCTCATAGCAGTTTTCAGCAAAATTCAACTTTACTCTCTATTGATCTCACAGCAATACCTTATATTCCATGCATTTTCAGTTAAGGATAGGACATAACAACTCAGGGTGAGCTGGAATTGCATAGATATTGCCTGTATACTTGTCAGAGCCATGGAATACTCAAAGGCAAGACGAATTCAGGAACCTATCTCATAACATTCAGAGTGGTACAGGCAATATCTTTGTTTAGTTCTGTAAATGCTAATGTTG
The DNA here is from genome assembly GCF_048418815.1 of Hemitrygon akajei. Taxonomy (NCBI): domain Eukaryota; kingdom Metazoa; phylum Chordata; class Chondrichthyes; order Myliobatiformes; family Dasyatidae; genus Hemitrygon; species Hemitrygon akajei. The sequence continues at coordinate 93,192,966 of NC_133136.1, read as the reverse complement.
CATTGTGTACAAAAGTTGATGTTACAGAAAGTATCTTCTCGAACATTGGTAGAACACTCATAAAACTGGTTGCATACTGTTCTAAATCATATGGAAAGTAAAATAATAAGGTTTACATCAAGTTAGCACATAGCAGTTTTCAGCAAAATTCAACTCTACACTCTATCGAGCTCAATGCATTACCTTCTATTCTATCCATTTTCTATTAAGGATAGGACATAACAACACAAGTTGAGCTGGATTTGCATTGATATTGCCTGTATACTTGTCAGAGCCCTGGAATACTCAAAGGCAAGACGAATTCAGGAACCTACCTCATAACATTCAGAGTGGTATTGGCAATATCTTTGCTTGTTCTGAAAAAGCTAATGATCCATTGTGTGCAAAAGGTGATGTTACAGAAAGTATCTTCTCGAACATTGGTAGAACACTCATAAAATTGGTTGCATACTACTCTAAATCATATGGAAAGTAAAATAATAAGCTTTACATCAAGTTAGCGCATAGCAGTTTTCAGCAAAATTCAGCTCTACACTCTACTGAGCTGAAAGCATTACCTTATATTCCATGCATTTTCTGTTAAGGACGAGGACATAACAACTCAGGGTGAGCTGGAATTTAATAGATATTGCCTGTATACTTGTCAGAGCAATGGAATACACAAGTGCAAGATGAATTTAGGAACCTACCTCATAACATTCAGAGTGGTATAGGCAATATCTTTGTTCTGTAAACGCTAATGGTCCATTGTGTACAAAAGGTGATGTTACAGAAAGTAACTTCTCGAACTTTGGTAGAACACTCATAAAATTGGTTGCATACTACTCTTAATCATATGGAAAGTAAAATAATGAGGTTTACATCAAGTTATCACATAGCAGTTTTCAGCAAAATTCAACTCCACACTCTATCGAGCTCAATGCATTACCATCTATTCTATGCTTTTTCTGTTAAGGATAGGACATAACAACTCATTGTGAGCTGGAATTGTATAGATATTGCCTGTATACTTGTCACAGCCATGGAATACTCAAATGCAAGACGAATTCAGGAACCTACCTTATAACATTCAGAGTGGTACAGGCAATATCTTTGTTTAGTTCTGTAAATGCTAATGTTAATTTGTGTACAAAAGGTGATGTTACAGAAAGTATCTTCTCGAACTTTGGTAGAACACTCATAAAATTGGTTGCATACTACTCTTAATCATATGGAAAGTAAAATAATAAGGTTTACATCAAGTTATCACATAGCAGTTTTCAGCAAAATTCAACTCCGCACTCTATCGAGCTCAATGCATTACCTTCTATTCTATGCATTTTCTCTTAAGGATGTGGACATAACAACTCATTGTGAGCTGGAATTGTATAGATATTGCCTGTATACTTCTCAGAGCCATGGAATACTCATATGCAAGACGAATTCAGAGACCTACCTCATAACATTCAGAGCGGTACAGGCAATATCTTTGTTTAGTTCTGTAAACGCTAATGTTCCATTGTGTACAAAACGTGATGTTACTGAAAGTATCTTCCCGACCATTGGTAGAACACTCAAAAGATTGGTTGCATACTACTCTAAATCTTATGGAAAGTAAAATAATAAGGCTTACATCAAGTTATCTCATAGCAGTTTTCAGCAAAATTCAACTCTACTCTCTATCGAGCTCAATGCATTACCTTCTATTCTATGCATTTTCTCTTAAGGATGTGGACATAACAACTCATTGTGAGCTGGAATTGTATAGATATTGCCTGTATACTCGTCAAAGCCATGGAATACTCATATGCAAGACGAATTCAGAGACCTACCTCATAACATTCAGAGCGGTACAGGCAATATCTTTGTTTAGTTCTGTAAACGCTAATGTTCCATTGTGTACAAAACGTGATGTTACTGAAAGTATCTTCCCGACCATTGGTAGAACACTCAAAAAATTGGTTGCATACTACTTTAAATCTTATGGAAAGTAAAATAATAAGGCTTACATCAAGTTATCTCATAGCAGTTTTCAGCAAAATTCAACTTTACTCTCTATTGATCTCACAGCAATACCTTATATTCCATGCATTTTCAGTTAAGGATAGGACATAACAACTCAGGGTGAGCTGGAATTGCATAGATATTGCCTGTATACTTGTCAGAGCCCTGGAATACTCAAAGGCAAGACGAATTCAGGAACCTATCTCATAACATTCAGAGTGGTACAGGCAATATCTTTGTTTAGTTCTGTAAATGCTAATGTTGCATTGTGTAGAAAACGTGATGTTACTGAAAGTACCTTCCCGACCATTGGTAGAACACTCAAAAAATTGGTTGCATACTACTCTAAATCTTATGGAAAGTAAAATAATAAGGCTTACATCAAGTTATCTCATAGCAGTTTTCAGCAAAATTCAACTTTACTCTCTATTGATCTCACAGCAATACCTTATATTCCATGCATTTTCAGTTAAGGATAGGATATAACAACTCAGGGTGTGCTGGAATTGCATAGATATTGCCTGTATACTTGTCAGAGCCATGGAATACTCAAAGGCAAGACGAATTCAGGAACCTATCTCATAACATTCAGAGTGGTACAGGCAATATCTTTGTTTAGTTCTGTAAATGCTAATGTTGCATTGTGTACAAAAGTTGATGTTACAGAAAGTATCTTCTCGAACATTGGTAGAACACTCATAAAACTGGTTGCATACTGTTCTAAATCATATGGAAAGTAAAATAATAAGGTTTACATCAAGTTAGCACATAGCAGTTTTCAGCAAAATTCAACTCTACACTCTATCGAGCTCAATGCATTACCTTCTATTCTATGCATTTTCTCTTAAGGATGTGGACATAAAAACTCATTGTGAGGTGGAATTGTATAGATATTGCCTGTATACTTCTCAGAGCCATGGAATACTCATATGCAAGACGAATTCAGAGACCTACCTCATAACATTCAGAGCGGTACAGGCAATATCTTTGTTTAGTTCTGTAAACGCTAATGTTCCATTGTGTACAAAACGTGATGTTACTGAAAGTATCTTCCCGACCATTGGTAGAACACTCAAAAAATTGGTTGCATACTACTCTAAATCTTATGGAAAGTAAAATAATAAGGCTTACATCAAGTTATCTCATAGCAGTTTTCAGCAAAATTCAACTCTACTCTCTATCGAGCTCAATGCATTACCTTCTATTCTATGCATTTTCTCTTAAGGATGTGGACATAACAACTCATTGTGAGCTGGAATTGTATAGATATTGCCTGTATACTCGTCAAAGCCATGGAATACTCATATGCAAGACGAATTCAGAGACCTACCTCATAACATTCAGAGCGGTACAGGCAATATCTTTGTTTAGTTCTGTAAACGCTAATGTTCCATTGTGTACAAAACGTGATGTTACTGAAAGTATCTTCCCGACCATTGGTAGAACACTCAAAAAATTGGTTGCATACTACTTTAAATCTTATGGAAAGTAAAATAATAAGGCTTACATCAAGTTATCTCATAGCAGTTTTCAGCAAAATTCAACTTTACTCTCTATTGATCTCACAGCAATACCTTATATTCCATGCATTTTCAGTTAAGGATAGGACATAACAACTCAGGGTGAGCTGGAATTGCATAGATATTGCCTGTATACTTGTCAGAGCCATGGAATACTCAAAGGCAAGACGAATTCAGGAACCTATCTCCTAACATTCAGAGTGGTACAGGCAATATCTTTGTTTAGTTCTGTAAATGCTAATGTTGCATTGTGTACAAAAGTTGATGTTACAGAAAGTATCTTCTCGAACATTGGTAGAACTCTCATAAAACTGGTTGCATACTGTTCTAAATCATATGGAAAGTAAAATAATAAGGTTTACATCAAGTTAGCACATAGCAGGTTTCAGCAAAATTCAACTCTACACTCTATCGAGCTCAATGCATTACCTTCTATTCTATCCATTTTCTATTAAGGATAGGACATAACAACTCATTGTGAGCTGGAATTGTATCGATATTGCCTGTATACTTGTCAGAGCCATGGAATACTCATATGCTAGACGAATTCAGAGACCTACCTCATAACATTCAGAGCGGTACAGGCAATATCTTTGTTTAGTTCTGTAAACGCTAATGTTCCATTGTGTACAAAACGTGATGTTACAGAAAGTATCTTCTCGAACATTGGTAGAACACTCATAAAATTGGTTGCATACTACTCTTAATCATATGGAAAGTAAAATAATAAGGTTTACATCAAGTTAGCACATAGCAGTTTTCAGCAAAATTCAACTCTACACTCTATCGAGCTCAATGCATTACCTTCTATTCTATCCATTTTCTATTAAGGATAGGACATAACAACTCATTGTGAGCTGGAATTGTATAGATATTGCCTGTATACCTGTCAGAGCCATGGAATACTCATATGCAAGACGAATTCAGAGACCTACCTCATAACATTCAGAGCGGTACAGGCAATATCTTTGTTTAGTTCTGTAAACGCTAATGTTCCATTGTGTAGAAAACGTGATGTTACTGAAAGTACCTTCCCGACCATTGGTAGAACACTCAAAAAATTGGTTGCATACTACTCTAAATCTTATGGAAAGTAAAATAATAAGGCTTACATCAAGTTATCTCATAGCAGTTTTCAGCAAAATTCAACTTTACTCTCTATTGATCTCACAGCAATACCTTATATTCCATGCATTTTCAGTTAAGGATAGGATATAACAACTCAGGGTGTGCTGGAATTGCATAGATATTGCCTGTATACTTGTCAGAGCCATGGAATACTCAAAGGCAAGACGAATTCAGGAACCTATCTCATAACATTCAGAGTGGTACAGGCAATATCTTTGTTTAGTTCTGTAAATGCTAATGTTGCATTGTGTACAAAAGTTGATGTTACAGAAAGTATCTTCTCGAACATTGGTAGAACACTCATAAAACTGGTTGCATACTGTTCTAAATCATATGGAAAGTAAAATAATAAGGTTTACATCAAGTTAGCACATAGCAGTTTTCAGCAAAATTCAACTCTACACTCTATCGAGCTCAATGCATTACCTTCTATTCTATGCATTTTCTCTTAAGGATGTGGACATAAAAACTCATTGTGAGGTGGAATTGTATAGATATTGCCTGTATACTTCTCAGAGCCATGGAATACTCATATGCAAGACGAATTCAGAGACCTACCTCATAACATTCAGAGCGGTACAGGCAATATCTTTGTTTAGTTCTGTAAACGCTAATGTTCCATTGTGTACAAAACGTGATGTTACTGAAAGTATCTTCCCGACCATTGGTAGAACACTCAAAAAATTGGTTGCATACTACTCTAAATCTTATGGAAAGTAAAATAATAAGGCTTACATCAAGTTATCTCATAGCAGTTTTCAGCAAAATTCAACTCTACTCTCTATTGATCTCACAGCAATACCTTATATTCCATGCATTTTCAGTTAAGGATAGGACATAACAACTCAGGGTGAGCTGGAATTGCATAGATATTGCCTGTATACTTGTCAGAGCCATGGAATACTCAAAGGCAAGACGAATTCAGGAACCTATCTCCTAACATTCAGAGTGGTACAGGCAATATCTTTGTTTAGTTCTGTAAATGCTAATGTTGCATTGTGTACAAAAGTTGATGTTACAGAAAGTATCTTCTCGAACATTGGTAGAACTCTCATAAAACTGGTTGCATACTGTTCTAAATCATATGGAAAGTAAAATAATAAGGTTTACATCAAGTTAGCACATAGCAGGTTTCAGCAAAATTCAACTCTACACTCTATCGAGCTCAATGCATTATCTTCTATTCTATCCATTTTCTATTAAGGATAGGACATAACAACTCATTGTGAGCTGGAATTGTATAGATATTGCCTGTATACTTGTCAGAGCCATGGAATACTCATATGCAAGACGAATTCAGAGACCTACCTCATAACATTCAGAGCGGTACAGGCAATATCTTTGTTTAGTTCTGTAAACGCTAATGTTCCATTGTGTACAAAACGTGATGTTACAGAAAGTATCTTCTCGAACATTGGTAGAACACTCATAAAATTGGTTGCATACTACTCTTAATCATATGGAAAGTAAAATAATAAGGTTTACATCAAGTTAGCACATAGCAGTTTTCAGCAAAATTCAACTCTACACTCTATCGAGCTCAATGCATTACCTTCTATTCTATCCATTTTCTATTAAGGATAGGACATAACAACTCATTGTGAGCTGGAATTGTATAGATATTGCCTGTATACCTGTCAGAGCCATGGAATACTCATATGCAAGACGAATTCAGAGACCTACCTCATAACATTCAGAGCGGTACAGGCAATATCTTTGTTTAGTTCTGTAAACGCTAATGTTCCATTGTGTACAAAACGTGATGTTACAGAAAGTATCTTCTCGAACATTGGTAGAACACTCATAAACCTGGTTGCATACTGTTCTAAATTATATGGAAAGTAAAATAATAAGGTTCACATCAAGTTATCACATAGCAGTTTTCAGCAAAATTCAACTCTACACTCTACTGAGCTGAAAGCATTACCTTATATTCCATGCATTTTCTGTTAAGGACGAGGACATAACAACTCAGGGTGAGCTGGAATTTTATAGATATTGCCTGTATACTTGTCAGAGCAATGGAATACACAAGTGCAAGATGAATTTGGGAACCTACCTCATAACATTCAGAGTGGTATAGGCAATATCTTTGTTCTGTAAACGCTAATGGTCCATTGTGTACAAAAGGTGATGTTACAGAAAGTAACTTCTCGAACCTTGGTAGAACACTCATAAAATTGGTTGCATACTACTCTTAATCATATGGAAAGTAAAATAATGAGGTTTACATCAAGTTATCACATAGCAGTTTTCAGCAAAATTCAACTCCACACTCTATCGAGCTCAATGCATTACCAGCTATTCTATGCTTTTTCTGTTAAGGATAGGACATAACAACTCATTGTGAGCTGGAATTGTATAGATATTGCCTGTATACTTGTCACAGCCATGGAATACTCAAATGCAAGACGAATTCAGGAACCTACCTTATAACATTCAGAGTGGTACAGGCAATATCTTTGTTTAGTTCTGTAAATGCTAATGTTAATTTGTGTACAAAAGGTGATGTTACAGAAAGTATCTTCTCGACCTTTGGTAGAACACTCATAAAATTGGTTGCATACTACTCTTAATCATATGGAAAGTAAAATAATAAGGTTTACATCAAGCTATCACATAGCAGTTTTCAGCAAAATTCAACTCGGCACTCTATCGAGCTCAATGCATTACCTTCTATTCTATGCATTTTCTCTTAAGGATGTGGACATAACAACTCATTGTGAGCTGGAATTGTATAGATATTGCCTGTATACTTCTCAGAGCCATGGAATACTCAAATGCAAGATGAATTCAGGAACCTACGCCATAACATTCAGACTGGGATAGGCAATATCTTTGTTTGTTCTGTAAATGCTAATGTTCCATTGTGTACAAAAGGTGATGTTACAGAAAGTATCTCGAAAATTTGTAAAACACTCATAAGATTGGTTGCACACTACTCTAAATCATATGGTAAGCAAAATAATAAGGTTTACATCAAGTTAGCGCATAGCAGTTTTCAGCAAAATTCAACTCTACACTCTATCGAGCTCAATGCATTACCTTCTATTCTATGCATTTTCTGTTAAGGATAGGACATAACAACTCATTGTGAGCTGGAATTGTATAGATATTGCCTGTATACTTGTCAGAGCCATGGAATACTCATATGCAAGACGAATTCAGAGACCTACCTCATAACATTCAGAGCGGTACAGGCAATATCTTTGTTTAGTTCTGTAAACGCTAATGTTCCATTGTGTACAAAACGTGATGTTACTGAAAGTATCTTCCCGACCATTGGTAGAACACTCAGAAAATTGGTTGCATACTACTCTAAATCTTATGGAAAGTAAAATAATAAGGCTTACATCAAGTTATCTCATAGCAGTTTTCAGCAAAATTCAACTTTACTCTCTATTGATCTCACAGCAATACCTTATATTCCATGCATTTTCAGTTAAGGATAGGACATAACAACTCAGGGTGAGCTGGAATTGCATAGATATTGCCTGTATACTTGTCAGAGCCATGGAATACTCAAAGGCAAGACGAATTCAGGAACCTATCTCATAACATTCAGAGTGGTACAGGCAATATCTTTGTTTAGTTCTGTAAATGCTAATGTTGCATTGTGTACAAAAGTTGATGTTACAGAAAGTATCTTCTCGAACATTGGTAGAACACTCATAAAACTGGTTGCATACTGTTCTAAATCATATGGAAAGTAAAATAATAAGGTTTACATCAAGTTAGCACATAGCAGTTTTCAGCAAAATTCAACTCTACACTCTATCGAGCTCAATGCATTACCTTCTATTCTATCCATTTTCTATTAAGGATAGGACATAACAACTCAAGTTGAGCTGGATTTGCATTGATATTGCCTGTATACTTGTCAGAGCCCTGGAATACTCAAAGGCAAGACGAATTCAGGAACCTACCTCATAACATTCAGAGTGGTATTGGCAATATCTTTGCTTGTTCTGAAAAAGCTAATGATCCATTGTGTGCAAAAGGTGATGTTACAGAAAGTATCTTCTCGAACATTGGTAGAACACTCATAAAATTGGTTGCATTCTACTCTAAATCATATGGAAAGTAAAATAATAAGCTTTACATCAAGTTAGCGCATAGCAGTTTTCAGCAAAATTCAACTCCACACTCTATCGAGCTCAATGCATTACCTTCTATTCTATGCATTTTCTCTTAAGGATGTGGAAATAACAACTCATTGTGAGCTGGAATTGTATAGATATTGCCTGTATACTTCTCAGAGCCATGGAATACTCAAATGCAAGATGAATTCAGGAACCTACCTCATAACATTCAGACTGGCATAGGCAACATCTTTCTTTGTTCTGTAAATGCTAATGTTCCATTGTGTACAAAAGGTGATGTTACAGAAAGTATCTCGAAAATTGGTAAAACACTCATAAAATTGGTTGCACACTACTCTAAATCATATGGTAAGCAAAATAATAAGGTTTACATCAAGTTAGCGCATAGCAGTTTTCAGCAAAATTCAACTCTACACTCTATCGAGCTCAATGCATTACCTTCTATTCTATGCATTTTCTGTTAAGGATAGGACATAACAACTCAGGGTGAGCTGGAATTGCATAGATATTGCCTGTATACTTGTCAGAGCCATGGAATACTCAAAGGCAAGACGAATTCAGGAACCTATCTCATAACATTCAGAGTGGTACAGGCAATATCTTTGTTTAGTTCTGTAAATGCTAATGTTGCATTGTGTACAAAAGTTGATGTTACAGAAAGTATCTTCTCGAACATTGGTAGAACACTCATAAAACTGGTTGCATACTGTTCTAAATCATATGGAAAGTAAAATAATAAGGTTTATATCAAGTTAGCACATAGCAGTTTTCAGCAAAATTCAACTCCACACTCTATCGAGCTCAATGCATTACCTTCTATTCTATGCATTTTCTCTTAAGGATGTGGACATAACAACTCATTGTGAGCTGGAATTGTATAGATATTGCCTGTATACTTCTCAGAGCCATGGAATACTCAAATGCAAGATGAATTCAGGAACCTACCTCATAACATTCAGACTGGCATAGGCAATATCTTTCTTTGTTCTGTAAATGCTAATGTTCCATTGTGTACAAAAGGTGATGTTACAGAAAGTATCTCGAAAATTGGTAAAACACTCATAAAATTGGTTGCACACTACTCTAAATCATATGGTAAGCAAAATAATAAGGTTTACATCAAGTTAGCGCATAGCAGTTTTCAGCAAAATTCAACTCTACACTCCATCGAGCTCAATGCATTACCTTCTATTCTATGCATTTTCTGTTAAGGATAGGACATAACAACTCATTGTGAGCTGGAATTGTATAGATATTGCCTGGATACTTGTCAGAGCCATGGAATACTCATATGCAAGACGAATTCAGAGACCTACCTCATAACATTCAGAGCGGTACAGGCAATATCTTTGTTTAGTTCTGTAAACGCTAATGTTCCATTGTGTAGAAAACGTGATGTTACTGAAAGTATCTTCCCGACCATTGGTAGAACACTCAAAAAATTGGTTGCATACTACTCTAAATCTTATGGAAAGTAAAATAATAAGGCTTACATCAAGTTATCTCATAGCAGTTTTCAGCAAAATTCAACTTTACTCTCTATTGATCTCACAGCAATACCTTATATTCCATGCATTTTCAGTTAAGGATAGGACATAACAACTCAGGGTGAGCTGGAATTGCATAGATATTGCCTGTATACTTGTCAGAGCCATGGAATACTCAAAGGCAAGACGAATTCAGGAACCTACCTCATAACATTCAGAGTGGTACAGGCAATATCTTTGTTTAGTTCTGTAAATGCTAATGTTGCATTGTGTACAAAAGTTGATGTTACAGAAAGTATCTTCTCGAACATTGGTAGAACACTCATAAAACTGGTTGCATACTGTTCTAAATCATATGGAAAGTAAAATAATAAGGTTTACATCAAGTTAGCACATAGCAGTTTTCAGCAAAATTCAACTCTACACTCTATCGAGCTCAATGCATTACCTTCTATTCTATCCATTTTCTATTAAGGATAGGACATAACAACTCATTGTGAGCTGGAATTGTATAGATATTGCCTGTATACCTGTCAGAGCCATGGAATACTCATATGCAAGACGAATTCAGAGACCTACCTCATAACATTCAGAGCGGTACAGGCAATATCTTTGTTTAGTTCTGTAAACGCTAATGTTCCATTGTGTACAAAACGTGATGTTACTGAAAGTATCTTCCCGACCATTGGTAGAACACTCAAAAAATTGGTTGCATACTACTCTAAATCTTATGGAAAGTAAAATAATAAGGCTTACATCAAGTTATCTCATAGCAGTTTTCAGCAAAATTCAACTCTACTCTCTATCGAGCTCAATGCATTACCTTCTATTCTATGAATTTTCTCTTAAGGATGTGGATATAACAACTCAATGTGAGCTGGAATTGTATAGATATTGCCTGTATACTCGTCAAAGCCATGGAATACTCATATGCAAGACGAATTCAGAGACCTAGCTCATAACATTCAGAGCGGTACAGGCAATATCTTTGTTTAGTTCTGTAAACGCTAATGTTCCATTGTGTACAAAACGTGATGTTACAGAAAGTATCTTCCCGACCATTGGTAGAACACTCATAAAATTGGTTGCATACTACTCTTAATCATATGGAAAGTAAAATAATAAGGTTTACATCAAGTTAGCACATAGCAGTTTTCAGCAAAATTCAACTCTACACTCTATCGAGCTCAATGCATTACCTTCTATTCTATCCATTTTCTATTAAGGATAGGACATAACAACTCATTGTGAGCTGGAATTGTATAGATATTGCCTGTATACCTGTCAGAGCCATGGAATACTCATATGCAAGACGAATTCAGAGACCTACCTCATAACATTAAGAGCGGTACAGGCAATATCTTTGTTTAGTTCTGTAAACGCTAATGTTCCATTGTGTACAAAACGTGATGTTACAGAAAGTATCTTCTCGAACATTGGTAGAACACTCATAAACCTGGTTGCATACTGTTCTAAATTATATGGAAAGTAAAATAATAAGGTTCACATCAAGTTATCACATAGCAGTTTTCAGCAAAATTCAACTCTACACTCTACTGAGCTGAAAGCATTACCTTATATTCCATGCATTTTCTGTTAAGGACGAGGACATAACAACTCAGGGTGAGCTGGAATTTTATAGATATTGCCTGTATACTTGTCAGAGCAATGGAATACACAAGTGCAAGATGAATTTAGGAACCTACCTCATAACATTCAGAGTGGTATAGGCAATATCTTTGTTTAGTTCTGTAAATGCTAATGTTGCATTGTGTACAAAAGGTGATGTTACAGAAAGTAACTTCTCGAACTTTGGTAGAACACTCATAAAATTGGTTGCATACTACTCTTAATCATATGGAAAGTAAAATAATGAGGTTTACATCAAGTTATCACATAGCAGTTTTCAGCAAAATTCAACTCCACACTCTATCGAGCTCAATGCATTACCAGCTATTCTATGCTTTTTCTGTTAAGGATAGGACATAACAACTCATTGTGAGCTGGAATTGTATAGATATTGCCTGTATACTTGTCACAGCCATGGAATACTCAAATGCAAGACGAATTCAGGAACCTACCTTATAACATTCTGAGCGGTACAGGCAATATCTTTGTTTAGTTCTGTAAACGCTAATGTTCCATTGTGTACAAAACGTGATGTTACTGAAAGTATCTTCCCGACCATTGGTAGAACACTCAAAAAATTGGTTGCATACTACTCTAAATCTTATGGAAAGTAAAATAATAAGGCTTACATCAAGTTATCTTATAGCAGTTTTCAGCAAAATTCAACTTTACTCTCTATTGATCTCACAGCAATACCTTATATTCCATGCATTTTCAGTTAAGGATAGGACATAACAACTCAGGGTGAGCTGGAATTGCATAGATATTGCCTGTATACTTGTCAGAGCCATGGAATACACAAATGCAAGACGAATTCAGGAACCTACCTTATAACATTCAGAGCGGTACAGGCAATATCTTTGTTTAGTTCTGTAAACGCTAATGTTCCATTGTGTACAAAACGTGATGTTACTGAAAGTATCTTCCCGACCATTGGTAGAACACTCAAAAAATTGGTTGCATACTACTCTAAATCTTATGGAAAGTAAAATAATAAGGCTTACATCAAGTTATCTTATAGCAGCTTTCAGCAAAATTCAACTTTACTCTCTATTGATCTCACAGCAATACCTTATATTCCATGCATTTTCAGTTAAGGATAGGACATAACAACTCAGGGTGAGCTGGAATTGCATAGATATTGCCTGTATACTTGTCAGAGCCATGGAATACTCAAAGGCAAGACGAATTCAGGAACCTATCTCATAACATTCAGAGTGGTACAGGCAATATCTTTGTTTAGTTCTGTAAATGCTAATGTTGCATTGTGTACAAAAGTTGATGTTACAGAAAGTATCTTCTCGAACATTGGTAGAACACTCATAAAACTGGTTGCATACTGTTCTAAATCATATGGAAAGTAAAATAATAAGGTTTACATCAAGTTAGCACATAGCAGTTTTCAGCAAAATTCAACTCTACACTCTATCGAGCTCAATGCATTACCTTCTATTCTATCCATTTTCTATTAAGGATAGGACATAACAACTCATTGTGAGCTGGAATTGTATAGATATTGCCTGTATACTTGTCAGAGCCATGGAATACTCATATGCAAGACGAATTCAGAGACCTACCTCATAACATTCAGAGCGGTACAGGCAATATCTTTGTTTAGTTCTGTAAACGCTAATGTTCCATTGTGTACAAAACGTGATGTTACAGAAAGTATCTTCTCGCACATTGGTAGAGCACTCATAAAACTGGTTGCATACTGTTCTAAATCATATGGAAAGTAAAATAATAATGTTTACATCAAGTTATCACATAGTAGTTTTCAGCAAAATTCAACTCTACCCTCTATTGATCTCAATGCAATACCTTATATACCATGCATTTTCAGTTAAGGACGAGGACATAACAACTCAAGTTGAGCTGGATTTGCATTGATATTGCCTGTATACTTGTCAGAGCCCTGGAATACTCAAAGGCAAGACGAATTCAGGAACCTACCTCATAACATTCAGAGTGGTATTGGCAATATCTTTGCTTGTTCTGAAAAAGCTAATGATCCATTGTGTGCAAAAGGTGATGTTACAGAAAGTATCTTCTCGAACATTGGTAGAACACTCATAAAATAGGTTGCATACTAATCTAAATCATATGGAAAGTAAAATAATAAGCTTTACATCAAGTTAGCGCATAGCAGTTTTCAGCAAAATTCAGCTCTACACTCTATCGACCTCAATGCATTACCATCTATTCTATGCATTTTCTGTTAAGGATAGGACATAACAACTCATTGTGAGCTGGAATTGTATAGATATTGCCTGTATACTGGTCACAGCCATGGAATACTCAAATGCAATACGAATTCAGGAACCTACCTTATAACATTCAGAGTGGTACAGGCAATATCTTTGTTTAGTTCTGTAAATGCTAATGTTAATTTGTGTACAAAGGGTGATGTTACAGAAAGTATCTTCTCGACCTTTGGTAGAACACTCATAAAATTGGTTGCATACTACTCTTAATCATATGGAAAGTAAAATAATAAGGTTTACATCAAGTTATCACATAGCAGTTTTCAGCAAAATTCAACTCTACACTCTATCGAGCTCAATGCATTACCTTCTATTCTATCCATTTTCTATTAAGGATAGGACATAACAACTCATTGTGAGCTGGAATTGTATAGATATTGCCTGTATACTTGTCAGAGCCATGGAATACTCATATGCAAGACGAATTCAGAGACCTACCTCATAACATTCAGAGCGGTACAGGCAATATCTTTGTTTAGTTCTGTAAACGCTAATGTTCCATAGTGTACAAAAAGTGATGTTACAGAAAGTATCTTCTCGAACATTGGTAGAACACTCATAAAACTGGTTGCATACTGTTCTAAATCATATGGAAAGTAAAATAATAAGGTTCACATCAAGTTATCACATAGTAGTTTTCAGCAAAATTCAACTCTACCCTCTATTGATCTCAAAGCAATACCTTATATAGCATGCATTTTCAGTTAAGGACGAGGACATAACAACTCAAGTTGAGCTGGATTTGCATTGATATTGCCTGTATACCTGTCAGAGCCCTGGAATAGTCAAAGGCAAGACGAATTCAGGAACCTACCTCATAACATTCAGAGTGGTATTGGCAATATATTTGCTTGTTCTGAAAAAGCTAATGATCCATTCTGTGCAAAACGTGATGTTACAGAAAGTATCTTCTCGAACATTGGTAGAACACTCATAAAATTGGTTGCATACTACTCTAAATCATATGGAAAGTAAAATAATAAGCTTTACATCAAGTTAGCGCATAGCAGTTTTCAGCAAAATTCAGCTCTACACTCTATCGACCTCAATGCATTACCATCTATTCTATGCATTTTCTGTTAAGGATAGGACATAACAACTCATTGTGAGCTGGAATTGCATAGATATTGCCTGTATACTTGTCAGAGCCATGGAATACTCAAAGGCAAGACGAATTCAGGAACCTATCTCATAACATTCAGAGTGGTACAGGCAATATCTTTGTTTAGTTCTGTAAATGCTAATGTTGCATTGTGTACAAAAGTTGATGTTACAGAAAGTATCTTCTCGAACATTGGTAGAACACTCATAAAACTGGTTGCATACTGTTCTAAATCATATGGAAAGTAAAATAATAAGGTTTACATCAAGTTAGCACATAGCAGTTTTCAGCAAAATTCAACTCTACACTCTATCGAGCTCAATGCATTACCTTCTATTCTATCCATTTTCTATTAAGGATAGGACATAACAACTCATTGTGAGCTGGAATTGTATAGATATTGCCTGTATACTTGTCAGAGCCATGGAATACTCATATGCAAGACGAATTCAGAGACCTACCTCATAACATTCAGAGCGGTACAGGCAATATCTTTGTTTAGTTCTGTAAACGCTAATGTTCCATTGTGTACAAAACGTGATGTTACAGAAAGTATCTTCTCGCACATTGGTAGAGCACTCATAAAACTGGTTGCATACTGTTCTAAATCATATGGAAAGTAAAATAATAATGTTTACATCAAGTTATCACATAGTAGTTTTCAGCAAAATTCAACTCTACCCTCTATTGATCTCAATGCAATACCTTATATACCATGCATTTTCAGTTAAGGACGAGGACATAACAACTCAAGTTGAGCTGGATTTGCATTGATATTGCCTGTATACTTGTCAGAGCCCTGGAATACTCAAAGGCAAGACGAATTCAGGAACCTACCTCATAACATTCAGAGTGGTATTGGCAATATCTTTGCTTGTTCTGAAAAAGCTAATGATCCATTGTGTGCAAAAGGTGATGTTACAGAAAGTATCTTCTCGAACATTGGTAGAACACTCATAAAATAGGTTGCATACTAATCTAAATCATATGGAAAGTAAAATAATAAGCTTTACATCAAGTTAGCGCATAGCAGTTTTCAGCAAAATTCAGCTCTACACTCTATCGACCTCAATGCATTACCATCTATTCTATGCATTTTCTGTTAAGGATAGGACATAACAACTCATTGTGAGCTGGAATTGTATAGATATTGCCTGTATACTGGTCACAGCCATGGAATACTCAAATGCAATACGAATTCAGGAACCTACCTTATAACATTCAGAGTGGTACAGGCAATATCTTTGTTTAGTTCTGTAAATGCTAATGTTAATTTGTGTACAAAGGGTGATGTTACAGAAAGTATCTTCTCGACCTTTGGTAGAACACTCATAAAATTGGTTGCATACTACTCTTAATCATATGGAAAGTAAAATAATAAGGTTTACATCAAGTTAGCGCATAGCAGTTTTCAGCAAAATTCAACTCTACACTCCATCGAGCTCAATGCATTACCTTCTATTCTATGCATTTTCTGTTAAGGATAGGACATAACAACTCATTGTGAGCTGGAATTGTATAGATATTGCCTGGATACTTGTCAGAGCCATGGAATACTCATATGCAAGACGAATTCAGAGACCTACCTCATAACATTCAGAGCGGTACAGGCAATATCTTTGTTTAGTTCTGTAAACGCTAATGTTCCATTGTGTAGAAAACGTGATGTTACTGAAAGTATCTTCCCGACCATTGGTAGAACACTCAAAAAATTGGTTGCATACTACTCTAAATCTTATGGAAAGTAAAATAATAAGGCTTACATCAAGTTATCTCATAGCAGTTTTCAGCAAAATTCAACTTTACTCTCTATTGATCTCACAGCAATACCTTATATTCCATGCATTTTCAGTTAAGGATAGGACATAACAACTCAGGGTGAGCTGGAATTGCATAGATATTGCCTGTATACTTGTCAGAGCCATGGAATACTCAAAGGCAAGACGAATTCAGGAACCTACCTCATAACATTCAGAGTGGTACAGGCAATATCTTTGTTTAGTTCTGTAAATGCTAATGTTGCATTGTGTACAAAAGTTGATGTTACAGAAAGTATCTTCTCGAACATTGGTAGAACACTCATAAAACTGGTTGCATACTGTTCTAAATCATATGGAAAGTAAAATAATAAGGTTTACATCAAGTTAGCACATAGCAGTTTTCAGCAAAATTCAACTCTACACTCTATCGAGCTCAATGCATTACCTTCTATTCTATCCATTTTCTATTAAGGATAGGACATAACAACTCATTGTGAGCTGGAATTGTATAGATATTGCCTGTATACCTGTCAGAGCCATGGAATACTCATATGCAAGACGAATTCAGAGACCTACCTCATAACATTCAGAGCGGTACAGGCAATATCTTTGTTTAGTTCTGTAAACGCTAATGTTCCATTGTGTACAAAACGTGATGTTACTGAAAGTATCTTCCCGACCATTGGTAGAACACTCAAAAAATTGGTTGCATACTACTCTAAATCTTATGGAAAGTAAAATAATAAGGCTTACATCAAGTTATCTCATAGCAGTTTTCAGCAAAATTCAACTCTACTCTCTATCGAGCTCAATGCATTACCTTCTATTCTATGAATTTTCTCTTAAGGATGTGGATATAACAACTCAATGTGAGCTGGAATTGTATAGATATTGCCTGTATACTCGTCAAAGCCATGGAATACTCATATGCAAGACGAATTCAGAGACCTAGCTCATAACATTCAGAGCGGTACAGGCAATATCTTTGTTTAGTTCTGTAAACGCTAATGTTCCATTGTGTACAAAACGTGATGTTACAGAAAGTATCTTCCCGACCATTGGTAGAACACTCATAAAATTGGTTGCATACTACTCTTAATCATATGGAAAGTAAAATAATAAGGTTTACATCAAGTTAGCACATAGCAGTTTTCAGCAAAATTCAACTCTACACTCTATCGAGCTCAATGCATTACCTTCTATTCTATCCATTTTCTATTAAGGATAGGACATAACAACTCATTGTGAGCTGGAATTGTATAGATATTGCCTGTATACCTGTCAGAGCCATGGAATACTCATATGCAAGACGAATTCAGAGACCTACCTCATAACATTAAGAGCGGTACAGGCAATATCTTTGTTTAGTTCTGTAAACGCTAATGTTCCATTGTGTACAAAACGTGATGTTACAGAAAGTATCTTCTCGAACATTGGTAGAACACTCATAAACCTGGTTGCATACTGTTCTAAATTATATGGAAAGTAAAATAATAAGGTTCACATCAAGTTATCACATAGCAGTTTTCAGCAAAATTCAACTCTACACTCTACTGAGCTGAAAGCATTACCTTATATTCCATGCATTTTCTGTTAAGGACGAGGACATAACAACTCAGGGTGAGCTGGAATTTTATAGATATTGCCTGTATACTTGTCAGAGCAATGGAATACACAAGTGCAAGATGAATTTAGGAACCTACCTCATAACATTCAGAGTGGTATAGGCAATATCTTTGTTTAGTTCTGTAAATGCTAATGTTGCATTGTGTACAAAAGGTGATGTTACAGAAAGTAACTTCTCGAACTTTGGTAGAACACTCATAAAATTGGTTGCATACTACTCTTAATCATATGGAAAGTAAAATAATGAGGTTTACATCAAGTTATCACATAGCAGTTTTCAGCAAAATTCAACTCCACACTCTATCGAGCTCAATGCATTACCAGCTATTCTATGCTTTTTCTGTTAAGGATAGGACATAACAACTCATTGTGAGCTGGAATTGTATAGATATTGCCTGTATACTTGTCACAGCCATGGAATACTCAAATGCAAGACGAATTCAGGAACCTACCTTATAACATTCTGAGCGGTACAGGCAATATCTTTGTTTAGTTCTGTAAACGCTAATGTTCCATTGTGTACAAAACGTGATGTTACTGAAAGTATCTTCCCGACCATTGGTAGAACACTCAAAAAATTGGTTGCATACTACTCTAAATCTTATGGAAAGTAAAATAATAAGGCTTACATCAAGTTATCTTATAGCAGTTTTCAGCAAAATTCAACTTTACTCTCTATTGATCTCACAGCAATACCTTATATTCCATGCATTTTCAGTTAAGGATAGGACATAACAACTCAGGGTGAGCTGGAATTGCATAGATATTGCCTGTATACTTGTCAGAGCCATGGAATACACAAATGCAAGACGAATTCAGGAACCTACCTTATAACATTCAGAGCGGTACAGGCAATATCTTTGTTTAGTTCTGTAAACGCTAATGTTCCATTGTGTACAAAACGTGATGTTACTGAAAGTATCTTCCCGACCATTGGTAGAACACTCAAAAAATTGGTTGCATACTACTCTAAATCTTATGGAAAGTAAAATAATAAGGCTTACATCAAGTTATCTTATAGCAGCTTTCAGCAAAATTCAACTTTACTCTCTATTGATCTCACAGCAATACCTTATATTCCATGCATTTTCAGTTAAGGATAGGACATAACAACTCAGGGTGAGCTGGAATTGCATAGATATTGCCTGTATACTTGTCAGAGCCATGGAATACTCAAAGGCAAGACGAATTCAGGAACCTATCTCATAACATTCAGAGTGGTACAGGCAATATCTTTGTTTAGTTCTGTAAATGCTAATGTTGCATTGTGTACAAAAGTTGATGTTACAGAAAGTATCTTCTCGAACATTGGTAGAACACTCATAAAACTGGTTGCATACTGTTCTAAATCATATGGAAAGTAAAATAATAAGGTTTACATCAAGTTAGCACATAGCAGTTTTCAGCAAAATTCAACTCTACACTCTATCGAGCTCAATGCATTACCTTCTATTCTATCCATTTTCTATTAAGGATAGGACATAACAACTCATTGTGAGCTGGAATTGTATAGATATTGCCTGTATACTTGTCAGAGCCATGGAATACTCATATGCAAGACGAATTCAGAGACCTACCTCATAACATTCAGAGCGGTACAGGCAATATCTTTGTTTAGTTCTGTAAACGCTAATGTTCCATTGTGTACAAAACGTGATGTTACAGAAAGTATCTTCTCGCACATTGGTAGAGCACTCATAAAACTGGTTGCATACTGTTCTAAATCATATGGAAAGTAAAATAATAATGTTTACATCAAGTTATCACATAGTAGTTTTCAGCAAAATTCAACTCTACCCTCTATTGATCTCAATGCAATACCTTATATACCATGCATTTTCAGTTAAGGACGAGGACATAACAACTCAAGTTGAGCTGGATTTGCATTGATATTGCCTGTATACTTGTCAGAGCCCTGGAATACTCAAAGGCAAGACGAATTCAGGAACCTACCTCATAACATTCAGAGTGGTATTGGCAATATCTTTGCTTGTTCTGAAAAAGCTAATGATCCATTGTGTGCAAAAGGTGATGTTACAGAAAGTATCTTCTCGAACATTGGTAGAACACTCATAAAATAGGTTGCATACTAATCTAAATCATATGGAAAGTAAAATAATAAGCTTTACATCAAGTTAGCGCATAGCAGTTTTCAGCAAAATTCAGCTCTACACTCTATCGACCTCAATGCATTACCATCTATTCTATGCATTTTCTGTTAAGGATAGGACATAACAACTCATTGTGAGCTGGAATTGTATAGATATTGCCTGTATACTGGTCACAGCCATGGAATACTCAAATGCAATACGAATTCAGGAACCTACCTTATAACATTCAGAGTGGTACAGGCAATATCTTTGTTTAGTTCTGTAAATGCTAATGTTAATTTGTGTACAAAGGGTGATGTTACAGAAAGTATCTTCTCGACCTTTGGTAGAACACTCATAAAATTGGTTGCATACTACTCTTAATCATATGGAAAGTAAAATAATAAGGTTTACATCAAGTTATCACATAGCAGTTTTCAGCAAAATTCAACTCTACACTCTATCGAGCTCAATGCATTACCTTCTATTCTATCCATTTTCTATTAAGGATAGGACATAACAACTCATTGTGAGCTGGAATTGTATAGATATTGCCTGTATACTTGTCAGAGCCATGGAATACTCATATGCAAGACGAATTCAGAGACCTACCTCATAACATTCAGAGCGGTACAGGCAATATCTTTGTTTAGTTCTGTAAACGCTAATGTTCCATAGTGTACAAAAAGTGATGTTACAGAAAGTATCTTCTCGAACATTGGTAGAACACTCATAAAACTGGTTGCATACTGTTCTAAATCATATGGAAAGTAAAATAATAAGGTTCACATCAAGTTATCACATAGTAGTTTTCAGCAAAATTCAACTCTACCCTCTATTGATCTCAAAGCAATACCTTATATAGCATGCATTTTCAGTTAAGGACGAGGACATAACAACTCAAGTTGAGCTGGATTTGCATTGATATTGCCTGTATACCTGTCAGAGCCCTGGAATAGTCAAAGGCAAGACGAATTCAGGAACCTACCTCATAACATTCAGAGTGGTATTGGCAATATATTTGCTTGTTCTGAAAAAGCTAATGATCCATTCTGTGCAAAACGTGATGTTACAGAAAGTATCTTCTCGAACATTGGTAGAACACTCATAAAATTGGTTGCATACTACTCTAAATCATATGGAAAGTAAAATAATAAGCTTTACATCAAGTTAGCGCATAGCAGTTTTCAGCAAAATTCAGCTCTACACTCTATCGACCTCAATGCATTACCATCTATTCTATGCATTTTCTGTTAAGGATAGGACATAACAACTCATTGTGAGCTGGAATTGCATAGATATTGCCTGTATACTTGTCAGAGCCATGGAATACTCAAAGGCAAGACGAATTCAGGAACCTATCTCATAACATTCAGAGTGGTACAGGCAATATCTTTGTTTAGTTCTGTAAATGCTAATGTTGCATTGTGTACAAAAGTTGATGTTACAGAAAGTATCTTCTCGAACATTGGTAGAACACTCATAAAACTGGTTGCATACTGTTCTAAATCATATGGAAAGTAAAATAATAAGGTTTACATCAAGTTAGCACATAGCAGTTTTCAGCAAAATTCAACTCTACACTCTATCGAGCTCAATGCATTACCTTCTATTCTATCCATTTTCTATTAAGGATAGGACATAACAACTCATTGTGAGCTGGAATTGTATAGATATTGCCTGTATACTTGTCAGAGCCATGGAATACTCATATGCAAGACGAATTCAGAGACCTACCTCATAACATTCAGAGCGGTACAGGCAATATCTTTGTTTAGTTCTGTAAACGCTAATGTTCCATTGTGTACAAAACGTGATGTTACAGAAAGTATCTTCTCGCACATTGGTAGAGCACTCATAAAACTGGTTGCATACTGTTCTAAATCATATGGAAAGTAAAATAATAATGTTTACATCAAGTTATCACATAGTAGTTTTCAGCAAAATTCAACTCTACCCTCTATTGATCTCAATGCAATACCTTATATACCATGCATTTTCAGTTAAGGACGAGGACATAACAACTCAAGTTGAGCTGGATTTGCATTGATATTGCCTGTATACTTGTCAGAGCCCTGGAATACTCAAAGGCAAGACGAATTCAGGAACCTACCTCATAACATTCAGAGTGGTATTGGCAATATCTTTGCTTGTTCTGAAAAAGCTAATGATCCATTGTGTGCAAAAGGTGATGTTACAGAAAGTATCTTCTCGAACATTGGTAGAACACTCATAAAATAGGTTGCATACTAATCTAAATCATATGGAAAGTAAAATAATAAGCTTTACATCAAGTTAGCGCATAGCAGTTTTCAGCAAAATTCAGCTCTACACTCTATCGACCTCAATGCATTACCATCTATTCTATGCATTTTCTGTTAAGGATAGGACATAACAACTCATTGTGAGCTGGAATTGTATAGATATTGCCTGTATACTGGTCACAGCCATGGAATACTCAAATGCAATACGAATTCAGGAACCTACCTTATAACATTCAGAGTGGTACAGGCAATATCTTTGTTTAGTTCTGTAAATGCTAATGTTAATTTGTGTACAAAGGGTGATGTTACAGAAAGTATCTTCTCGACCTTTGGTAGAACACTCATAAAATTGGTTGCATACTACTCTTAATCATATGGAAAGTAAAATAATAAGGTTTACATCAAGTTATCACATAGCAGTTTTCAGCAAAATTCAACTCTACACTCTATCGAGCTCAATGCATTACCTTCTATTCTATCCATTTTCTATTAAGGATAGGACATAACAACTCATTGTGAGCTGGAATTGTATAGATATTGCCTGTATACTTGTCAGAGCCATGGAATACTCATATGCAAGACGAATTCAGAGACCTACCTCATAACATTCAGAGCGGTACAGGCAATATCTTTGTTTAGTTCTGTAAACGCTAATGTTCCATAGTGTACAAAAAGTGATGTTACAGAAAGTATCTTCTCGAACATTGGTAGAACACTCATAAAACTGGTTGCATACTGTTCTAAATCATATGGAAAGTAAAATAATAAGGTTCACATCAAGTTATCACATAGTAGTTTTCAGCAAAATTCAACTCTACCCTCTATTGATCTCAAAGCAATACCTTATATAGCATGCATTTTCAGTTAAGGACGAGGACATAACAACTCAAGTTGAGCTGGATTTGCATTGATATTGCCTGTATACCTGTCAGAGCCCTGGAATAGTCAAAGGCAAGACGAATTCAGGAACCTACCTCATAACATTCAGAGTGGTATTGGCAATATATTTGCTTGTTCTGAAAAAGCTAATGATCCATTCTGTGCAAAAGGTGATGTTACAGAAAGTATCTTCTCGAACATTGGTAGAACACTCATAAAATTGGTTGCATACTACTCTAAATCATATGGAAAGTAAAATAATAAGCTTTACATCAAGTTAGCGCATAGCAGTTTTCAGCAAAATTCAGCTCTACACTCTATCGACCTCAATGCATTACCATCTATTCTATGCATTTTCTGTTAAGGATAGGACATAACAACTCATTGTGAGCTGGAATTGTATAGATATTGCCTGTATACTTGACAGAGCCATGGAATACTCATATGCAAGACGAATTCAGAGACCTACCTCATAACATTCAGAGCGGTACAGGCAATAACTTTGTTTAGTTCTGTAAACGCTAATGTTCCATTGTGTACAAAACGTGATGTTACTGAAAGTATCTTCCCGACCATTGGTAGAACACTCAAAAAATTGGTTGCATACTACTTTAAATCTTATGGAAAGTAAAATAATAAGGCTTACATCATAGCAGTTTTCAGCAAAATTCAACTTTACTCTCTATTGTTCTCACAGCAATACCTTATATTCCATGCATTTTCAGTTAAGGATAGGACATAACAACTCAGGGTGAGCTGGAATTGCATAGATATTGCCTGTATACTTGTCAGGGCCATGGAATACTCAAAGGCAAGACGAATTCAGGAACCTATCTCATAACATTCAGAGTGGTACAGGCAATATCTTTGTTTAGTTCTGTAAATGCTAATGTTGCATTGTGTACAAAAGTTGATGTTACAGAAAGTATCTTCTCGAACATTGGTAGAACACTCATAAAACTGGTTGCATACTGTTCTAAATCATATGGAAAGTAAAATAATAAGGTTTACATCAAGTTAGCACATAGCAGTTTTCAGCAAAATTCAACTCTACACTCTATCGAGCTCAATGCATTACCTTCTATTCTATCCATTTTCTATTAAGGATAGGACATAACAACTCATTGTGAGCTGGAATTGTATAGATATTGCCTGTATACTTGTCAGAGCCATGGAATACTCATATGCAAGACGAATTCAGAGTCCTACCTCATAACATTCAGAGCGGTACAGGCAATATCTTTGTTTAGTTCTGTAAACGCTAATGTTCCATTGTGTACAAAACGTGATGTTACAGAAAGTATCTTCTCGAACATTGGTAGAACACTCATAAAATTGGTTGCATACTACTCTTAATCATATGGAAAGTAAAATAATAAGGTTTACATCAAGTTAGCACATAGCAGTTTTCAGCAAAATTCAACTCCACACTCTATCGAGCTCAATGCATTACCATCTATTCTATGCTTTTTCTGTTAAGGATAGGACATAACAACTCATTGTGAGCTGGAATTGTATAGATATTGCCTGTATACTTGTCACAGCCATGGAATACTCAAATGCAAGACGAATTCAGGAACCTACCTTATAACATTCAGAGTGGTACAGGCAATATCTTTGTTTAGTTCTGTAAATGCTAATGTTAATTTGTGTACAAAAGGTGATGTTACAGAAAGTATCTTCTCGACCTTTGGTAGAACACTCATAAAATAGGTTGCATACTACTCTTAATCATATGGAAGGTAAAATAATAAGGTTTACATCAAGTTATCACATAGCATTTTTCAGCAATATTCAACTTTACTCTCTATTGATCTCACAGCATTACCTTCTATTCTATGCATTTTCTCTTAAGGATGTGGACATAACAAATCATTGTGAGCTGGAATTGTATAGATATTGCCTGTATACTTCTCAGAGCCATGGAATACTCATATGCAAGACGAATTCAGAGACCTACCTCATAACATTCAGAGCGGTACAGGCAATATCTTTGTTTAGTTCTGTAAACGCTAATGTTCCATTGTGTACAAAACGTGATGTTACTGAAAGTATCTTCCCGACCATTGGTAGAACACTCAAAAAATTGGTTGCATACTACTTTAAATCTTATGGAAAGTAAAATAATAAGGCTTACATCAAGTTATCTCACAGCAGTTTTCAGCAAAATTCAACTTTACTCTCTATTGATCTCACAGCAATACCTTATATTCCATGCATTTTCAGTTAAGGATAGGACATAACAACTCAGGGTGAGCTGGAATTGCATAGATATTGCCTGTATACTTGTCAGAGCCATGGAATACTCAAAGGCAAGACGAATTCAGGAACCTATCTCCTAACATTCAGAGTGGTACAGGCAATATCTTTGTTTAGTTCTGTAAATGCTAATGTTGCATTGTGTACAAAAGTTGATGTTACAGAAAGTATCTTCTCGAACATTGGTAGAACACTCATAAAACTCGTTGCATACTGTTCTAAATCATATGGAAAGTAAAATAATAAGGTTTACATCAAGTTAGCACATGGCAGTTTTCAGCAAAATTCAACTCTACACTCTATCGAGCTCAATGCATTACCTTCTATTCTATCCATTTTCTATTAAGGATAGGACATAACAACTCATTGTGAGCTGGAATTGTATAGATATTGCCTGTATACTTGTCAGAGCCATGGAATACTCATATGCAAGACGAATTCAGAGACCTACCTCATAACATTCAGAGCGGTACAGGCAATATCTTTGTTTAGTTCTGTAAATGCTAATGTTGCATTGTGTACAAAAGTTGATGTTACAGAAAGTATCTTCTCGAACATTGGTAGAACACTCATAAAACTCGTTGCATACTGTTCCAAATCATATGGAAAGTAAAATAATAAGGTTTACATCAAGTTAGCACATAGCAGTTTTCAGCAAAATTCAACTCTACACTCTATCGAGCTCAATGCATTACCTTCTATTCTATCCATTTTCTATTAAGGATAGGACATAACAACTCATTGTGAGCTGGAATTGTATAGATATTGCCTGTATACTTGTCAGAGCCATGGAATACTCATATGCAAGACGAATTCAGAGACCTACCTCATAACATTCAGAGCGGTACAGGCAATATCTTTGTTTAGTTCTGTAAACGCTAATGTTCCATTGTGTACAAAACGTGATGTTACAGAAAGTATCTTCTCGAACATTGGTAGAACACTCATAAAATTGGTTGCATACTACTCTTAATCATATGGAAAGTAAAATAATAAGGTTTACATCAAGTTAGCACATGGCAGTTTTCAGCAAAATTCAACTCTACACTCTATCGAGCTCAATGCATTACCTTCTATTCTATCCATTTTCTATTAAGGATAGGACATAACAACTCATTGTGAGCTGGAATTGTATAGATATTGCCTGTATACTTGTCAGAGCCATGGAATACTCATATGCAAGACGAATTCAGAGACCTACCTCATAACATTCAGAGCGGTACAGGCAATATCTTTGTGTATTTCTGTAAACGCTAATGTTCCATTGTGTACAAAACGTGATGTTACAGAAAGTATCTTCTCGAACATTGGTAGAACACTCATAAAACTGGTTGCATACTGTTCTAAATCATATGGAAAGTAAAATAATAAGGTTTACATCAAGTTAGCACATAGCTGTTTTCAGCAAAATTCAACTCTACACTCTATCGAGCTCAATGCATTACCTTCTATTCTATCCATTTTCTATTAAGGATAGGACATAACAACTCATTGTGAGCTGGAATTGTATAGATATTGCCTGTATACTTGTCGGAGCCATGGAATACTCATATGCAAGACGAATTCAGAGTCCTACCTCATAACATTCAGAGCGGTACAGGCAATATCTTTGTTTAGTTCTGTAAATGCTAATGTTAATTTGTGTACAAAACGTGATGTTACAGAAAGTATCTTCTCGACCTTTGGTAGAACACTCATAAAATTGGTTGCATACTACTCTTAATCATATGGAAAGTAAAATAATAAGGTTTACATCAAGTTATCACATAGCAGTTTTCAGCAAAATTCAACTCGGCACTCTATCGAGCTCAATGCATTACCTTCTATTCTATGCATTTTCTCTTAAGGATGTGGACATAACAACTCATTGTGAGCTGGAATTGTATAGATATTGCCTGTATACTTCTCAGAGCCATGGAATACTCAAATGCAAGATGAATTCAGAGACCTACCTCATAACATTCAGACTGGGATAGGCAATATCTTTGTTTGTTCTGTAAATGCTAATGTTCCATTGTGTACAAAAGGTGATGTTACAGAAAGTATCTCGAAAATTGGTATAACACTCATAAAATTGGTTGCACACTACTCTAAATCATATGGTAAGCAAAATAATAAGGTTTACATCAAGTTAGCGCATAGCAGTTTTCAGCAAAATTCAACTCTACACTCTATCGAGCTCAATGCATTACCTTCTATTCTATGCATTTTCTGTTAAGGATAGGACATAACAACTCATTGTGAGCTGGAATTGTATAGATATTGCCTGTATACTTGTCAGAGCCATGGAATACTCATATGCAAGACGAATTCAGAGACCTACCTCATAACATTCAGAGCGGTACAGGCAATATCTTTGTTTAGTTCTGTAAACGCTAATGTTCCATTGTGTACAAAACGTGATGTTACTGAAAGTATCTTCCCGACCATTGGTAGAACACTCAAAAAATTGGTTGCATACTACTTTAAATCTTATGGAAAGTAAAATAATAAGGCTTACATCAAGTTATCTCATAGCAGTTTTCAGCAAAATTCAACTTTACTCTCTATTGATCTCACAGCAATACCTTATATTCCATGCATTTTCAGTTAAGGATAGGACATAACAACTCAGGGTGAGCTGGAATTGCATAGATATTGCCTGTATACTTGTCAGAGCCATGGAATACTCAAAGGCAAGACGAATTCAGGAACCTATCTCATAACATTCAGAGTGGTACAGGCAATATCTTTGTTTAGTTCTGTAAATGCTAATGTTGCATTGTGTACAAAAGTTGATGTTACAGAAAGTATCTTCTCGAACATTGGTAGAACACTCATAAAACTGGTTGCATACTGTTCTAAATCAGATGGAAAGTAAAATAATAAGGTTTACATCAAGTTAGCACATAGCAGTTTTCAGCAAAATTCAACTCTACACTCTATCGAGCTGAATGCATTACCTTCTATTCTATCCATTTTCTATTAAGGATAGGACATAACAACTCATTGTGAGCTGGAATTGTATAGATATTGCCTGTATACTTGTCAGAGCCATGGAATACTCATATGCAAGACGAATTCAGAGACCTACCTCAAAACATTCAGAGCGGTACAGGCAATATCTTTGTTTAGTTCTGTAAACGCTAATGTTCCATTGTGTACAAAACCTGATGTTACAGAAAGTATCTTCTCGAACATTGGTAGAACACTCATAAAATTGGTTGCATACTACTCTTAATCTTATGGAAAGTAAAATAATAAGGTTTACATCAAGTTAGCACATGGCAGTTTTCAGCAAACTTCAACTCTACACTCTATCGAGCTCAATGCATTACGTTCTATTCTATCCATTTTCTATTAAGGATAGGACATAACAACTCATTGTGAGCTGGAATTGTATAGATATTGCCTGTATACTTGTCAGAGCCATGGAATACTCATATGCAAGACGAATTCAGAGACCTACCTCATAACATTCAGAGCGGTACAGGCAATATCTTTGTTTAGTTCTGTAAACGCTAATGTTCCATTGTGTACAAAACGTGATGTTACAGAAAGTATCTTCTCGAACATTGGTAGAACACTCATAAAATTGGTTGCATACTACTCTTAATCATATGGAAAGTAAAATAATAAGGTTTACATCAAGTTAGCACATGGCAGTTTTCAGCAAAATTCAACTCTACACTCTATCGAGCTCAATGCATTACCTTCTATTCTATCCATTTTCTATTAAGGATAGGACATAACAACTCATTGTGAGCTGGAATTGTATAGATATTGCCTGTATACTTGTCAGAGCCATGGAATACTCATATGCAAGACGAATTCAGAGACCTACCTCATAACATTCAGAGCGGTACAGGCAATATCTTTGTGTATTTCTGTAAACGCTAATGTTCCATTGTGTACAAAACGTGATGTTACAGAAAGTATCTTCTCGAACATTGGTAGAACACTCATAAAACTGGTTGCATACTGTTCTAAATCATATGGAAAGTAAAATAATAAGGTTTACATCAAGTTAGCACATAGCTGTTTTCAGCAAAATTCAACTCTACACTCTATCGAGCTCAATGCATTACCTTCTATTCTATCCATTTTCTATTAAGGATAGGACATAACAACTCATTGTGAGCTGGAATTGTATAGATATTGCCTGTATACTTGTCGGAGCCATGGAATACTCATATGCAAGACGAATTCAGAGTCCTACCTCATAACATTCAGAGCGGTACAGGCAATATCTTTGTTTAGTTCTGTAAATGCTAATGTTAATTTGTGTACAAAACGTGATGTTACAGAAAGTATCTTCTCGACCTTTGGTAGAACACTCATAAAATTGGTTGCATACTACTCTTAATCATATGGAAAGTAAAATAATAAGGTTTACATCAAGTTATCACATAGCAGTTTTCAGCAAAAT
Organism: Hemitrygon akajei; assembly: GCF_048418815.1. NCBI lineage: Eukaryota > Metazoa > Chordata > Chondrichthyes > Myliobatiformes > Dasyatidae > Hemitrygon > Hemitrygon akajei. The sequence continues at coordinate 93,162,464 of NC_133136.1, read as the reverse complement.
TCAACTCGGCACTCTATCGAGCTCAATGCATTACCTTCTATTCTATGCATTTTCTCTTAAGGATGTGGACATAACAACTCATTGTGAGCTGGAATTGTATAGATATTGCCTGTATACTTCTCAGAGCCATGGAATACTCAAATGCAAGATGAATTCAGAGACCTACCTCATAACATTCAGACTGGGATAGGCAATATCTTTGTTTGTTCTGTAAATGCTAATGTTCCATTGTGTACAAAAGGTGATGTTACAGAAAGTATCTCGAAAATTGGTATAACACTCATAAAATTGGTTGCACACTACTCTAAATCATATGGTAAGCAAAATAATAAGGTTTACATCAAGTTAGCGCATAGCAGTTTTCAGCAAAATTCAACTCTACACTCTATCGAGCTCAATGCATTACCTTCTATTCTATGCATTTTCTGTTAAGGATAGGACATAACAACTCATTGTGAGCTGGAATTGTATAGATATTGCCTGTATACTTGTCAGAGCCATGGAATACTCATATGCAAGACGAATTCAGAGACCTACCTCATAACATTCAGAGCGGTACAGGCAATATCTTTGTTTAGTTCTGTAAACGCTAATGTTCCATTGTGTACAAAACGTGATGTTACTGAAAGTATCTTCCCGACCATTGGTAGAACACTCAAAAAATTGGTTGCATACTACTTTAAATCTTATGGAAAGTAAAATAATAAGGCTTACATCAAGTTATCTCATAGCAGTTTTCAGCAAAATTCAACTTTACTCTCTATTGATCTCACAGCAATACCTTATATTCCATGCATTTTCAGTTAAGGATAGGACATAACAACTCAGGGTGAGCTGGAATTGCATAGATATTGCCTGTATACTTGTCAGAGCCATGGAATACTCAAAGGCAAGACGAATTCAGGAACCTATCTCATAACATTCAGAGTGGTACAGGCAATATCTTTGTTTAGTTCTGTAAATGCTAATGTTGCATTGTGTACAAAAGTTGATGTTACAGAAAGTATCTTCTCGAACATTGGTAGAACACTCATAAAACTGGTTGCATACTGTTCTAAATCAGATGGAAAGTAAAATAATAAGGTTTACATCAAGTTAGCACATAGCAGTTTTCAGCAAAATTCAACTCTACACTCTATCGAGCTGAATGCATTACCTTCTATTCTATCCATTTTCTATTAAGGATAGGACATAACAACTCATTGTGAGCTGGAATTGTATAGATATTGCCTGTATACTTGTCAGAGCCATGGAATACTCATATGCAAGACGAATTCAGAGACCTACCTCAAAACATTCAGAGCGGTACAGGCAATATCTTTGTTTAGTTCTGTAAACGCTAATGTTCCATTGTGTACAAAACCTGATGTTACAGAAAGTATCTTCTCGAACATTGGTAGAACACTCATAAAATTGGTTGCATACTACTCTTAATCTTATGGAAAGTAAAATAATAAGGTTTACATCAAGTTAGCACATGGCAGTTTTCAGCAAACTTCAACTCTACACTCTATCGAGCTCAATGCATTACGTTCTATTCTATCCATTTTCTATTAAGGATAGGACATAACAACTCATTGTGAGCTGGAATTGTATAGATATTGCCTGTATACTTGTCAGAGCCATGGAATACTCATATGCAAGACGAATTCAGAGACCTACCTCATAACATTCAGAGCGGTACAGGCAATATCTTTGTTTAGTTCTGTAAACGCTAATGTTCCATTGTGTACAAAACGTGATGTTACAGAAAGTATCTTCTCGAACATTGGTAGAACACTCATAAAATTGGTTGTATACTACTCTTAATCATATGGAAAGTAAAATAATAAGGTTCACATCAAGTTATCACATAGCAGTTTTCAGCAAAATTCAACTCTACACTCTACTGAGCTGAAAGCATTACCTTATATTCCATGCATTTTCTGTTAAGGACGAGGACATAACAACTCAGGGTGAGCTGGAATTTTATAGATATTGCCTGTATACTTGTCAGAGCAATGGAATACACAAGTGCAAGATGAATTTAGGAACCTACCTCATAACATTCAGAGTGGTATAGGCAATATCTTTGTTCTGTAAACGCTAATGGTCCATTGTGTACAAAAGGTGATGTTACAGAAAGTAACTTCTCGAACTTTGGTAGAACACTCATAAAATTGGTTGTATACTACTCTTAATCATATGGAAAGTAAAATAATGAGGTTTACATCAAGTTATCACATAGTAGTTTTCAGCAAATTTCAACTCTACACTCTATCGTGCTCAATGCAATACCTTCTATTTATTCATTTTCTGTTAAGGATAGGACATAACAACTCATTGTGAGCTGGAATTGTATAGATATTGCCTGTATACTTCTCAGAGCTATGGAATACTCAAATGCAAGATGAATTCAGGAACCTACCTCATAACATTCAGAGCGGTACAGGCAATATCTTTGTTTAGTTCTGTAAACGCTAATGTTCCATTGTGTACAAAACGTGATGTTACTGAAAGTATCTTCCCGACCATTGGTAGAACACTCAAAAAATTGGTTGCATACTACTTTAAATCTTATGGAAAGTAAAATAATAAGGCTTACATCAAGTTATCTCATAGCAGTTTTCAGCAAAATTCAACTTTACTCTCTATTGATCTCACAGCAATACCTTATATTCCATGCATTTTCAGTTAAGGATAGGACATAACAACTCAGGGTGAGCTGGAATTGCATAGATATTGCCTGTATACTTGTCAGAGCCATGGAATACTCAAAGGCAAGACGAATTCAGGAACCTATCTCATAACATTCAGAGTGGTACAGGCAATATCTTTGTTTAGTTCTGTAAATGCTAATGTTGCATTGTGTACAAAAGTTGATGTTACAGAAAGTATCTTCTCGAACATTGGTAGAACACTCATAAAACTGGTTGCATACTGTTCTAAATCAGATGGAAAGTAAAATAATAAGGTTTACATCAAGTTAGCACATAGCAGTTTTCAGCAAAATTCAACTCTACACTCTATCGAGCTCAATGCATTACCTTCTATTCTATCCATTTTCTATTAAGGATAGGACATAACAACTCATTGTGAGCTGGAATTGTATAGATATTGCCTGTATACTTGTCAGAGCCATGGAATACTCATATGCAAGACGAATTCAGAGACCTACCTCATAACATTCAGAGCGGTACAGGCAATATCTTTGTTTAGTTCTGTAAACGCTAATGTTCCATTGTGTACAAAACCTGATGTTACAGAAAGTATCTTCTCGAACATTGGTAGAACACTCATAAAATTGGTTGCATACTACTCTTAATCTTATGGAAAGTAAAATAATAAGGTTTACATCAAGTTAGCACATGGCAGTTTTCAGCAAACTTCAACTCTACACTCTATCGAGCTCAATGCATTACGTTCTATTCTATCCATTTTCTATTAAGGATAGGACATAACAACTCATTGTGAGCTGGAATTGTATAGATATTGCCTGTATACTTGTCAGAGCCATGGAATACTCATATGCAAGACGAATTCAGAGACCTACCTCATAACATTCAGAGCGGTACAGGCAATATCTTTGTTTAGTTCTGTAAACGCTAATGTTCCATTGTGTACAAAACGTGATGTTACAGAAAGTATCTTCTCGAACATTGGTAGAACACTCATAAAATTGGTTGTATACTACTCTTAATCATATGGAAAGTAAAATAATAAGGTTCACATCAAGTTATCACATAGCAGTTTTCAGCAAAATTCAACTCTACACTCTACTGAGCTGAAAGCATTACCTTATATTCCATGCATTTTCTGTTAAGGACGAGGACATAACAACTCAGGGTGAGCTGGAATTTTATAGATATTGCCTGTATACTTGTCAGAGCAATGGAATACACAAGTGCAAGATGAATTTAGGAACCTACCTCATAACATTCAGAGTGGTATAGGCAATATCTTTGTTCTGTAAACGCTAATGGTCCATTGTGTACAAAAGGTGATGTTACAGAAAGTAACTTCTCGAACTTTGGTAGAACACTCATAAAATTGGTTGTATACTACTCTTAATCATATGGAAAGTAAAATAATGAGGTTTACATCAAGTTATCACATAGTAGTTTTCAGCAAATTTCAACTCTACACTCTATCGTGCTCAATGCAATACCTTCTATTTATTCATTTTCTGTTAAGGATAGGACATAACAACTCATTGTGAGCTGGAATTGTATAGATATTGCCTGTATACTTCTCAGAGCTATGGAATACTCAAATGCAAGATGAATTCAGGAACCTACCTCATAACATTCAGACTGGGATAGGCAATATCTTTGTTTGTTCTGTAAATGCTAATGTTCCATTGTGTACAAAAGGTGATGTTACAGAAAGTATCTCGAAAATTGGTATAACACTCATAAAATTGGTTGCACACTACTCTAAATCATATGGTAAGCAAAATAATAAGGTTTACATCAAGTTAGCGCATAGCAGTTTTCAGCAAAATTCAACTCTACACTCTATCGAGCTCAAAGCATTACCTTCTATTCTATGCATTTTCTGTTAAGGATAGGACATAACAACTCATTGTGAGCTGGAATTGTATAGATATTGCCTGTATACTTGTCAGAGCCATGGAATACTCATATGCAAGACGAATTCAGAGACCTACCTCATAACATTCAGAGCGGTACAGGCAATATCTTTGTTTAGTTCTGTAAACGCTAATGTTCCATTGTGTACAAAACGTGATGTTACTGAAAGTATCTTCCCGACCATTGGTAGAACACTCAAAAAATTGGTTGCATACTACTTTAAATCTTATGGAAAGTAAAATAATAAGGCTTACATCAAGTTATCTCATAGCAGTTTTCAGCAAAATTCAACTTTACTCTCTATTGATCTCACAGCAATACCTTATATTCCATGCATTTTCAGTTAAGGATAGGACATAACAACTCAGGGTGAGCTGGAATTGCATAGATATTGCCTGTATACTTGTCAGAGCCAAGGAATACTCAAAGGCAAGACGAATTCAGGAACCTATCTCATAACATTCAGAGTGGTACAGGCAATATCTTTGTTTAGTTCTGTAAATGCTAATGTTGCATTGTGTACAAAAGTTGATGTTACAGAAAGTATCTTCTCGAACATTGGTAGAACACTCATAAAACTGGTTGCATACTGTTCTAAATCATATGGAAAGTAAAATAATAAGGTTTACATCAAGTTAGCACATAGCTGTTTTCAGCAAAATTCAACTCTACACTCTATCGAGCTCAATGCATTACCTTCTATTCTATCCATTTTCTATTAAGGATAGGACATAACAACTCATTGTGAGCTGGAATTGTATAGATATTGCCTGTATACTTGTCAGAGCCATGGAATACTCATATGCAAGACGAATTCAGAGACCTACCTCATAACATTCAGAGCGGTACAGGCAATATCTTTGTTTAGTTCTGTAAACGCTAATGTTCCATTGTGTACAAAACTTGATGTTACAGAAAGTATCATCTCGAACATTGGTAGAACACTCATAAAATTGGTTGCATACTACTCTTAATCTTATGGAAAGTAAAATAATAAGGTTTACATCAAGTTAGCACATGGCAGTTTTCAGCAAACTTCAACTCTACACTCTATCGAGCTCAATGCATTACCTTCTATTCTATCCATTTTCTATTAAGGATAGGACATAACAACTCATTGTGAGCTGGAATTGTATAGATATTGCCTGTATACTTGTCAGAGCCATGGAATACTCATATGCAAGACGAATTCAGAGACCTACCTCATAACATTCAGAGCGGTACAGGCAATATCTTTGTTTAGTTCTGTAAACGCTAATGTTCCATTGTGTACAAAACGTGATGTTACAGAAAGTATCTTCTCGAACATTGGTAGAACACTCATAAAACTGGTTGCATACTGTTCTAAATCATATGGAAAGTAAAATAATAAGGTTCACATCAAGTTATCACATAGCAGTTTTCAGCAAAATTCAACTCTACACTCTACTGAGCTGAAAGCATTACCTTATATTCCATGCATTTTCTGTTAAGGACGCGGACATAACAACTCAGGGTGAGCTGGAATTTTATAGATATTGCCTGTATACTTGTCAGAGCAATGGAATACACAAGTGCAAGATGAATTTAGGAACCTACCTCATAACATTCAGAGTGGTATAGGCAATATCTTTGTTCTGTAAACGCTAATGGTCCATTGTGTACAAAAGGTGATGTTACAGAAAGTAACTTCTCGAACTTTGGTAGAACACTCATAAAATTGGTTGTATACTACTCTTAATCATATGGAAAGTAAAATAATGAGGTTTACATCAAGTTATCACATAGTAGTTTTCAGCAAATTTCAACTCTACACTCTATCGTGCTCAATGCAATACCTTATATACCATGCATTTTAAGTTAAGGACGAGGACATAACAACTCATTGTGAGCTGGAATTGTATAGATATTGCCTGTATACTTGACAGAGCCATGGAATACTCATATGCAAGACGAATTCAGAGACCTACCTCATAACATTCAGAGCGGTACAGGCAATAACTTTGTTTAGTTCTGTAAACGCTAATGTTCCATTGTGTACAAAACGTGATGTTACTGAAAGTATCTTCCCGACCATTGGTAGAACACTCAAAAAATTGGTTGCATACTACTTTAAATCTTATGGAAAGTAAAATAATAAGGCTTACATCATAGCAGTTTTCAGCAAAATTCAACTTTACTCTCTATTGATCTCACAGCAATACCTTATATTCCATGCATTTTCAGTTAAGGATAGGACATAACAACTCAGGGTGAGCTGGAATTGCATAGATATTGCCTGTATACTTGTCAGAGCCACGGAATACTCAAAGGCAAGACGAATTCAGGAACCTATCTCATAACATTCAGAGTGGTACAGGCAATATCTTTGTTTAGTTCTGTAAATGCTAATGTTGCATTGTGTACAAAAGTTGATGTTACAGAAAGTATCTTCTCGAACATTGGTAGAACACTCATAAAACTGGTTGCATACTGATCTAAATCATATGGAAAGTAAAATAATAAGGTTTACATCAAGTTAGCACATAGCAGTTTTCAGCAAAATTCAACTCTACACTCTATCGAGCTCAATGCATTACCTTCTATTCTATTCATTTTCTATTAAGGATAGGACATAACAACTCATTGTGAGCTGGAATTGTATAGATATTGCCTGTATACTTGTCAGAGCCATGGAATACTGATATGCAAGACGAATTCAGAGACCTACCTCATAACATTCAGAGCGGTACAGGCAATATCTTTGTTTAGTTCTGTAAACGCTAATGTTCCATTGTGTACAAAACGTGATGTTACAGAAAGTATCTTCTCGAACATTGGTAGAACACTCATAAAACTGGTTGCATACTGTTCTAAATCATATGGAAAGTAAAATAATAAGGTTCACATCAAGTTATCACATAGCAGTTTTCAGCAAAATTCAACTCTACACTCTACTGAGCTGAAAGCATTACCTTCTATTCTATGCATTTTCTGTTAAGGATAGGACATAACAACTCATTGTGAGCTGGAATTCTATAGATATTGCCTGTATACTTGTCAGAGCCATGGAATACTCATATGCAAGACGAATTCAGAGACCTACCTCATAACATTCAGAGCGGTACAGGCAATATCTTTGTTTAGTTCTGTAAACGCTAATGTTCCATTGTGTACAAAACGTGATGTTACTGAAAGTATCTTCCCGACCATTGGTAGAACACTCAAAAAATTGCTTGCATACTACTCTAAATCTTATGGAAAGTAAAATAATAAAGCTTACATCAAGTTATCTCATAGCAGTTTTCAGCAAAATTCAACTCTACACTCTACTGAGCTGAAAGCATTACCTTATATTCCATGCATTTTCTGTTAAGGTCGAGGACATAACAACTCAGGGTGAGCTGGAATTTTATAGATATTGCCTGTATACTTGTCAGAGCAATGGAATACACAAGTGCAAGATGAATTCAGGAACCTACCTCATAACATTCAGAGTGGTATAGGCAATATCTTTGTTCTGTAAACGCTAATGGTCCATTGTGTACAAAGGGTGATGTTAGAGAAATTATCTTCTCGAACTTTGGTAGAACACTCATCAAATTGGTTGCATACTACTCTTAATCATATGGAAAGTAAAATAATAGGGTTTACATCAAGTTATCACATAGCAGTTTTCAGCAAAATTCAACTCTACACTCTATCGAGCTCAATGCATTACCTTCTATTCTATGCATTTTCTCTTAAGGATGTGGACATAACAACTCATTGTGAGCTGGATTTGTATAGATATTGCCTGTATACTTCTCAGAGCCATGGAATACTCAAATGCAAGATGAATTCAGGAAGCTACCTCATAACATTTAGAGTGGTACAGGCAATATCTTTGTTTAGTTCTGTAAATGCTAATGTTAATTTGTGTACAAAAGGTGATGTTACAGAAAGTATCTTCTCGAACTTTGGTAGAACACTCATAAAATTGGTTGCATACTACTCTTAATCATATGGAAAGTAAAATAATAATGTTTACATCAAGTTATCACATAGTAGGTTTCAGCAAAATTCAACTCTACCCTCTATTGATCTCAATGCAATACCTTATATACCATGCATTTTCAGTTAAGGACGAGGACATAACAACTCAAGTTGAGCTGGATTTGCATTGATATTGCCTGTATACTTGTCAGAGCCATGGAATACTCATATGCAAGACGAATTCAGAGACCTACCTCATAACATTCAGAGCGGTACAGGCAATATCTTTGTTTAGTTCTGTAAACGCTAATGTTCCATTGTGTACAAAACGTGATGTTACTGAAAGTATCTTCCCGACCATTGGTAGAACACTCAAAAAATTGCTTGCATACTACTCTAAATCTTATGGAAAGTAAAATAATAAAGCTTACATCAAGTTATCTCATAGCAGTTTTCAGCAAAATTCAACTCTACACTCTACTGAGCTGAAAGCATTACCTTATATTCCATGCATTTTCTGTTAAGGTCGAGGACATAACAACTCAGGGTGAGCTGGAATTTTATAGATATTGCCTGTATACTTGTCAGAGCAATGGAATACACAAGTGCAAGATGAATTCAGGAACCTACCTCATAACATTCAGAGTGGTATTGGCAATATCTTTGCTTGTTCTGAAAAAGCTAATGATCCATTGTGTGCAAAAGGTGATGTTACAGAAAGTATCTTCTCGAACATTGGTAGAACACTCATAAAATTGGTTGCATACTATAAATCATATGGAAAGTAAAATAATAAGCTTTACATCAAGTTAGCGCATAGCAGTTTTCAGCAAAATTCAGCTCTACACTCTATCGACCTCAATGCATTACCATCTATTCTATGCATTTTCTGTTAAGGATAGGACATAACAACTCATTGTGAGCTGGAATTGTATAGATATTGCCTGTATACTTGTCAGAGCCATGGAATACTCATATGCAAGACGAATTCAGAGACCTACCTCATAACATTCAGAGCGGTACAGGCAATAACTTTGTTTAGTTCTGTAAACGCTAATGTTCCATTGTGTACAAAACGTGATGTTACTGAAAGTATCTTCCCGACCATTGGTAGAACACTCAAAAAATTGGTTGCATACTACTTTAAATCTTATGGAAAGTAAAATAATAAGGCTTACATCATAGCAGTTTTCAGCAAAATTCAACTTTACTCTCTATTGATCTCACAGCAATACCTTATATTCCATGCATTTTCAGTTAAGGATAGGACATAACAACTCAGGGTGAGCTGGAATTGCATAGATATTGCCTGTATACTTGTCAGAGCCACGGAATACTCAAAGGCAAGACGAATTCAGGAACCTATCTCATAACATTCAGAGTGGTACAGGCAATATCTTTGTTTAGTTCTGTAAATGCTAATGTTGCATTGTGTACAAAAGTTGATGTTACAGAAAGTATCTTCTCGAACATTGGTAGAACACTCATAAAACTGGTTGCATACTGATCTAAATCATATGGAAAGTAAAATAATAAGGTTTACATCAAGTTAGCACATAGCAGTTTTCAGCAAAATTCAACTCTACACTCTATCGAGCTCAATGCATTACCTTCTATTCTATCCATTTTCTATTAAGGATAGGACATAACAACTCATTGTCAGCTGGAATTGTATAGATATTGCCTGTATACTTGTCAGAGCCATGGAATACTGATATGCAAGACGAATTCAGAGACCTACCTCATAACATTCAGAGCGGTACAGGCAATATCTTTGTTTAGTTCTGTAAACGCTAATGTTCCATTGTGTACAAAACGTGATGTTACAGAAAGTATCTTCTCGAACATTGGTAGAACACTCATAAAACTGGTTGCATACTGTTCTAAATCATATGGAAAGTAAAATAATAAGGTTCACATCAAGTTATCACATAGCAGTTTTCAGCAAAATTCAACTCTACACTCTACTGAGCTGAAAGCATTACCTTATATTCCAAGCATTTTCTGTTAAGGACGAGGACATAACAACTCAGGGTGAGCTGGAATTTTATAGATATTGCCTGTATACTTGTCAGAGCAATGGAATACACAAGTGCAAGATGAATTTAGGAACCTACCTCATAACATTCAGAGTGGTATAGGCAATATCTTTGTTCTGTAAACGCTAATGGTCCATTGTGTACAAAAGGTGATGTTACAGAAAGTAACTTCTCGAACTTTGGTAGAACACTCATAAAATTGGTTGCATACTACTCTAAATCATATGGAAAGTAAAATAATAAGCTTTACATCAAGTTAGCGCATAGCAGTTTTCAGCAAAATTCAGCTCTACACTCTATCGACCTCAATGCATTACCATCTATTCTATGCTTTTTCTGTTAAGGATAGGACATAACAACTCATTGTGAGCTGGAATTGTATAGATATTGCCTGTATACTTCTCAGAGCCATGGAATACTCAAATGCAAGACGAATTCAGAGACCTACCTCATAACATTCAGAGCGGTACAGGCAATAACTTTGTTTAGTTCTGTAAACGCTAATGTTCCATTGTGTACAAAACGTGATGTTACTGAAAGTATCTTCCCGACCATTGGTAGAACACTCAAAAAATTGGTTGCATACTACTTTAAATCTTATGGAAAGTAAAATAATAAGGCTTACATCATAGCAGTTTTCAGCAAAATTCAACTTTACTCTCTATTGATCTCACAGCAATACCTTATATTCCATGCATTTTCAGTTAAGGATAGGACATAACAACTCAGGGTGAGCTGGAATTGCATAGATATTGCCTGTATACTTGTCAGAGCCACGGAATACTCAAAGGCAAGACGAATTCAGGAACCTATCTCATAACATTCAGAGTGGTACAGGCAATATCTTTGTTTAGTTCTGTAAATGCTAATGTTGCATTGTGTACAAAAGTTGATGTTACAGAAAGTATCTTCTCGAACATTGGTAGAACACTCATAAAACTGGTTGCATACTGATCTAAATCATATGGAAAGTAAAATAATAAGGTTCACATCAAGTTATCACATAGCAGTTTTCAGCAAAATTCAACTCTACACTCTACTGAGCTGAAAGCATTACCTTATATTCCAAGCATTTTCTGTTAAGGACGAGGACATAACAACTCAGGGTGAGCTGGAATTTTATAGATATTGCCTGTATACTTGTCAGAGCAATGGAATACACAAGTGCAAGATGAATTTAGGAACCTACCTCATAACATTCAGAGTGGTATAGGCAATATCTTTGTTCTGTAAACGCTAATGGTCCATTGTGTACAAAAGGTGATGTTACAGAAAGTAACTTCTCGAACTTTGGTAGAACACTCATAAAATTGGTTGCATACTACTCTAAATCATATGGAAAGTAAAATAATAAGCTTTACATCAAGTTAGCGCATAGCAGTTTTCAGCAAAATTCAGCTCTACACTCTATCGACCTCAATGCATTACCATCTATTCTATGCTTTTTCTGTTAAGGATAGGACATAACAACTCATTGTGAGCTGGAATTGTATAGATATTGCCTGTATACTTCTCAGAGCCATGGAATACTCAAATGCAAGATGAATTCAGGAAGCTACCTCATAACATTTAGAGTGGTACAGGCAATATCTTTGTTTAGTTCTGTAAATGCTAATGTTAATTTGTGTACAAAAGGTGATGTTACTGAAAGTATCTTCTTGCACATTGGTAGAACACTCATAAAATTGGTTCCATACTACTCTAAATCATACGGAAAGTAAAGTAATAAGGCTTACATCAAGTTATCACATAGCAGTTTTCAGCAAAATTCAACTCTACACTCTATCGAGCTCAATGCATTACCTTCTATTCTATGCATTTTCTGTTAAGGATAGGACATAACAACTCATTGTGAGCTGGAATTGTATAGATATTGCCTGTATACTTCTCAGAGCCATGGAATACTCAAATGCAAGGCGAATTCAGGAATCTACCTCATAACATTCAGAGCGGTACAGGCAATATCTTTGTTTAGTTCTGTAAACGCTAATGTTCCATTGTGTACAAAACGTGATGTTACTGAAAGTATCTTCCCGACCATTGGTAGAACACTCAAAAAATTGCTTGCATACTACTCTAAATCTTATGGAAAGTAAAATAATAAAGCTTACATCAAGTTATCTCATAGCGGTTTTCAGCAAAATTCAACTCTACACTCTACTGAGCTGAAAGCATTACCTTATATTCCATGCATTTTCTGTTAAGGTCGAGGACATAACAACTCAGGGTGAGCTGGAATTTTATAGATATTGCCTGTATACTTGTCAGAGCAATGGAATACACAAGTGCAAGATGAATTCAGGAACCTACCTCATAACATTCAGAGTGGTATAGGCAATATCTTTGTTCTGTAAACGCTAATGGTCCATTGTGTACAAAGGGTGATGTTAGAGAAATTATCTTCTCGAACTTTGGTAGAACACTCATCAAATTGGTTGCATACTACTCTTAATCATATGGAAAGTAAAATAATAGGGTTTACATCAAGTTATCACATAGCAGTTTTCAGCAAAATTCAACTCTACACTCTATCGAGCTCAATGCATTACCTTCTATTCTATGCATTTTCTCTTAAGGATGTGGACATAACAACTCATTGTGAGCTGGATTTGTATAGATATTGCCTGTATACTTGTCAGAGCCATGGAATACTCAAATGCAAGATGAATTCAGGAAGCTACCTCATAACATTTAGAGTGGTACAGGCAATATCTTTGTTTAGTTCTGTAAATGCTAATGTTAATTTGTGTACAAAAGGTGATGTTACAGAAAGTATCTTCTCGAACCTTGGTAGAACACTCATAAAATTGGTTGCATACTACTCTTAATCATATGGAAAGTAAAATAATAATGTTTACATCAAGTTATCACATAGTAGGTTTCAGCAAAATTCAACTCTACCCTCTATTGATCTCAATGCAATACCTTATATACCATGCATTTTCAGTTAAGGACGAGGACATAACAACTCAAGTTGAGCTGGATTTGCATTGATATTGCCTGTATACTTGTCAGAGCCCTGGAATACTCAAAGGCAAGACGAATTCAGGAACCTACCTCATAACATTCAGAGTGGTATTGGCAATATCTTTGCTTGTTCTGAAAAAGCTAATGATCCATTGTGTGCAAAAGGTGATGTTACAGAAAGTATCTTCTCGAACATTGGTAGAACACTCATAAAATTGGTTGCATACTATAAATCATATGGAAAGTAAAATAATAAGCTTTACATCAAGTTAGCGCATAGCAGTTTTTAGCAAAATTCAGCTCTACACTCTATCGACCTCAATGCATTACCATCTATTCTATGCATTTTCTGTTAAGGATAGGACATAACAACTCATTGTGAGCTGGAATTGTATAGATATTGCCTGTATACTTGACAGAGCCATGGAATACTCATATGCAAGACGAATTCAGAGACCTACCTCATAACATTCAGAGCGGTACAGGCAATAACTTTGTTTAGTTTGTTATGATACCAGCCCCCTCCTTTGTGAGAATTGCAAGAGCCCTAGAAAAGGGGGGGTCAATGACCCAAAAGAGAGAGAGAGAGACAGGCTGAATGGACACAGGAAATGGAAAGACATTCCACTGGGACAAAAGCTGGTGACTGTGGCATTGTTCTCAGGAGACACCTGGGAACTGCAGACGTGCCAACTCGCAGGGACATTGTAAAGCCCTCGGGCAAAGTGGGCTGGTTGAGAGAGAGATTGCACCACCTGCAACCTGATTGACACCTGAGATCCCGTGAGGCAGTATAAAGAAGGGTCTGAAAGAGGACGACCCTCAGACGCACCAAGGAGACACCAAGAAGCACGATAACGCTTCCCGTGGGAACGGGAAGCCATTTTGAAATAAGCCACGTGCGTTAAATTCCGAATGCGGGGTTTGTGGCTGGAACCAACGGAAGATCGCTTTTAACTAACAACGGGGAAGATCGCTCCCCTGATTACACGGATGTAAACGGCAAGTTTTTCCGTTTTATCTCTCTCTCTCTCCAACACGTGAAACCGAAAGCCTGCAGACTTCAGAGTGACTCTTTATATTTCCAATTGGACTCAGTATTATATACCCTAGACAACGAAAGAGCCTATTTCTGATTGATTATGGTTACACCGGTGTTTTAGATTGAGTTTTGACGATTTGAATGTTTTGTATTAACCATACGTTTGTGCCCTTATTGAATAAAACGTTTGAAAATAGTAGCATCCGACTCAGCTGATCCATCTATCTTTGCTGGTAAGTTACCTGGTTACGGGGTTTTCGTAACAAGTGGGGTTCTCGTCTCGGGATTTGACACCAAAAAGGGGGGAGGTCAGTGAATCGGGCTGTAAGTCCAAACTTAAATCTGGTTACGCAGGTAGTCAGACGGGAAACCAGCAAAGATGGATGTGGGTGAATTCATGAGAAACCCGACGGTAGAGGCGCTAGGGAAGGCTACAAAATCAGACTTAGTAAGTTTGGCGCAGGCCTTAGACCTCACAGCGGTGAAGCCAGCAATGAAAAAGCAGGAAGTGCTAAGGGTCATACAACAGCACTACGTTGGGAAGAAGGTGTTTACAGCTGAGGATTTGGAAAATATTCCCGAAAGGAGATTAGTGAGTGGGACAAATCAGGCAGAGTTGGAGAAAGCAAGGCTGGAACATGAGTTTAAAATAAAGCAGCTAGAAATAGACGCAGCTCAGAAGGCTGCAGAGAGAGAAGCCGAGAGAGCCGAGAGGGCAAGAGAAGCCGAGAGGGCAAGAGAAGCCGAGAGGGCAAGAGAAGCCGAGAGGGAAAGAGAGCAGGTGTTCAAACTAAAGCAGCTAGAAGCAGAAGAGAGAGAGAAACAGAGGAACTATGAATTGGAGCTGGACAGGCGAAAACAAGAGCGAAGAACTCAAGGGGGAGAGAAAGAGGGGTTTGATATTAGTCGGGCGTTGAGGTTGGTCCCCCCGTTCGAGGAGACGGATGTTGATAGTTATTTCTTGCTCTTTGAAAAGGTGGCAGAGAATCAGCAGTGGCCCAGAGAGCAATGGGTGGCGTTGTTACAAAGTGTGTTACGGGGAAAAGCACAGCGGGTATATGCCGCGCTGCCCACAGAAAGGGACGGGAATTATGATCAAGTAAAGGAGGCCATTCTCCGAGGTTACGAGTTAGTACCTGAGGCGTATAGACAAAGGTTCCGAAATTTAAAAAGAGGGTGGAATCAAACGTATACCGAGCTAGCCCATGAGAAGGGTGTGCTCTTGAATCGTTGGTGCACAGCTGAAAAGGTGGCCGAGGACTATGGGCGTCTCAGGGAGCTAGTTTTGATTGAGGAATTTAAAAGTTGCGTTCCGGAAGAGATCCGAATGTATTTAAATGAGAGGACGAATCAGTCCATCTCAGAGATGGCTAGGCTCGCAGATGAATATGCCCTAACCCACAAGACAAAGTTTTCCTCGCCAAAAAGTTACCCGAGAGACCGTCGGAATGGTAGGGACAGTCCGCCGGCTAAGGGAGAGACTCCACCGGGAGCTAGCACAAAAAGTGAGGATAACAGACAGGAAACCTGGAGATCTCCTGGTTTAAACTGTTTTAATTGTGGAAAGGTGGGACATATTGCATCAATGTGCTTTGCTCTGAGAAAGGAGCCAGAGAGGGAGAGAGCAGCGATCCCTATCGGGCGTTCAGTGGTAATCAGGACGTTGACAAGAGGGCCCCAGGTAGATGGAGTACCGGAGGGGCGGGAGACATTTAGTTCCGAAGGAACCGTGTCTTTGAGGGAAGGGGACCCCCCCATCCCTGTACGAATTTGGAGAGACACGGGGGCGGAACTATCGTTAATTAGCCGTAATGTGTTAAATTTCGGCCCTCGGACGGGGGAGGTTGCCCTGAGAGGAATCGGGAACCAGATCACGGTCGTGCCTTTGCATAGGGTCTTTCTCGATTGCGAGTTGGTGTCGGGACCTGTGGAGCTAGGAGTCCTGCCGGAGTTACCGGGGGAGGGCGTGGACCTCCTGTTGGGTAATGACCTCGCGGGTGGGAAGATGGGAACCGCCCTGATAGTTGAGGCCCCGAGCTATCGCGCATGCGCGGTCACTCGCAGCCTGTCGAGAGCGGCGACTGGGACCGCGCGCAGTTTGAAATTGGCCCAGACGTTTTTACCGACCCTACACCACGAGGGTTCAGAGGGTGGTAAAACGGAAGGTAGTAAAGTAAAATGGGGTAAGGGTAAGGAGATAGCCCTCCCCTTAGTGAAGAGAAAGGTCCTAGAGGTAGGAAATAAAGATGAGAAACGGATAAAGCTGTTAAAACGTCCAGAGTTGGACGTGGTTGATCTGTCTGGTTTGGCAGAATTGTTTGGAGAAGTTGAGAGTCCTAAAGATGTTCTCGATGGTCCCGAGAGTGAAATGAGGGCAGTCTTAGAGGAGAAGGGTACCCTTGCCGTGGAGAAGTCAGCTGAAATGGCCGAGGAGGTTGTTTCAGCTCGCAGGGTTGCGCCTTCCCCAACGGGGGGCTGCCTAGAGAGTAACTGGAAGGATCGGGGGACGTTAGAATTTGAAAAAGGTACGGGTATTGAAAGCCTGGAAGGGGCCAATGTCCCGTTTGAGTGTGTCCAAGATGGGGGCGCACGTGGTGCTGAACCTGGTAACAGAGCTCAGGGGAAGTCTGAGGTGTTTGATTCAGGGGGACGGGGCGGCCGTCCTCGTGAGTCAGATAGACCTGGTTCGGGGAAAAAGGGGTTAACCTTGGGAAGTGTGAGTTCCCAGAGGGTTGTACAGAAGGGGGTCTTCAGAGTTAATGTGGAGTTTACGAATGGGGAGATAACTGTTGTTGTGGAGGGAGACGGGAAATCTGTAATTCCCAAATCAAAGGAAGAAAATTTAAGGTCTGGATTGATGTCAGAAGCAGCAACCAGGCTGCAGAGACAATGGCTTGGTAACACGGTGCCTGCGAATCAATTACAGGTTGATTTGGAATGTAAAGGTGCCCCACACGCTATTGTTATTCAAGAGGGTGCTGTGAAAAGGCAGAATTTGAAATGCTGTCTGAACAAAGCGAGATCGCTTGCGGATCTTAAATTGGAAACTAATAGCATGACGGGTCCTGAAGAGGAAAACGACAAATGGCCTAAAATTAAGGAATTGGGTGGTCTAAGTTTGGAACACGCTGACAAAATAACTCCTATGAAAGGAGCGGGCGAAAGCTTATTTCGCCAGGGTGCCCAAGATCGCCACGAGGGAATTAACCGGAAAAAAGGCGAGGGTTAATGGGGGCGCGATTTTTAAAATAGCAGAAGCCGGTTTTAAGGGATTTTGACAAAGTATGTGAATAATAAAGACAACACCCATGGAAGCTTGACTGTTAAGTTTGAAAGTATCATAAAAATTTGTCTTTTGCATGAACATTTGTAGATGTATGTAAGCTAAGATCACACCTCCTTAGTTATGTTGCCGAAGAAAGCAAATAAATAAGGTGGTTATTGAGCTGAAGTTTGATGCTACCAGGCGTTAGTAGGGCACACGAGGTTAAGGTATTAAAGGAAAGGGGCACTGTACTTGTTAACTGTTTAGATGCTGACTTGAATGTATAACTGTATTACTCTGTATTAGATTCAAAATTTCTGTAAGACTGTACCACTCTGGGTTTTAACCGCTGGTAAAAACCTTTTTAAGAGGGGAGGTGTTATGATACCAGCCCCCTCCTTTGTGAGAATTGCAAGAGCCCTAGAAAAGGGGGGGTCAATGACCCAAAAGAGAGAGAGAGAGACAGGCTGAATGGACACAGGAAATGGAAAGACATTCCACTGGGACAAAAGCTGGTGACTGTGGCATTGTTCTCAGGAGACACCTGGGAACTGCAGACGTGCCAACTCGCAGGGACATTGTAAAGCCCTCGGGCAAAGTGGGCTGGTTGAGAGAGAGATTGCACCACCTGCAACCTGATTGACACCTGAGATCCCGTGAGGCAGTATAAAGAAGGGTCTGAAAGAGGACGACCCTCAGACGCACCAAGGAGACACCAAGAAGCACGATAACGCTTCCCGTGGGAACGGGAAGCCATTTTGAAATAAGCCACGTGCGTTAAATTCCGAATGCGGGGTTTGTGGCTGGAACCAACGGAAGATCGCTTTTAACTAACAACGGGGAAGATCGCTCCCCTGATTACACGGATGTAAACGGCAAGTTTTTCCGTTTTATCTCTCTCTCTCTCCAACACGTGAAACCGAAAGCCTGCAGACTTCAGAGTGACTCTTTATATTTCCAATTGGACTCAGTATTATATACCCTAGACAACGAAAGAGCCTATTTCTGATTGATTATGGTTACACCGGTGTTTTAGATTGAGTTTTGACGATTTGAATGTTTTGTATTAACCATACGTTTGTGCCCTTATTGAATAAAACGTTTGAAAATAGTAGCATCCGACTCAGCTGATCCATCTATCTTTGCTGGTAAGTTACCTGGTTACGGGGTTTTCGTAACAAGTTCTGTAAACGCTAATGTTCCATTGTGTACAAAACTTGATGTTACTGAAAGTATCTTCTTGCACATTGGTAGAACACTCATAAAATTGGTTCCATACTACTCTAAATCATACGGAAAGTAAAGTAATAAGGCTTACATCAAGTTCTCACATAGCAGTTTTCAGCAAAATTCAACTCTACACTCTATCGAGCTCAATGCATTACCTTCTATTCTATGCATTTTCTGCTAAGGATAGGACATAACAACTCATTGTGAGCTGGAATTGTATAGATATTGCCTGTATACTTGTCAGAGCCATGGAATACTCATATGCAAGACGAATTCAGAGACCTACCTCATAACATTCAGAGCGGTACAGGCAATATCTTTGTTTAGTTCTGTAAACGCTAATGTTCCATTGTGTACAAAACGTGATGTTACTGAAAGTATCTTCCCGACCATTGGTAGAACACTCAAAAAATTGCTTGCATACTACTCTAAATCTTATGGAAAGTAAAATAATAAAGCTTACATCAAGTTATCTCATAGCAGTTTTCAGCAAAATTCAACTCTACACTCTACTGAGCTGAAAGCATTACCTTATATTCCATGCATTTTCTGTTAAGGTCGAGGACATAACAACTCAGGGTGAGCTGGAATTTTATAGATATTGCCTGTATACTTGTCAGAGCAATGGAATACACAAGTGCGAGATGAATTCAGGAACCTACCTCATAACATTCAGAGTGGTATAGGCAATATCTTTGTTCTGTAAACGCTAATGGTCCATTGTGTACAAAGGGTGATGTTACAGAAATTATCTTCTCGAACTTTGGTAGAACACTCATCAAATTGGTTGCATACTACTCTTAATCATATGGAAAGTAAAATAATAAGGTTTACATCAAGTTATCACATAGCAGTTTTCAGCAAAATTCAACTCTACACTCTATCGAGCTCAATGCATTACCTTCTATTCTATGCATTTTCTCTTAAGGATGTGGACATAACAACTCATTGTGAGCTGGATTTGTATAGATATTGCCTGTATACTTCTCAGAGCCATGGAATACTCAAATGCAAGATGAATTCAGGAAGCTACCTCATAACATTTAGAGTGGTACAGGCAATATCTTTGTTTAGTTCTGTAAATGCTAATGTTAATTTGTGTACAAAAGGTGATGTTACAGAAAGTATCTTCTCGAACTTTGGTAGAACACTCATAAAATTGGTTGCATACTACTCTTAATCATATGGAAAGTAAAATAATAATGTTTACATCAAGTTATCATATAGTAGGTTTCAGCAAAATTCAACTCTACCCTCTATTGATCTCAATGCAATACCTTATATACCATGCATTTTCAGTTAAGGACGAGGACATAACAACTCAAGTTGAGCTGGACTTGCATTGATATTGCCTGTATACTTGTCAGAGCCCTGGAATACTCAAAGGCAAGACGAATTCAGGAACCTACCTCATAACATTCAGAGTGGTATTGGCAATATCTTTGCTTGTTCTGAAAAAGCTAATGATCCATTGTGTGCAAAAGGTGATGTTACAGAAAGTATCTTCTCGAACATTGGTAGAACACTCATAAAATTGGTTGCATACTACTCTAAATCATATGGAAAGTAAAATAATAAGGTTTACATCAAGTTAGCGCATAGCAGTTTTCAGCAAAATTCAACTCTACACTCTATCGAGCTCAATGCATTACCTTCTATTCTATGCATTTTCTGTTAAGGATAGGACATAACAACTCATTGTGAGCTGGAATTGTATAGATATTTCCTGTATACTTGTCAGAGCCATGGAATACTCATATGCAAGACGAATTCAGAGACCTACCTCATAACATTCAGAGCGGTACAGGCAATATCTTTGTTTAGTTTTGTAAACGCTAATGTTCCATTGTGTACAAAACGTGATGTTACAGAAAGTATCTTCTCGAACATTGGTAGAACACTCATAAAATTGGTTGCATACTACTCTTAATCATATGGAAAGTAAAATAATAAGGTTTACATCAAGTTAGCACATAGGAGTTTTCAGCAAAATTCAACTCTACACTCTATCGAGCTCAATGCATTACCTTCTATTCTATCCATTTTCTATTAAGGATAGGACATAACAACTCATTGTGAGCTGGAATTGTATAGATATTGCCTGTATACTTGTCAGAGCCATGGAATACTCATATGCAAGACGAATTCAGAGACCTACCTCATAACATTCAGAGCGGTACAGGCAATATCTTTGTTTAGTTCTGTAAACGCTAATGTTCCATTGTGTACAAAACGTGATGTTACAGAAAGTATCTTCTCGAACATTGGTAGAACACTCATAAAACTGGTTGCATACTGTTCTAAATCATATGGAAAGTAAAATAATAAGGTTCACATCAAGTTATCACATAGCAGTTTTCAGCAAAATTCAACTCTACACTCTACTGAGCTGAAAGCATTACCTTATATTCCATGCATTTTCTGTTAAGGACGAGGACATAACAACTCAGGGTGAGCTGGAATTTTATAGATATTGCCTGTATACTTGTCAGAGCAATGGAATACACAAGTGCAAGATGAATTCAGGAACCTACCTCATAACATTCAGAGTGGTATAGGCAATATCTTTGTTCTGTAAACGCTAATGGTCCATTGTGTACAAAAGGTGATGTTACAGAAAGTAACTTCTCGAACTTTGGTAGAACACTCATAAAATTGGTTGCATACTACTCTTAATCATATGGAAAGTAAAATAATGAGGTTTACATCAAGTTATCACATAGTAGTTTTCAGCAAATTTCAACTCTACACTCTATCGTGCTCAATGCAATACCTTCTATTTATTCATTTTCTGTTAAGGATAGGACATAACAACTCATTGTGAGCTGGAATTGTATAGATATTGCCTGTATACTTCTCAGAGCCATAGAATACGCAAATACAAGATGAATTCAGGAACCTACCTCATAACATTCAGAGTGGTGCAGGCAATATCTTTGTTTAGTTCTGTAAACGCTAATGGTCCATTGTGTACAAAGGGTGATGTTACAGAAAGTATCTTCTCGAACTTTGGTAGAACACTCATAAAATTGGTTGCATACTACTCTTAATCATATGGAAAGTAAAATAATAATGTTTACATCAAGTTATCACATAGTAGGATTCAGCAAAATTCAACTCTACCCTCTATTGATCTCAATGCAATACCTTATATACCATGCATTTTCAGTTAAGGACGAGGACATAACAACTCAAGTTGAGCTGGATTTGCATTGATATTGCCTGTATACTTGTCAGAGCCCTGGAATACTCAAAGGCAAGACGAATTCAGGAACCTACCTCATAACATTCAGAGTGGTATTGGCAATATCTTTGCTTGTTCTGAAAAAGCTAATGATCCATTGTGTGCAAAAGGTGATGTTACAGAAAGTATCTTCTCGAACATTGGTAGAACACTCATAAAATTGGTTGCATACTATAAATCATATGGAAAGTAAAATAATAAGCTTTACATCAAGTTAGCGCATAGCAGTTTTCAGCAAAATTCAGCTCTACACTCTATCGACCTCAATGCATTACCATCTATTCTATGCATTTTCTGTTAAGGATAGGACATAACAACTCATTGTGAGCTGGAATTGTATAGATATTGCCTGTATACTTGACAGAGCCATGGAATACTCATATGCAAGACGAATTCAGAGACCTACCTCATAACATTCAGAGCGGTACAGGCAATAACTTTGTTTAGTTCTGTAAACGCTAATGTTCCATTGTGTACAAAACTTGATGTTACTGAAAGTATCTTCTTGCACATTGGTAGAACACTCATAAAATTGGTTCCATACTACTCTAAATCATACGGAAAGTAAAGTAATAAGGCTTACATCAAGTTCTCACATAGCAGTTTTCAGCAAAATTCAACTCTACACTCTATCGAGCTCAATGCATTACCTTCTATTCTATGCATTTTCTGGTAAGGATAGGACATAACAACTCATTGTGAGCTGGAATTGTATAGATATTGCCTGTATACTTGTCAGAGCCATGGAATACTCATATGCAAGACGAATTCAGAGACCTACCTCATAACATTCAGAGCGGTACAGGCAATATCTTTGTTTAGTTCTGTAAACGCTAATGTTCCATTGTGTACAAAACGTGATGTTACTGAAAGTATCTTCCCGACCATTGGTAGAACACTCAAAAAATTGCTTGCATACTACTCTAAATCTTATGGAAAGTAAAATAATAAAGCTTACATCAAGTTATCTCATAGCAGTTTTCAGCAAAATTCAACTCTACACTCTACTGAGCTGAAAGCATTACCTTATATTCCATGCATTTTCTGTTAAGGTCGAGGACATAACAACTCAGGGTGAGCTGGAATTTTATAGATATTGCCTGTATACTTGTCAGAGCAATGGAATACACAAGTGAAAGATGAATTCAGGAACCTACCTCATAACATTCAGAGTGGTATAGGCAATATCTTTGTTCTGTAAACGCTAATGGTCCATTGTGTACAAAGGGTGATGTTACAGAAATTATCTTCTCGAACTTTGGTAGAACACTCATCAAATTGGTTGCATACTACTCTTAATCATATGGAAAGTAAAATAATAAGGTTTACATCAAGTTATCACATAGCAGTTTTCAGCAAAATTCAACTCTACACTCTATCGAGCTCAATGCATTACCTTCTATTCTATGCATTTTCTCTTAAGGATGTGGACATAACAACTCATTGTGAGCTGGATTTGTATAGATATTGCCTGTATACTTCTCAGAGCCATGGAATACTCAAATGCAAGATGAATTCAGGAAGCTACCTCATAACATTTAGAGTGGTACAGGCAATATCTTTGTTTAGTTCTGTAAATGCTAATGTTAATTTGTGTACAAAAGGTGATGTTACAGAAAGTATCTTCTCGAACTTTGGTAGAACACTCATAAAATTGGTTGCATACTACTCTTAATCATATGGAAAGTAAAATAATAATGTTTACATCAAGTTATCATATAGTAGGTTTCAGCAAAATTCAACTCTACCCTCTATTGATCTCAATGCAATACCTTATATACCATGCATTTTCAGTTAAGGACGAGGACATAACAACTCAAGTTGAGCTGGACTTGCATTGATATTGCCTGTATACTTGTCAGAGCCCTGGAATACTCAAAGGCAAGACGAATTCAGGAACCTACCTCATAACATTCAGAGTGGTATTGGCAATATCTTTGCTTGTTCTGAAAAAGCTAATGATCCATTGTGTGCAAAAGGTGATGTTACAGAAAGTATCTTCTCGAACATTGGTAGAACACTCATAAAATTGGTTGCATACTACTCTAAATCATATGGAAAGTAAAATAATAAGCTTTACATCAAGTTAGCGCATAGCAGTTTTCAGCAAAATTCAGCTCTACACTCTATCGACCTCAATGCATTACCATCTATTCTATGCATTTTCTGTTAAGGATAGGACATAACAACTCATTGTGAGCTGGAATTGTATAGATATTGTCTGTATACTTGACAGAGCCATGGAATACTCATATGCAAGACGAATTCAGAGACCTACCTCATAACATTCAGAGCGGTACAGGCAATAACTTTGTTTAGTTCTGTAAACGCTAATGTTCCATTGTGTACAAAACTTGATGTTACTGAAAGTATCTTCTTGCACATTGGTAGAACAATCATAAAATTGGTTCCATACTACTCTAAATCATACGGAAAGTAAAGTAATAAGGCTTACATCAAGTTCTCACATAGCAGTTTTCAGCAAAATTCAACTCTACACTCTATCGAGCTCAATGCATTACCTTCTATTCTATGCATTTTCTGTTAAAGATAGGACATAACAACTCATTGTGAGCTGGAATTGTATAGATATTGCCTGTATACTTGTCAGAGCCATGGAATACTCATATGCAAGACGAATTCAGAGACCTACCTCATAACATTCAGAGCGGTACAGGCAATATCTTTGTTTAGTTCTGTAAACGCTAATGTTCCATTGTGTACAAAACGTGATGTTACTGAAAGTAACTTCCCGACCATTGGTAGAACACTCAAAAAATTGCTTGCATACTACTCTAAATCTTATGGAAAGTAAAATAATAAAGCTTACATCAAGTTATCTCATAGCAGTTTTCAGCAAATTTCAACTCTACACTCTACTGAGCTGAAAGCATTACCTTATATTCCATGCATTTTCTGTTAAGGTCGAGGACATAACAACTCAGGGTGAGCTGGAATTTTATAGATATTGCCTGTATACTTGTCAGAGCAATGGAATACACAAGTGCAAGATGAATTCAGGAACCTACCTCATAACATTCAGAGTGGTATAGGCAATATCTTTGTTCTGTAAACTCTAATGGTCCATTGTGTACAAAGGGTGATGTTACAGAAATTATCTTCTCGAACTTTGGTAGAACACTCATCAAATTGGTTGCATACTACTCTTAATCATATGGAAAGTAAAATAATAAGGTTTACATCAAGTTATCACATAGCAGTTTTCAGCAAAATTCAACTCTACACTCTATCGAGCTCAATGCATTACCTTCTATTCTATGCATTTTCTCTTAAGGATGTGGACATAACAACTCATTGTGAGCTGGATTTGTATAGATATTGCCTGTATACTTCTCAGAGCCATGGAATACTCAAATGCAAGATGAATTCAGGAAGCTACCTCATAACATTTAGAGTGGTACAGGCAATATCTTTGTTTAGTTCTGTAAATGCTAATGTTAATTTGTGTACAAAAGGTGATGTTACAGAAAGTATCTTCTCGAACTTTGGTAGAACACTCATAAAATTGGTTGCATACTACTCTTAATCATATGGAAAGTAAAATAATAATGTTTACATCAAGTTAACACATAGTAGGTTTCAGCAAAATTCAACTCTACCCTCTATTGATCTCAATGCAATACCTTATATACCATGCATTTTCAGTTAAGGACGAGGACATAACAACTCAAGTTGAGCTGGATTTGCATTGATATTGCCTGTATACTTGTCAGAGCCCTGGAATACTCAAAGGCAAGACGAATTCAGGAACCTACCTCATAACATTCAGAGTGGTATTGGCAATATCTTTGCTTGTTCTGAAAAAGCTAATGATCCATTGTGTGCAAAAGGTGATGTTACAGAAAGTATCTTCTCGAACATTGGTAGAACACTCATAAAATTGGTTGCATACTACTCTAAATCATATGGAAAGTAAAATAATAAGCTTTACATCAAGTTAGCGCATAGCAGTTTTCAGCAAAATTCAGCTCTACACTCTATCGAGCTCAATGCATTACCTTCTATTCTATGCTTTTTCTGTTAAGGATAGGACATAACAACTCATTGTGAGCTGGAATTGTATAGATATTGCCTGTATACTTGTCACAGCCATGGAATACTCAAATGCAAGACGAATTCAGGAACCTACCTTATAACATTCAGAGTGGTACAGGCAATATCTTTGTTTAGTTCTGTAAATGCTAATGTTAATTTGTGTACAAAATGTGATGTTACAGAAAGTATCTTCTCGAACATTGGTAGAACACTCATAAAATTGGTTGCATACTACTCTTAATCATATGGAAAGTAAAATAATAAGGTTTACATCAAGTTAGCACATAGCAGTTTTCAGCAAAATTCAACTCTACACTCTACTGAGCTGAAAGCATTACCTTATATTCCATGCATTTTCTGTTAAGGACGAGGACATAACAACTCAGGGTGAGCTGGAATTTTATAGATATTGCCTGTATACTTGTCAGAGCAATGGAATACACAAGTGCAAGATGAATTTAGGAACCTACCTCATAACATTCAGAGTGGTATAGGCAATATCTTTGTTCTGTAAACGCTAATGGTCCATTGTGTACAAAAGGTGATGTTACAGAAAGTAACTTCTCGAACTTTGGTAGAACACTCATAAAATTGGTTGCATACTACTCTTAATCATATGGAAAGTAAAATAATGAGGTTTACATCAAGTTATCACATAGTAGTTTTCAGCAAATTTCAACTCTACACTCTATCGTGCTCAATGCAATACCTTCTATTTATTCATTTTCTGTTAAGGATAGGACATAACAACTCATTGTGAGCTGGAATTGTATAGATATTGCCTGTATACTTCTCAGAGCCATAGAATACGCAAATACAAGATGAATTCAGGAACCTACCTCATAACATTCAGAGTGGTGCAGGCAATATCTTTGTTTAGTTCTGTAAACGCTAATGGTCCATTGTGTACAAAGGGTGATGTTACAGAAAGTATCTTCTCGAACTTTGGTAGAACACTCATAAAATTGGTTGCATACTACTCTTAATCATATGGAAAGTAAAATAATAATGTTTACATCAAGTTATCACATAGTAGGTTTCAGCAAAATTCAACTCTACCCTCTATTGATCTCAATGCAATACCTTATATACCATGCATTTTCAGTTAAGGACGAGGACATAACAACTCAAGTTGAGCTGGATTTGCATTGATATTGCCTGTATACTTGTCAGAGCCCTGGAATACTCAAAGGCAAGACGAATTCAGGAACCTACCTCATAACATTCAGAGTGGTATTGGCAATATCTTTGCTTGTTCTGAAAAAGCTAATGATCCATTGTGTGCAAAAGGTGATGTTACAGAAAGTATCTTCTCGAACATTGGTAGAACACTCATAAAATTGGTTGCATACTACTCTAAATCATATGGAAAGTAAAATAATAAGCTTTACATCAAGTTAGCGCATAGCAGTTTTCAGCAAAATTCAGCACTACACTCTATCGACCTCAATGCATTACCATCTATTCTATGCATTTTCTGTTAAGGATAGGACATAACAACTCATTGTGAGCTGGAATTGTATAGATATTGCCTGTATACTTGACAGAGCCATGGAATACTCATATGCAAGACGAATTCAGAGACCTACCTCATAACATTCAGAGAGGTACAGGCAATAACTTTGTTTAGTTCTGTAAACGCTAATGTTCCATTGTGTACAAAACGTGATGTTACAGAAAGTATCTTCTCGAACATTGGTAGAACACTCATAAAACTGGTTGCATACTGTTCTAAATCATATGGAAAGTAAAATAATAAGGTTCACATCAAGTTATCACATAGCAGTTTTCAGCAAAATTCAACTCAACACTCTGCTGAGCTGAAAGCATTACCTTATATTCCATGCATTTTCTGTTAAGGTCGAGGACATAACAACTCAGGGTGAGCTGGAATTTTATAGATATTGCCTGTATACTTGTCAGAGCAATGGAATACACAAGTGCAAGATGAATTCAGGAACCTACCTCATAACATTCAGAGTGGTATAGGCAATATCTTTGTTCTGTAAACGCTAATGGTCCATTGTGTACAAAGGGTGATGTTACAGAAATTATCTTCTCGAACTTTGGTAGAACACTCATCAAATTGGTTGCATACTACTCTTAATCATATGGAAAGTAAAATAATAAGGTTTACATCAAGTTATCACATAGCAGTTTTCAGCAAAATTCAACTCTACACTCTACTGAGCTGAAAGCATTACCTTATATTCCATGCATTTTCTGTTAAGGATAGGACATAACAACTCAGGGTGAGCTGGAATTTTATAGATATTGCCTGTATACTTGTCAGAGCAATGGAATACACAAGTGCAAGATGAATTCAGGAACCTACCTCATAACATTCAGAGTGGTATAGGCAATATCTTTGTTCTGTAAACGCTAATGGTCCATTGTGTACAAAAGGTGATGTTACAGAAAGTAACTTCTCGAACTTTGGTAGAACACTCATAAAATTGGTTGCATACTACTCTTAATCATATGGAAAGTAAAATAATGAGGTTTACATCAAGTTATCACATAGTAGTTTTCAGCAAATTTCAACTCTACACTCTATCGTGCTCAATGCAATACCTTCTATTTATTCATTTTCTGTTAAGGATAGGACATAACAACTCATTGTGAGCTGGAATTGTATAGATATTGCCTGTATACTTCTCAGAGCCATAGAATACGCAAATACAAGATGAATTCAGGAACCTACCTCATAACATTCAGAGTGGTGCAGGCAATATCTTTGTTTAGTTCTGTAAACGCTAATGGTCCATTGTGTACAAAGGGTGATGTTACAGAAAGTATCTTCTCGAACTTTGGTAGAACACTCATAAAATTGGTTGCATACTACTCTTAATCATATGGAAAGTAAAATAATAATGTTTACATCAAGTTATCACATAGTAGGTTTCAGCAAAATTCAACTCTACCCTCTATTGATCTCAATGCAATACCTTATATACCATGCATTTTCAGTTAAGGACGAGGACATAACAACTCAAGTTGAGCTGGATTTGCATTGATATTGCCTGTATACTTGTCAGAGCCCTGGAATACTCAAAGGCAAGACGAATTCAGGAACCTACCTCATAACATTCAGAGTGGTATTGGCAATATCTTTGCTTGTTCTGAAAAAGCTAATGATCCATTGTGTGCAAAAGGTGATGTTACAGAAAGTATCTTCTCGAACATTGGTAGAACACTCATAAAATTGGTTGCATACTACTCTAAATCATATGGAAAGTAAAATAATAAGCTTTACATCAAGTTAGCGCATAGCAGTTTTCAGCAAAATTCAGCTCTACACTCTATCGACCTCAATGCATTACCATCTATTCTATGCATTTTCTGTTAAGGATAGGACATAACAACTCATTGTGAGCTGGAATTGTATAGATATTGCCTGTATACTTGACAGAGCCATGGAATACTCATATGCAAGACGAATTCAGAGACCTACCTCATAACATTCAGAGCGGTACAGGCAATAACTTTGTTTAGTTCTGTAAACGCTAATGTTCCATTGTGTACAAAACGTGATGTTACTGAAAGTATCTTCCCGACCATTGGTAGAACACTCAAAAAATTGGTTGCATACTACTCTAAATCTTATGGAAAGTAAAATAATAAGGCTTACATCAAGTTATCTCATAGCAGTTTTCAGCAAAATTCAACCCTACTCTCTATTGATCTCACAGCAATACCTTATATTCCATGCATTTTCAGTTAAGGATAGGACATAACAACTCAGGGTGAGCTGGAATTACATAGATATTGCCTGTATACTTGTCAGAGCCATGGAATACTCAAAGGCAAGACGAATTCAGGAACCTATCTCATAACATTCAGAGTGGTACAGGCAATATCTTTGTTTAGTTCTGTAAACGCTAATGTTCCATTGTGTACAAAACGTGATGTTACAGAAAGTATCTTCTCGAACATTGGTAGAACACTCATAAAACTGGTTGCATACTGTTCTAAATCATATGGAAAGTAAAATAATAAGGTTCACATCAAGTTATCACATAGCAGTTTTCAGCAAAATTCAACTCCGCACTCTATCGAGCTCAATGCATTACCTTCTATTCTATGCATTTTCTCTTAAGGATGTGGACATAACAACTCATTGTGAGCTGGAATTGTATAGATATTGCCTGTATACTTCTCAGAGCCATGGAATACTCAAATGCAAGATGAATTCAGGAACCTACCTCATAACATTCAGACTGGGATAGGCAATATCTTTGTTTAGTTCTGTAAATGCTAATGTTAATTTGTGTACAAAATGTGATGTTACAGAAAGTATCTTCTCGAACATTGGTAGAACACTCATAAAATTGGTTGCATACTACTCTTAATCATATGGAAAGTAAAATAATAAGGTTTACATCAAGTTAGCACATAGCAGTTTTCAGCAAAATTCAACTCTACACTCTACTGAGCTGAAAGCATTACCTTATATTCCATGCATTTTCTGTTAAGGACGAGGACATAACAACTCAGGGTGAGCTGGAATTTTATAGATATTGCCTGTATACTTGTCAGAGCAATGGAATACACAAGTGCAAGATGAATTTAGGAACCTACCTCATAACATTCAGAGTGGTATAGGCAATATCTTTGTTCTGTAAACGCTAATGGTCCATTGTGTACAAAAGGTGATGTTACAGAAAGTAACTTCTCGAACTTTGGTAGAACACTCATAAAATTGGTTGCATACTACTCTTAATCATATGGAAAGTAAAATAATGAGGTTTACATCAAGTTATCACATAGTAGTTTTCAGCAAATTTCAACTCTACACTCTATCGTGCTCAATGCAATACCTTCTATTTATTCATTTTCTGTTAAGGATAGGACATAACAACTCATTGTGAGCTGGAATTGTATAGATATTGCCTGTATACTTCTCAGAGCCATAGAATACGCAAATACAAGATGAATTCAGGAACCTACCTCATAACATTCAGAGTGGTGCAGGCAATATCTTTGTTTAGTTCTGTAAACGCTAATGGTCCATTGTGTACAAAGGGTGATGTTACAGAAAGTATCTTCTCGAACTTTGGTAGAACACTCATAAAATTGGTTGCATACTACTCTTAATCATATGGAAAGTAAAATAATAATGTTTACATCAAGTTATCACATAGTAGGTTTCAGCAAAATTCAACTCTACCCTCTATTGATCTCAATGCAATACCTTATATACCATGCATTTTCAGTTAAGGACGAGGACATAACAACTCAAGTTGAGCTGGATTTGCATTGATATTGCCTGTATACTTGTCAGAGCCCTGGAATACTCAAAGGCAAGACGAATTCAGGAACCTACCTCATAACATTCAGAGTGGTATTGGCAATATCTTTGCTTGTTCTGAAAAAGCTAATGATCCATTGTGTGCAAAAGGTGATGTTACAGAAAGTATCTTCTCGAACATTGGTAGAACACTCATAAAATTGGTTGCATACTACTCTAAATCATATGGAAAGTAAAATAATAAGCTTTACATCAAGTTAGCGCATAGCAGTTTTCAGCAAAATTCAGCACTACACTCTATCGACCTCAATGCATTACCATCTATTCTATGCATTTTCTGTTAAGGATAGGACATAACAACTCATTGTGAGCTGGAATTGTATAGATATTGCCTGTATACTTGACAGAGCCATGGAATACTCATATGCAAGACGAATTCAGAGACCTACCTCATAACATTCAGAGAGGTACAGGCAATAACTTTGTTTAGTTCTGTAAACGCTAATGTTCCATTGTGTACAAAACGTGATGTTACAGAAAGTATCTTCTCGAACATTGGTAGAACACTCATAAAACTGGTTGCATACTGTTCTAAATCATATGGAAAGTAAAATAATAAGGTTCACATCAAGTTATCACATAGCAGTTTTCAGCAAAATTCAACTCAACACTCTGCTGAGCTGAAAGCATTACCTTATATTCCATGCATTTTCTGTTAAGGTCGAGGACATAACAACTCAGGGTGAGCTGGAATTTTATAGATATTGCCTGTATACTTGTCAGAGCAATGGAATACACAAGTGCAAGATGAATTCAGGAACCTACCTCATAACATTCAGAGTGGTATAGGCAATATCTTTGTTCTGTAAACGCTAATGGTCCATTGTGTACAAAGGGTGATGTTACAGAAATTATCTTCTCGAACTTTGGTAGAACACTCATCAAATTGGTTGCATACTACTCTTAATCATATGGAAAGTAAAATAATAAGGTTTACATCAAGTTATCACATAGCAGTTTTCAGCAAAATTCAACTCTACACTCTACTGAGCTGAAAGCATTACCTTATATTCCATGCATTTTCTGTTAAGGATAGGACATAACAACTCAGGGTGAGCTGGAATTTTATAGATATTGCCTGTATACTTGTCAGAGCAATGGAATACACAAGTGCAAGATGAATTCAGGAACCTACCTCATAACATTCAGAGTGGTATAGGCAATATCTTTGTTCTGTAAACGCTAATGGTCCATTGTGTACAAAAGGTGATGTTACAGAAAGTAACTTCTCGAACTTTGGTAGAACACTCATAAAATTGGTTGCATACTACTCTTAATCATATGGAAAGTAAAATAATGAGGTTTACATCAAGTTATCACATAGTAGTTTTCAGCAAATTTCAACTCTACACTCTATCGTGCTCAATGCAATACCTTCTATTTATTCATTTTCTGTTAAGGATAGGACATAACAACTCATTGTGAGCTGGAATTGTATAGATATTGCCTGTATACTTCTCAGAGCCATAGAATACGCAAATACAAGATGAATTCAGGAACCTACCTCATAACATTCAGAGTGGTGCAGGCAATATCTTTGTTTAGTTCTGTAAACGCTAATGGTCCATTGTGTACAAAGGGTGATGTTACAGAAAGTATCTTCTCGAACTTTGGTAGAACACTCATAAAATTGGTTGCATACTACTCTTAATCATATGGAAAGTAAAATAATAATGTTTACATCAAGTTATCACATAGTAGGTTTCAGCAAAATTCAACTCTACCCTCTATTGATCTCAATGCAATACCTTATA
Source organism: Hemitrygon akajei (assembly GCF_048418815.1). NCBI lineage: Eukaryota > Metazoa > Chordata > Chondrichthyes > Myliobatiformes > Dasyatidae > Hemitrygon > Hemitrygon akajei. Next base: position 93,129,052 of record NC_133136.1, on the reverse strand, counting down.
TACCATGCATTTTCAGTTAAGGACGAGGACATAACAACTCAAGTTGAGCTGGATTTGCATTGATATTGCCTGTATACTTGTCAGAGCCCTGGAATACTCAAAGGCAAGACGAATTCAGGAACCTACCTCATAACATTCAGAGTGGTATTGGCAATATCTTTGCTTGTTCTGAAAAAGCTAATGATCCATTGTGTGCAAAAGGTGATGTTACAGAAAGTATCTTCTCGAACATTGGTAGAACACTCATAAAATTGGTTGCATACTACTCTAAATCATATGGAAAGTAAAATAATAAGCTTTACATCAAGTTAGCGCATAGCAGTTTTCAGCAAAATTCAGCTCTACACTCTATCGACCTCAATGCATTACCATCTATTCTATGCATTTTCTGTTAAGGATAGGACATAACAACTCATTGTGAGCTGGAATTGTATAGATATTGCCTGTATACTTGACAGAGCCATGGAATACTCATATGCAAGACGAATTCAGAGACCTACCTCATAACATTCAGAGCGGTACAGGCAATAACTTTGTTTAGTTCTGTAAACGCTAATGTTCCATTGTGTACAAAACGTGATGTTACTGAAAGTATCTTCCCGACCATTGGTAGAACACTCAAAAAATTGGTTGCATACTACTCTAAATCTTATGGAAAGTAAAATAATAAGGCTTACATCAAGTTATCTCATAGCAGTTTTCAGCAAAATTCAACCCTACTCTCTATTGATCTCACAGCAATACCTTATATTCCATGCATTTTCAGTTAAGGATAGGACATAACAACTCAGGGTGAGCTGGAATTACATAGATATTGCCTGTATACTTGTCAGAGCCATGGAATACTCAAAGGCAAGACGAATTCAGGAACCTATCTCATAACATTCAGAGTGGTACAGGCAATATCTTTGTTTAGTTCTGTAAACGCTAATGTTCCATTGTGTACAAAACGTGATGTTACAGAAAGTATCTTCTCGAACATTGGTAGAACACTCATAAAACTGGTTGCATACTGTTCTAAATCATATGGAAAGTAAAATAATAAGGTTCACATCAAGTTATCACATAGCAGTTTTCAGCAAAATTCAACTCCGCACTCTATCGAGCTCAATGCATTACCTTCTATTCTATGCATTTTCTCTTAAGGATGTGGACATAACAACTCATTGTGAGCTGGAATTGTATAGATATTGCCTGTATACTTCTCAGAGCCATGGAATACTCAAATGCAAGATGAATTCAGGAACCTACCTCATAACATTCAGACTGGGATAGGCAATATCTTTGTTTGTTCTGTAAATGCTAATGTTCCATTGTGTACAAAAGGTGATGTTACAGAAAGTATCTCGAAAATTGGTAAAACACTCATAAAATTGGTTGCAGACTACTCTAAATTATATGGTAAGCAAAATAATAAGGTTTACATCAAGTTAGCGCATAGCAGTTTTCAGCAAAATTCAACTCTACACTCTATCGAGCTCAATGCATTACCTTCTATTCTATGCATTTTCTGTTAAGGATAGGACATAACAACTCATTGTGAGCTGGAATTGTATAGATATTTCCTGTATACTTGTCAGAGCCATGGAATACTCATATGCAAGACGAATTCAGAGACCTACCTCATAACATTCAGAGCGGTACAGGCAATATCTTTGTTTAGTTTTGTAAACGCTAATGTTCCATTGTGTACAAAACGTGATGTTACAGAAAGTATCTTCTCGAACATTGGTAGAACACTCATAAAATTGGTTGCATACTACTCTTAATCATATGGAAATTAAAATAATAAGGTTTACATCAAGTTAGCACATAGCAGTTTTCAGCAAAATTCAACTCTACACTCTATCGAGCTCAATGCATTACCTTCTATTCTATCCATTTTCTATTAAGGATAGGACATAACAACTCATTGTGAGCTGGAATTGTATAGATATTGCCTGTATACTTGTCAGAGCCATGGAATACTCATATGCAAGACGAATTCAGAGACCTACCTCATAACATTCAGAGCGGTACAGGCAATATCTTTGTTTAGTTCTGTAAACGCTAATGTTCCATTGTGTACAAAACGTGATGTTACAGAAAGTATCTTCTCGAACATTGGTAGAACACTCATAAAACTGGTTGCATACTGTTCTAAATCATATGGAAAGTAAAATAATAAGGTTCACATCAAGTTATCACATAGCAGTTTTCAGCAAAATTCAACTCTACACTCTACTGAGCTGAAAGCATTACCTTATATTCCATGCATTTTCTGTTAAGGACGAGGACATAACAACTCAGGGTGAGCTGGAATTTTATAGATATTGCCTGTATACTTGTCAGAGCAATGGAATACACAAGTGCAAGATGAATTCAGGAACCTACCTCATAACATTCAGAGTGGTATAGGCAATATCTTTGTTCTGTAAACGCTAATGGTCCATTGTGTACAAAGGGTGATGTTACAGAAAGTATCTTCTCGAACTTTGGTAGAACACTCATAAAATTGGTTGCATACTACTCTTAATCATATGGAAAGTAAAATAATAATGTTTACATCAAGTTATCACATAGTAGGTTTCAGCAAAATTCAACTCTACCCTCTATTGATCTCAATGCAATACCTTATATACCATGCATTTTCAGTTAAGGACGAGGACATAACAACTCAAGTTGAGCTGGATTTGCATTGATATTGCCTGTATACTTGTCAGAGCCCTGGAATACTCAAAGGCAAGACGAATTCAGGAACCTACCTCATAACATTCAGAGTGGTATTGGCAATATCTTTGCTTGTTCTGAAAAAGCTAATGATCCATTGTGTGCAAAAGGTGATGTTACAGAAAGTATCTTCTCGAACATTGGTAGAACACTCATAAAATTGGTTGCATACTACTCTAAATCATATGGAAAGTAAAATAATAAGCTTTACATCAAGTTAGCGCATAGCAGTTTTCAGCAAAATTCAGCTCTACACTCTATCGACCTCAATGCATTACCATCTATTCTATGCATTTTCTGTTAAGGATAGGACATAACAACTCATTGTGAGCTGGAATTGTATAGATATTGCCTGTATACTTGACAGAGCCATGGAATACTCATATGCAAGACGAATTCAGAGACCTACCTCATAACATTCAGAGCGGTACAGGCAATAACTTTGTTTAGTTCTGTAAACGCTAATGTTCCATTGTGTACAAAACGTGATGTTACTGAAAGTATCTTCCCGACCATTGGTAGAACACTCAAAAAATTGGTTGCATACTACTCTAAATCTTATGGAAAGTAAAATAATAAGGCTTACATCAAGTTATCTCATAGCAGTTTTCAGCAAAATTCAACTCTACTCTCTATTGATCTCACAGCAATACCTTATATTCCATGCATTTTCAGTTAAGGATAGGACATAACAACTCAGGGTGAGCTGGAATTACATAGATATTGCCTGTATACTTGTCAGAGCCATGGAATACTCAAAGGCAAGACGAATTCAGGAACCTATCTCATAACATTCAGAGTGGTACAGGCAATATCTTTGTTTAGTTCTGTAAACGCTAATGTTCCATTGTGTACAAAACGTGATGTTACAGAAAGTATCTTCTCGAACATTGGTAGAACACTCATAAAACTGGTTGCATACTGTTCTAAATCATATGGAAAGTAAAATAATAAGGTTTACATCAAGTTAGCACATAGCAGTTTTCAGCAAAATTCAACTCTACACTCTATCGAGCTCAATGCATTACCTTCTATTCTATCCATTTTCTATTAAGGATAGGACATAACAACTCATTGTGAGCTGGAATTGTATAGATATTGCCTGTATACTTGTCAGAGCCATGGAATACTCATATGCAAGACGAATTCAGAGACCTACCTCATAACATTCAGAGCGGTACAGGCAATATCTTTGTTTAGTTCTGTAAACGCTAATGTTCCATTGTGTACAAAACGTGATGTTACAGAAAGTATCTTCTCGAACATTGGTAGAACACTCATAAAACTGGTTGCATACTGTTCTAAATCATATGGAAAGTAAAATAATAAGGTTCACATCAAGTTATCACATAGCAGTTTTCAGCAAAATTCAACTCCGCACTCTATCGAGCTCAATGCATTACCTTCTATTCTATGCATTTTCTCTTAAGGATGTGGACATAACAACTCATTGTGAGCTGGAATTGTATAGATATTGCCTGTATACTTCTCAGAGCCATGGAATACTCAAATGCAAGATGAATTCAGGAACCTACCTCATAACATTCAGACTGGGATAGGCAATATCTTTGTTTGTTCTGTAAATGCTAATGTTCCATTGTGTACAAAAGGTGATGTTACAGAAAGTATCTCGAAAATTGGTAAAACACTCATAAAATTGGTTGCAGACTACTCTAAATTATATGGTAAGCAAAATAATAAGGTTTACATCATGTTAGCGCATAGCAGTTTTCAGCAAAATTCAACTCTACACTCTATCGAGCTCAATGCATTACCTTCTATTCTATGCATTTTCTGTTAAGGATAGGACATAACAACTCATTGTGAGCTGGAATTGTATAGATATTTCCTGTATACTTGTCAGAGCCATGGAATACTCATATGCAAGACGAATTCAGAGACCTACCTCATAACATTCAGAGCGGTACAGGCAATATCTTTGTTTAGTTTTGTAAACGCTAATGTTCCATTGTGTACAAAACGTGATGTTACAGAAAGTATCTTCTCGAACATTGGTAGAACACTCATAAAATTGGTTGCATACTACTCTTAATCATATGGAAAGTAAAATAATAAGGTTTACATCAAGTTAGCACATAGCAGTTTTCAGCAAAATTCAACTCTACACTCTATCGAGCTCAATGCATTACCTTCTATTCTATCCATTTTCTATTAAGGATAGGACATAACAACTCATTGTGAGCTGGAATTGTATAGATATTGCCTGTATACTTGTCAGAGCCATGGAATACTCATATGCAAGACGAATTCAGAGACCTACCTCATAACATTCAGAGCGGTACAGGCAATATCTTTGTTTAGTTCTGTAAACGCTAATGTTCCATTGTGTACAAAACGTGATGTTACAGAAAGTATCTTCTCGAACATTGGTAGAACACTCATAAAACTGGTTGCATACTGTTCTAAATCATATGGAAAGTAAAATAATAAGGTTCACATCAAGTTATCACATAGCAGTTTTCAGCAAAATTCAACTCTACACTCTACTGAGCTGAAAGCATTACCTTATATTCCATGCATTTTCTGTTAAGGACGAGGACATAACAACTCAGGGTGAGCTGGAATTTTATAGATATTGCCTGTATACTTGTCAGAGCAATGGAATACACAAGTGCAAGATGAATTCAGGAACCTACCTCATAACATTCAGAGTGGTATAGGCAATATCTTTGTTCTGTAAACGCTAATGGTCCATTGTGTACAAAAGGTGATGTTACAGAAAGTAACTTCTCGAACTTTGGTAGAACACTCATAAAATTGGTTGCATACTACTCTTAATCATATGGAAAGTAAAATAATGAGGTTTACATCAAGTTATCACATAGTAGTTTTCAGCAAATTTCAACTCTACACTCTATCGTGCTCAATGCAATACCTTCTATTTATTCATTTTCTGTTAAGGATAGGACATAACAACTCATTGTGAGCTGGAATTGTATAGATATTGCCTGTATACTTCTCAGAGCCATAGAATACGCAAATACAAGATGAATTCAGGAACCTACCTCATAACATTCAGAGTGGTGCAGGCAATATCTTTGTTTAGTTCTGTAAACGCTAATGGTCCATTGTGTACAAAGGGTGATGTTACAGAAAGTATCTTCTCGAACTTTGGTAGAACACTCATAAAATTGGTTGCATACTACTCTTAATCATATGGAAAGTAAAATAATAATGTTTACATCAAGTTATCACATAGTAGGATTCAGCAAAATTCAACTCTACCCTCTATTGATCTCAATGCAATACCTTATATACCATGCATTTTCAGTTAAGGACGAGGACATAACAACTCAAGTTGAGCTGGATTTGCATTGATATTGCCTGTATACTTGTCAGAGCCCTGGAATACTCAACGGCAAGACGAATTCAGGAACCTACCTCATAACATTCAGAGTGGTATTGGCAATATCTTTGCTTGTTCTGAAAAAGCTAATGATCCATTGTGTGCAAAAGGTGATGTTACAGAAAGTATCTTCTCGAACATTGGTAGAACACTCATAAAATTGGTTGCATACTACTCTAAATCATATGGAAAGTAAAATAATAAGCTTTACATCAAGTTAGCGCATAGCAGTTTTCAGCAAAATTCAGCTCTACACTCTATCGACCTCAATGCATTACCATCTATTCTATGCATTTTCTGTTAAGGATAGGACATAACAACTCATTGTGAGCTGGAATTGTATAGATATTGCCTGTATACTTGACAAAGCCATGGAATACTCATATGCAAGACGAATTCAGAGACCTACCTCATAACATTCAGAGCGGTACAGGCAATAACTTTGTTTAGTTCTGTAAACGCTAATGTTCCATTGTGTACAAAACGTGATGTTACTGAAAGTATCTTCCCGACCATTGGTAGAACACTCAAAAAATTGGTTGCATACTACTCTAAATCTTATGGAAAGTAAAATAATAAGGCTTACATCAAGTTATCTCATAGCAGTTTTCAGCAAAATTCAACTCTACTCTCTATTGATCTCACAGCAATACCTTATATTCCATGCATTTTCAGTTAAGGATAGGACATAACAACTCAGGGTGAGCTGGAATTACATAGATATTGCCTGTATACTTGTCAGAGCCATGGAATACTCAAAGGCAAGACGAATTCAGGAACCTATCTCATAACATTCAGAGTGGTACAGGCAATATCTTTGTTTAGTTCTGTAAACGCTAATGTTCCATTGTGTACAAAACGTGATGTTACAGAAAGTATCTTCTCGAACATTGGTAGAACACTCATAAAACTGGTTGCATACTGTTCTAAATCATATGGAAAGTAAAATAATAAGGTTTACATCAAGTTAGCACATAGCAGTTTTCAGCAAAATTCAACTCTACACTCTATCGAGCTCAATGCATTACCTTCTATTCTATCCATTTTCTATTAAGGATAGGACATAACAACTCATTGTGAGCTGGAATTGTATAGATATTGCCTGTATACTTGTCAGAGCCATGGAATACTCATATGCAAGACGAATTCAGAGACCTACCTCATAACATTCAGAGCGGTACAGGCAATATCTTTGTTTAGTTCTGTAAACGCTAATGTTCCATTGTGTACAAAACGTGATGTTACAGAAAGTATCTTCTCGAACATTGGTAGAACACTCATAAAACTGGTTGCATACTGTTCTAAATCATATGGAAAGTAAAATAATAAGGTTCACATCAAGTTATCACATAGCAGTTTTCAGCAAAATTCAACTCCGCACTCTATCGAGCTCAATGCATTACCTTCTATTCTATGCATTTTCTCTTAAGGATGTGGACATAACAACTCATTGTGAGCTGGAATTGTATAGATATTGCCTGTATACTTCTCAGAGCCATAGAATACGCAAATACAAGATGAATTCAGGAACCTACCTCATAACATTCAGAGTGGTGCAGGCAATATCTTTGTTTAGTTCTGTAAACGCTAATGGTCCATTGTGTACAAAGGGTGATGTTACAGAAAGTATCTTCTCGAACTTTGGTAGAACACTCATAAAATTGGTTGCATACTACTCTTAATCATATGGAAAGTAAAATAATAATGTTTACATCAAGTTATCACATAGTAGGATTCAGCAAAATTCAACTCTACCCTCTATTGATCTCAATGCAATACCTTATATACCATGCATTTTCAGTTAAGGACGAGGACATAACAACTCAAGTTGAGCTGGATTTGCATTGATATTGCCTGTATACTTGTCAGAGCCCTGGAATACTCAAAGGCAAGACGAATTCAGGAACCTACCTCATAACATTCAGAGTGGTATTGGCAATATCTTTGCTTGTTCTGAAAAAGCTAATGATCCATTGTGTGCAAAAGGTGATGTTACAGAAAGTATCTTCTCGAACATTGGTAGAACACTCATAAAATTGGTTGCATACTACTCTAAATCATATGGAAAGTAAAATAATAAGCTTTACATCAAGTTAGCGCATAGCAGTTTTCAGCAAAATTCAGCTCTACACTCTATCGACCTCAATGCATTACCATCTATTCTATGCATTTTCTGTTAAGGATAGGACATAACAACTCATTGTGAGCTGGAATTGTATAGATATTGCCTGTATACTTGACAGAGCCATGGAATACTCATATGCAAGACGAATTCAGAGACCTACCTCATAACATTCAGAGCGGTACAGGCAATAACTTTGTTTAGTTCTGTAAACGCTAATGTTCCATTGTGTACAAAACGTGATGTTACTGAAAGTATCTTCCCGACCATTGGTAGAACACTCAAAAAATTGGTTGCATACTACTCTAAATCTTATGGAAAGTAAAATAATAAGGCTTACATCAAGTTATCTCATAGCAGTTTTCAGCAAAATTCAACTCTACTCTCTATTGATCTCACAGCAATACCTTATATTCCATGCATTTTCAGTTAAGGATAGGACATAACAACTCAGGGTGAGCTGGAATTACATAGATATTGCCTGTATACTTGTCAGAGCCATGGAATACTCAAAGGCAAGACGAATTCAGGAACCTATCTCATAACATTCAGAGTGGTACAGGCAATATCTTTGTTTAGTTCTGTAAACGCTAATGTTCCATTGTGTACAAAACGTGATGTTACAGAAAGTATCTTCTCGAACATTGGTAGAACACTCATAAAACTGGTTGCATACTGTTCTAAATCATATGGAAAGTAAAATAATAAGGTTTACATCAAGTTAGCACATAGCAGTTTTCAGCAAAATTCAACTCTACACTCTATCGAGCTCAATGCATTACCTTCTATTCTATCCATTTTCTATTAAGGATAGGACATAACAACTCATTGTGAGCTGGAATTGTATAGATATTGCCTGTATACTTGTCAGAGCCATGGAATACTCATATGCAAGACGAATTCAGAGACCTACCTCATAACATTCAGAGCGGTACAGGCAATATCTTTGTTTAGTTCTGTAAACGCTAATGTTCCATTGTGTACAAAACGTGATGTTACAGAAAGTATCTTCTCGAACATTGGTAGAACACTCATAAAACTGGTTGCATACTGTTCTAAATCATATGGAAAGTAAAATAATAAGGTTCACATCAAGTTATCACATAGCAGTTTTCAGCAAATTTCAACTCCGCACTCTATCGAGCTCAATGCATTACCTTCTATTCTATGCATTTTCTCTTAAGGATGTGGACATAACAACTCATTGTGAGCTGGAATTGTATAGATATTGCCTGTATACTTCTCAGAGCCATGGAATACTCAAATGCAAGATGAATTCAGGAACCTACCTCATAACATTCAGACTGGGATAGGCAATATCTTTGTTTGTTCTGTAAATGCTAATGTTCCATTGTGTACAAAAGGTGATGTTACAGAAAGTATCTCGAAAATTGGTAAAACACTCATAAAATTGGTTGCAGACTACTCTAAATCATATGGTAAGCAAAATAATAAGGTTTACATCAAGTTAGCGCATAGCAGTTTTCAGCAAAATTCAACTCTACACTCTATCGAGCTCAATGCATTACCTTCTATTCTATGCATTTTCTGTTAAGGATAGGACATAACAACTCATTGTGAGCTGGAATTGTATAGATATTTCCTGTATACTTGTCAGAGCCATGGAATACTCATATGCAAGACGAATTCAGAGACCTACCTCATAACATTCAGAGCGGTACAGGCAATATCTTTGTTTAGTTTTGTAAACGCTAATGTTCCATTGTGTACAAAACGTGATGTTACAGAAAGTATCTTCTCGAACATTGGTAGAACACTCATAAAATTGGTTGCATACTACTCTTAATCATATGGAAAGTAAAATAATAAGGTTTACATCAAGTTAGCACATAGCAGTTTTCAGCAAAATTCAACTCTACACTCTATCGAGCTCAATGCATTACCTTCTATTCTATCCATTTTCTATTAAGGATAGGACATAACAACTCATTGTGAGCTGGAATTGTATAGATATTGCCTGTATACTTGTCAGAGCCATGGAATACTCATATGCAAGACGAATTCAGAGACCTACCTCATAACATTCAGAGCGGTACAGGCAATATCTTTGTTTAGTTCTGTAAACGCTAATGTTCCATTGTGTATAAAACGTGATGTTACAGAAAGTATCTTCTCGAACATTGGTAGAACACTCATAAAACTGGTTGCATACTGTTCTAAATCATATGGAAAGTAAAATAATAAGGTTCACATCAAGTTATCACATAGCAGTTTTCAGCAAAATTCAACTCTACACTCTACTGAGCTGAAAGCATTACCTTATATTCCATGCATTTTCTGTTAAGGACGAGGACATAACAACTCAGGGTGAGCTGGAATTTTATAGATATTGCCTGTATACTTGTCAGAGCAATGGAATACACAAGTGCAAGATGAATTTAGGAACCTACCTCATAACATTCAGAGTGTTATAGGCAATATCTTTGTTCTGTAAACGCTAATGGTCCATTGTGTACAAAAGGTGATGTTACAGAAAGTAACTTCTCGAACTTTGGTAGAACACTCATAAAATTGGTTGCATACTACTCTTAATCATATGGAAAGTAAAATAATGAGGTTTACATCAAGTTATCACATAGTAGTTTTCAGCAAATTTCAACTCTACACTCTATCGTGCTCAATGCTATACCTTCTATTTATTCAATTTCTGTTAAGGATAGGACATAACAACTCATTGTGAGCTGGAATTGTATAGATATTGCCTGTATACTTCTCAGAGCCATAGAATACGCAAATACAAGATGAATTCAGGAACCTACCTCATAACATTCAGAGTGGTGCAGGCAATATCTTTGTTTAGTTCTGTAAACGCTAATGGTCCATTGTGTAGAAAGGGTGATGTTACAGAAAGTATCTTCTCGAACTTTGGTAGAACACTCATAAAATTGGTTGCATACTACTCTTAATCAGATGGAAAGTAAAATAATAATGTTTACATCAAGTTATCACATAGTAGGTTTCAGCAAAATTCAACTCTACCCTCTATTGATCACAATGCAATACCTTATATACCATGCATTTTCAGTTAAGGACGAGGACATAACAACTCAAGTTGAGCTGGATTTGCATTGATATTGCCTGTATACTTGTCAGAGCCCTGGAATACTCAAAGGCAAGACGAATTCAGGAACCTACCTCATAACATTCAGAGTGGTATTGGCAATATCTTTGCTTGTTCTGAAAAAGCTAATGATCCATTGTGTACAAAACTTGATGTTACTGAAAGTATCTTGTTGCACATTGGTAGAACACTCATAAAATTGGTTCCATACTACTCTAAATCATACGGAAAGTAAAATAATAAGGCTTACATCAAGTTCTCACATAGCAGTGTTCAGCAAAATTCAACTCTACACTCTATCGAGCTCAATGCATTACCTTCTATTCTATGCATTTTCTGTTAAGGATAGGACATAACAACTCATTGTGAGCTGGAATTGTATAGATATTGCCTGTATACTTGTCAGAGCCATGGAATACTCATATGCAAGACGAATTCAGAGACCTACCTCATAACATTCAGAGCGGTACAGGCAATATCTTTGTTTAGTTCTGTAAACGCTAATGTTCCATTGTGTACAAAACGTGATGTTACTGAAAGTATCTTCCCGACCATTGGTAGAACACTCAAAAAATTGCTTGCATACTACTCTAAATCTTATGGAAAGTAAAATAATAAGGCTTACATCAAGTTATCTCATAGCAGTTTTCAGCAAAATTCAACTCTACACTCTACTGAGCTGAAAGCATTACCTTATATTCCATGCATTTTCTGTTAAGGTCGAGGACATAACAACTCAGGGTGAGCTGGAATTTTATAGATATTGCCTGTATACTTGTCAGAGCAATGGAATACACAAGTGCAAGATGAATTCAGGAACCTACCTCATAACATTCAGAGTGGTATAGGCAATATCTTTGTTCTGTAAACGCTAATGGTCCATTGTGTACAAAGGGTGATGTTACAGAAATTATCTTCTCGAACTTTGGTAGAACACTCATCAAATTGGTTGCATACTACTCTTAATCATATGGAAAGTAAAATAATAAGGTTTACATCAAGTTATCACATAGCAGTTTTCAGCAAAATTCAACTCTACACTCTATCGAGCTCAATGCATTACCTTCTATTCTTCGCTTTTTCTGTTAAGGATAGGACATAACAACTCATTGTGAGCTGGAATTGTATAGATATTGCCTGTATACTTATCACAGCCATGGAATACTCAAATGCAAGACGAATTCAGGAACCTACCTTATAACATTCAGAGTGGTACAGGCAATATCTTTGTTTAGTTCTGTAAATGCTAATGTTAATTTGTGTACAAAAGGTGATGTTACAGAAAGTATCTTCTCGAACTTTGGTAGAACACTCATAAAATTGGTTGCATACTACTCTTAATCATATGGAAAGTAAAATAATAAGGTTTACATCAAGTTATCACATAGCAGTTTTCAGCAAAATTCAACTCCGCACTCTATCGAGCTCAATGCATTACCTTCTATTCTATGCATTTTCTCTTAAGGATAGGACATAACAACTCATTGTGAGCTGGAATTGTATAGATATTGCCTGTATACTTGTCAGAGCCATGGAATACTCATATGCAAGACGAATTCAGAGACCTACCTCATAACATTCAGAGCGGTACAGGCAATATCTTTGTTTAGTTCTGTAAACGCTAATGTTCCATTGTGTACAAAACGTGATGTTACTGAAAGTATCTTCCCGACCATTGGTAGAACACTCAAAAAATTGGTTGCATACTACTCTAAATCTTATGGAAAGTAAAATAATAAGGCTTACATCAAGTTATCTCATAGCAGTTTTCAGCAAAATTCAACTCTACTCTCTATCGAGCTCAATGCATTAGCTTCTATTCTATGCATTTTCTCTTAAGGATGTGGACATAACAACTCATTGTGAGCTGGAATTGTATAGATATTGCCTGTATACTCGTCAAAGCCATGGAATACTCATATGCAAGACGAATTCAGAGACCTACCTCATAACATTCAGAGCGGTACAGGCAATATCTTTTTTTAGTTCTGTAAACGCTAATGTTCCATTGTGTACAAAACGTGATGTTACTGAAAGTATCTTCCCGACCATTGGTAGAACACTCAAAAAATTGGTTGCATACTACTTTAAATCTTATGGAAAGTAAAATAATAAGGCTTACATCAAGTTATCTCATAGCAGTTTTCAGCAAAATTCAACTTTACTCTCTATTGATCTCACAGCAATACCTTATATTCCATGCATTTTCAGTTAAGGATAGGACATAACAACTCAGGGTGAGCTGGAATTGCATAGATATTGCCTGTATACTTGTCAGAGCCATGGAATACTCAAAGGCAAGACGAATTCAGGAACCTATCTCATAACATTCAGAGTGGTACAGGCAATATCTTTGTTTAGTTCTGTAAATGCTAATGTTGCATTGTGTACAAAAGTTGATGTTACAGAAAGTATCTTCTCGAACATTGGTAGAACACTCATAAAACTGGTTGCATACTGTTCTAAATCATATGGAAAGTAAAATAATGTTTACATCAAGTTAGCACATAGCAGTTTTCAGCAAAATTCAACTCTACACTCTATCGAGCTCAATGCATTACCTTCTATTCTATCCATTTTCTGTTAAGGATAGGACATAACAACTCATTGTGAGCTGGAATTGTATAGATATTGCCTGTATACTTCTCAGAGCCATGGAATACGCAAATACAAGATGAATTCAGGAACCTACCTCATAACATTCAGAGTGGTGCAGGCAATATCTTTGTTTAGTTCTGTAAACGCTAATGGTCCATTGTGTACAAAGGGTGATGTTACAGAAAGTATCTTCTCGAACTTTGGTAGAACACTCATAAAATTGGTTGCATACTACTCTTAATCATATGGAAAGTAAAATAATAATGTTTACATCAAGTTATCACATAGTAGGTTTCAAGAAAATTCAACTCTACCCTCTATTGATCACAATGCAATACCTTATATACCATGCATTTTCAGTTAAGGACGAGGACATAACAACTCAAGTTGAGCTGGATTTGCATTGATATTGCCTGTATACTTGTCAGAGCCCTGGAATACTCAAAGGCAAGACGAATTCAGGAACCTACCTCATAACATTCAGAGTGGTATTGGCAATATCTTTGCTTGTTCTGAAAAAGCTAATGATCCATTGTGTACAAAACTTGATGTTACTGAAAGTATCTTGTTGCACATTGGTAGAACACTCATAAAATTGGTTCCATACTACTCTAAATCATACGGAAAGTAAAATAATAAGGCTTACATCAAGTTCTCACATAGCAGTTTTCAGCAAAATTCAACTCTACACTCTATCGAGCTCAATGCATTACCTTCTATTCTATGCATTTTCTGTTAAGGATAGGACATAACAACTCATTGTGAGCTGGAATTGTATAGATATTGCCTGTATACTTGTCAGAGCCATGGAATACTCATATGCAAGACGAATTCAGAGACCTACCTCATAACATTCAGAGCGGTACAGGCAATATCTTTGTTTAGTTCTGTAAACGCTAATGTTCCATTGTGTACAAAACGTGATGTTACTGAAAGTATCTTCCCGACCATTGGTAGAACACTCAAAAAATTGCTTGCATACTACTCTAAATCTTATGGAAAGTAAAATAATAAGGCTTACATCAAGTTATCTCATAGCAGTTTTCAGCAAAATTCAACTCTACACTCTATCGAGCTCAATGCATTACCTTCTATTCTATGCATTTTCTGTTAAGGATAGGACATAACAACTCATTGTGAGCTGGAATTGTATAGATATTGCCTGTATACTTGTCAGAGCCATGGAATACTCATATGCAAGACGAATTCAGAGACCTACCTCATAACATTCAGAGCGGTACAGGCAATATCTTTGTTTAGTTCTGTAAACGCTAATGTTCCATTGTGTACAAAACGTGATGTTACTGAAAGTATCTTCCCGACCATTGGTAGAACACTCATAAAACTGGTTGCATACTGTTCTAAATCATATGGAAAGTAAAATAATAAGGTTTACATCAAGTTAGCACATAGCAGTTTTCAGCAAAATTCAACTCTACACTCTATCGAGCTCAATGCATTACCTTATATTCCATGCATTTTCTGTTAAGGTCGAGGACATAACAACTCAGGGTGAGCTGGAATTTTATAGATATTGCCTGTATACTTGTCAGAGCCATGGAATACTCAAAGGCAAGACGAATTCAGGAACCTATCTCATAACATTCAGAGTGGTACAGGCAATATCTTTGTTTAGTTCTGTAAACGCTAATGTTCCATTGTGTACAAAACGTGATGTTACAGAAAGTATCTTCTCGAACATTGGTAGAACACTCATAAAACTGGTTGCATACTGTTCTAAATCATATGGAAAGTAAAATAATAAGGTTTACATCAAGTTAGCACATAGCAGTTTTCAGCAAAATTCAACTCTACACTCTATCGAGCTCAATGCATTACCTTCTATTCTATCCATTTTCTATTAAGGATAGGACATAACAACTCATTGTGAGCTGGAATTGTATAGATATTGCCTGTATACTTGTCAGAGCCATGGAATACTCATATGCAAGACGAATTCAGAGACCTACCTCATAACATTCAGAGCGGTACAGGCAATAACTTTGTTTAGTTCTGTAAACGCTAATGTTCCATTGTGTACAAAACGTGATGTTACAGAAAGTATCTTCTCGAACATTGGTAGAACACTCATAAAACTGGTTGCATACTGTTCTAAATCATATGGAAAGTAAAATAATAAGGTTCACATCAAGTTATCACATAGCAGTTTTCAGCAAAATTCAACTCCGCACTCTATCGAGCTCAATGCATTACCTTCTATTCTATGCATTTTCTGTTAAGGACGAGGACATAACAACTCAGGGTGAGCTGGAATTTTATAGTTATTGCCTGTATACTTGTAAGAGCAAATGGAATACTCAAGTGCAAGATGAATTCAGGAACCTACCTCATAACATTGAGGGTGGTACACACAATATCTTTGTTTAGTTGTATAAACGCTAATGTTCCATTGCGTACCGAAGGTGATGTTACAGAAAGTATTTTCTCGAACATTGGTAGAACACTCATAAAATTCATTGCATACTACTCTAAATCATATGGAAAGTAAAATAACGAGGTATACATCAAGTTATCACATAGTACTTTTCAGCAAAATTCAACTCTACACTCTATCGAGCTCAATGCATTACCTTCTATTCTATGCATTTTCTGTTAAGGATAGGACATAACAACTCATTGTGAGCTGGAATTGTATAGATATTTCCTGTATACTTGTCAGAGCCATGGAATACTCATATGCAAGACGAATTCAGAGACCTACCTCATAACATTCAGAGCGGTACAGGCAATATCTTTGTTTAGTTTTGTAAACGCTAATGTTCCATTGTGTACAAAACGTGATGTTACAGAAAGTATCTTCTCGAACATTGGTAGAACACTCATAAAATTGGTTGCATACTACTCTTAATCATATGGAAAGTAAAATAATAAGGTTTACATCAAGTTAGCACATAGCAGTTTTCAGCAAAATTCAACTCTACACTCTATCGAGCTCAATGCATTACCTTCTATTCTATCCATTTTCTATTAAGGATAGGACATAACAACTCATTGTGAGCTGGAATTGTATAGATATTGCCTGTATACTTGTCAGAGCCATGGAATACTCATATGCAAGACGAATTCAGAGACCTACCTCATAACATTCAGAGCGGTACAGGCAATATCTTTGTTTAGTTCTGTAAACGCTAATGTTCCATTGTGTACAAAACGTGATGTTACTGAAAGTATCTTCCCGACCATTGGTAGAACACTCAAAAAATTGCTTGCATACTACTCTAAATCTTATGGAAAGTAAAATAATAAGGCTTACATCAAGTTATCTCATAGCAGTTTTCAGCAAAATTCAACTCTACACTCTACTGAGCTGAAAGCATTACCTTATATTCCATGCATTTTCTGTTAAGGTCGAGGACATAACAACTCAGGGTGAGCTGGAATTTTATAGATATTGCCTGTATACTTGTCAGAGCAATGGAATACACAAGTGCAAGATGAATTCAGGAACCTACCTCATAACATTCAGAGTGGTATAGGCAATATCTTTGTTCTGTAAACGCTAATGGTCCATTGTGTACAAAGGGTGATGTTACAGAGATTATCTTCTCGGACTTTGGTAGAACACTCATCAAATTGGTTGCATACTACTCTTAATCATATGGAAAGTAAAATAATAAGGTTTACATCAAGTTATCACATAGCAGTTTTCAGCAAAATTCAACTCTACACTCTATCGAGCTCAATGCATTACCTTATATTCTATGCATTTTCTCTTAAGGATGTGGACATAACAACTCATTGTGAGCTGGATTTGTATAGATATTGCCTGTATACCTCTCAGAGCCATGGAATACTCAAATGCAAGATGAATTCAGGAAGCTACCTCATAACATTTAGAGTGGTACAGGCAATATCTTTGTTTAGTTCTGTAAATGCTAATGTTAATTTGTGTACAAAAGGTGATGTTACAGAAAGTATCTTCTCGAACTTTGGTAAAACACTCATAAAATTGGTTGCATACTACTCTTAATCATATGGAAAGTAAAATAATAAGCTTTACATCAAGTTATCACATAGCAGTTTTCAGCAAAATTCAACTCCACACTCTATCGAGCTCAATGCATTACCATCTATTCTATGCTTTTTCTGTTAAGGATAGGACATAACAACTCATTGTGAGCTGGAATTGTATAGATATTGCCTGTATACTTGTCACAGCCATGGAATACTCAAATGCAAGACGAATTCAGGAACCTACCTTATAACATTCAGAGTGGTAGAGGCAATATCTTTGTTTAGTTCTGTAAATGCTAATGTTAATTTGTGTACAAAAGGTGATGTTACAGAAAGTATCTTCTCGAACTTTGGTAGAACACTCATAAAATTGGTTGCATACTACTCTTAATCATATGGAAAGTAAAATAATAAGGTTTACATCAAGTTATCACATAGCAGTTTTCAGCAAAATTCAACTCCGCACTCTATCGAGCTCAATGCATTACCTTCTATTCTATGCATTTTCTCTTAAGGATGTGGACATAACAACTCATTGTGAGCTGGAATTGTATAGATATTGCCTGTATACTTCTCAGAGCCATGGAATACTCAAATGCAAGATGAATTCAGGAACCTACCTCATAACATTCAGACTGGGATAGGCAATATCTTTGTTTGTTCTGTAAATGCTAATGTTCCATTGTGTACAAAAGGTGATGTTACAGAAAGTATCTCGAAAATTGGTAAAACACTCATAAAATTGGTGGCAGACTATTCTAAATCATATGGTAAGCAAAATAATAAGGTTTACATCAAGTTAGCGCATAGCAGTTTTCAGCAAAATTCAACTCTACACTCTATCGAGCTCAATGCATTTCCTTCTATTCTATGCATTTTCTGTTAAGGATAGGACATAACAACTCATTGTGAGCTGGAATTGTATAGATATTGCCTGTATACTTGTCAGAGCCATGGAATACTCATATGCAAGACGAATTCAGAGACCTACCTCATAACATTCAGAGCGGTACAGGCAATATCTTTGTTTAGTTCTGTAAACGCTAATGTTCCATTGTGTACAAAACGTGATGTTACTGAAAGTATCTTCCCGACCATTGGTAGAACACTCAAAAAATTGGTTGCATACTACTCTAAATCTTATGGAAAGTAAAATAATAAGGCTTACATCAAGTTATCTCATAGCAGTTTTCAGCAAAATTCAACTCTACTCTCTATCGAGCTCAATGCATTAGCTTCTATTCTATGCATTTTCTCTTAAGGATGTGGACATAACAACTCATTGTGAGCTGGAATTGTATAGATATTGCCTGTATACTCGTCAAAGCCATGGAATACTCATATGCAAGACGAATTCAGAGACCTACCTCATAACATTCAGAGCGGTACAGGCAATATCTTTTTTTAGTTCTGTAAACGCTAATGTTCCATTGTGTACAAAACGTGATGTTACTGAAAGTATCTTCCCGACCATTGGTAGAACACTCAAAAAATTGGTTGCATACTACTCTTAATCATATGGAAAGTAAAATAATAATGTTTACATCAAGTTAGCACATAGCAGTTTTCAGCAAAATTCAACTCTACCCTCTATTGATCACAATGCAATACCTTATATACCATGCATTTTCAGTTAAGGACGAGGACATAACAACTCAAGTTGAGCTGGATTTGCATTGATATTGCCTGTATACTTGTCAGAGCCCTGGAATACTCAAAGGCAAGACGAATTCAGGAACCTACCTCATAACATTCAGAGTGGTATTGGCAATATCTTTGCTTGTTCTGAAAAAGCTAATGATCCATTGTGTACAAAACTTGATGTTACTGAAAGTATCTTGTTGCACTTTGGTAGAACACTCGTAAAATTGGTTCCATACTACTCTAAATCATACGGAAAGTAAAGTAATAAGGCTTACATCAAGTTCTCACATAGCAGTTTTCAGCAAAATTCAACTCTACACTCTATCGAGCTCAATGCATTACCTTCTATTCTATGCATTTTCTCTTAAGGATGTGGACATAACAACTCATTGTGAGCTGGATTTGTATAGATATTGCCTGTATACTCCTCAGAGCCATGGAATACTCAAATGCAAGATGAATTCAGGAAGCTACCTCATAACATTTAGAGTGGTACAGGCAATATCTTTGTTTAGTTCTGTAAATGCTAATGTTAATTTGTGTACAAAAGGTGATGTTACAGAAAGTACCTTCTCGAACTTTGGTAAAACACTCATAAAATTGGTTGCATACTACTCTTAATCATATGGAAAGTAAAATAATAAGGTTTACATCAAGTTATCACATAGCAGTTTTCAGCAAAATTCAACTCCACATTCTATCGAGCTCAATGCATTACCATCTATTCTATGCTTTTTCTGTTAAGGATAGGACATAACAACTCATTGTGAGCTGGAATTGTATAGATATTGCCTGTATACTTGTCACAGCCATGGAATACTCAAATGCAAGACGAATTCAGGAACCTACCTTATAACATTCAGAGTGGTACAGGCAATATCTTTGTTTAGTTCTGTAAATGCTAATGTTAATTTGTGTACAAAAGGTGATGTTACAGAAAGTATCTTCTCGAACTTTGGTAGAACACTCATAAAATTGGTTGCATACTACTCTTAATCATATGGAAAGTAAAATAATAAGGTTTACATCAAGTTATCACATAGCAGTTTTCAGCAAAATTCAACTCCGCACTCTATCGAGCTCAATGCATTACCTTCTATTCTATGCATTTTCTCTTAAGGATGTGGACATAACAACTCATTGTGAGCTGGAATTGTATAGATATTGCCTGTATACTTCTCAGAGCCATGGAATACTCAAATGCAAGATGAATTCAGGAACCTACCTCATAACATTCAGACTGGGATAGGCAATATCTTTGTTTGTTCTGTAAATGCTAATGTTCCATTGTGTACAAAAGGTGATGTTACAGAAAGTATCTCGAAAATTGGCAAAACACTCATAAAATTGGTTGCAGACTACTCTAAATCATATGGTAAGCAAAATAATAAGGTTTACATCAAGTTAGCGCATAGCAGTTTTCAGCAAAATTCAACTCTACACTCTATCGAGCTCAATACATTACCTTCTATTCTATGCATTTTCTGTTAAGGATAGGACATAACAACTCATTGTGAGCTGGAATTGTATAGATATTGCCTGTATACTTGTCAGAGCCATGGAATACTCATATGCAAGACGAATTCAGCGACCTACCTCGTAACATTCAGAGCGGTACAGGCAATATCTTTGTTTAGTTCTGTAAACGCTAATGTTCCATTGTGTACAAAACGTGATGTTACTGAAAGTATCTTCCCGACCATTGGTAGAACACTCAAAAAATTGCTTGCATACTACTCTAAATCTTATGGAAAGTAAAATAATAAGGATTACATCAAGTTATCTCATAGCAGTTTTCAGCAAAATTCAACTCTACTCTCTATCGAGCTCAATGCATTACCTTCTATTCTATGCATTTTCTCTTAAGGATGTGGACATAACAACTCATTGTGAGCTGGAATTGTATACATATTGCCTGTATACTCGTCAAAGCCATGGAATACTCATATGCAAGACGAATTCAGGAAGCTACCTCATAACATTTAGAGTGGTACAGGCAATATCTTTTTTTAGTTCTGTAAACGCTAATGTTCCATTGTGTACAAAACGTGATGTTACTGAAAGTATCTTCCCGACCATTGGTAGAACACTCAAAAAATTGGTTGCATACTACTTTAAATCTTATGGAAAGTAAAATAATAAGGCTTACATCAAGTTATCTCATAGCAGTTTTCAGCAAAATTCAACTTTACTCTCTATTGATCTCACAGCAATACCTTATATTCCATGCATTTTCAGTTAAGGACAAGACATAACAACTCAGGGTGAGCTGGAATTGCATAGATATTGCCTGTATACTTGTCAGAGCCATGGAATACTCAAAGGCAAGACGAATTCAGGAACCTATCTCATAACATTCAGAGTGGTACAGGCAATATCTTTGTTTAGT
The DNA here is from genome assembly GCF_048418815.1 of Hemitrygon akajei. Lineage (NCBI taxonomy): Eukaryota > Metazoa > Chordata > Chondrichthyes > Myliobatiformes > Dasyatidae > Hemitrygon > Hemitrygon akajei. The sequence goes on along the minus strand of NC_133136.1, from coordinate 93,107,166 downwards.
TCTGTAAACGCTAATGTTCCATTGTGTACAAAACGTGATGATACAGAAAGTATCTTCTCGAACATTGGTAGAACACTCATAAAACTGGTTGCATACTGTTCTAAATCATATGGAAAGTAAAATAATAAGGTTCACATCAAGTTATCACATAGCAGTTTTCAGCAAAATTCAACTCGACACTCTACTGAGCTGAAAGCATTACCTTATATTCCATGCATGTTCTGTTAAGGACGAGGAGATAACAACTCAGGGTGAGCTGGAATTTTATAGATATTGCCTGTATACTTGTCAGAGCAATGGAATACACAAGTGCAAGATGAATTCAGGAACCTACCTCATAACATTTAGAGTGGTATAGGCAATATCTTTGTTCTGTAAACGCTAATGGTCCATTGTGTACAAAAGGTGATGTTACAGAAAGTAACTTCTCGAACTTTGGTAGAACACTCATAAAATTGGTTGCATACTACTCTTAATCATATGGAAAGTAAAATAATGAGGTTTACATCAAGTTATCATATAGTAGTTTTCAGCAAATTTCAACTCTACACTCTATCGTGCTGAATGCAATACCTTCTATTTATTCATTTTCTGTTAAGGATAGGACATAACAACTCATTGTGAGCTGGAATTGTACAGATATTGCCTGTATACTTCTCAGAGCCATAGCATACGCAAATGCAAGATGAATTCAGGAACCTACCTCATAACATTCAGAGTGGTGCAGGCAATATCTTTGTTTAGTTCTGTAAACGCTAATGGTCCATTGTGTAGAAAGGGTGATGTTACAGAAAGTATCTTCTCGAACTTTGGTAGAACACTCATAAAATTGGTTGCATACTACTCTTAATCATATGGAAAGTAAAATAATAAGGTTTACATCAAGTTATCACATAGCAGTTTTCAGCAAAATTCAACTCTACACTCTATCGAGCTCAATGCATTACCTTCTATTCTATACATTTTCTCTTAAGGATGTGGACATAACAACTCATTGTGAGCTGGATTTGTATAGATATTGCCTGTATACTTCTCAGAGCCATGGAATACTCAAATGCAAGATGAATTCAGGAAGCTACCTCATAACATTTAGAGTGGTACAGGCAATATCTTTGTTTAGTTCTGTAAACGCTAATGTTCCATTGTGTACAAAACGTGATGTTACTGAAAGTATCTTCCCGACCATTGGTAGAACACTCAAAAAATTGGTTGCATACTACTCTAAATCTTATGGAAAGTAAAATAATAAGGCTTACATCAAGTTATCTCATAGCAGTTTTCAGCAAAATTCAACTCTACTCTCTATCGAGCTCAATGCATTACCTTCTATTCTATGCATTTTCTCTTAAGGATGTGGACATAACAACTCATTGTGAGCTGGAATTGTATACATATTGCCTGTATACTCGTCAAAGCCATGGAATACTCATATGCAAGACGAATTCAGAGACCTACCTCATAACATTCAGAGCGGTACAGGCAATATCTTTTTTTAGTTCTGTAAACGCTAATGTTCCATTGTGTACAAAACGTGATGTTACTGAAAGTATCTTCCCGACCATTGGTAGAACACTCAAAAAATTGGTTGCATACTACTTTAAATCTTATGGAAAGTAAAATAATAAGGCTTACATCAAGTTATCTCATAGCAGTTTTCAGCAAAATTCAACTTTACTCTCTATTGATCTCACAGCAATACCTTATATTCCATGCATTTTCAGTTAAGGATAAGACATAACAACTCAGGGTGAGCTGGAATTGCATAGATATTGCCTGTATACTTGTCAGAGCCATGGAATACTCAAAGGCAAGACGAATTCAGGAACCTATCTCATAACATTCAGAGTGGTACAGGCAATATCTTTGTTTAGTTCTGTAAATGCTAATGTTGCATTGTGTACAAAAGTTGATGTTACAGAAAGTATCTTCTCGAACATTGGTAGAACACTCATAAAACTGGTTGCATACTGTTCTAAATCATATGGAAAGTAAAATAATGTTTACATCAAGTTAGCACATAGCAGTTTTCAGCAAAATTCAACTCTACACTCTATCGAGCTCAATGCATTACCTTCTATTCTATCCATTTTCTATTAAGGATAGGACATAACAACTCATGTGAGCTGGAATTGTATAGATATTGCCTGTATACTTGTCTGAGCCATGGAATACTCATATGCAAGACGAATTCAGAGACCTACCTCATAACATTCAGAGCGGTACAGGCAATATCTTTGTTTAGTTCTGTAAACGCTAATGTTCCATTGTGTACAAAACGTGATGATACAGAAAGTATCTTCTCGAACATTGGTAGAACACTCATAAAACTGGTTGCATACTGTTCTAAATCATATGGAAAGTAAAATAATAAGGTTCACATCAAGTTATCACATAGCAGTTTTCAGCAAAATTCAACTCGACACTCTACTGAGCTGAAAGCATTACCTTATATTCCATGCATGTTCTGTTAAGGACGAGGAGATAACAACTCAGGGTGAGCTGGAATTTTATAGATATTGCCTGTATACTTGTCAGAGCAATGGAATACACAAGTGCAAGATGAATTCAGGAACCTACCTCATAACATTTAGAGTGGTATAGGCAATATCTTTGTTCTGTAAACGCTAATGGTCCATTGTGTACAAAAGGTGATGTTACAGAAAGTAACTTCTCGAACTTTGGTAGAACACTCATAAAATTGGTTGCATACTACTCTTAATCATATGGAAAGTAAAATAATGAGGTTTACATCAAGTTATCACATAGTAGTTTTCAGCAAATTTCAACTCTACACTCTATCGTGCTCAATGCAATACCTTCTATTTATTCATTTTCTGTTAAGGATAGGACATAACAACTCATTGTGAGCTGGAATTGTACAGATATTGCCTGTATACTTCTCAGAGCCATAGCATACGCAAATGCAAGATGAATTCAGGAACCTACCTCATAATATTCAGAGTGGTGCAGGCAATATCTTTGTTTAGTTCTGTAAACGCTAATGGTCCATTGTGTAGAAAGGGTGATGTTACAGAAAGTATCTTCTCGAACTTTGGTAGAACACTCATAAAATTGGTTGCATACTACTCTTAATCATATGGAAAGTAAAATAATAAGGTTTACATCAAGTTATCACATAGCAGTTTTCAGCAAAATTCAACTCTACACTCTATCGAGCTCAATGCATTACCTTCTATTCTATACATTTTCTCTTAAGGATGTGGACATAACAACTCATTGTGAGCTGGATTTGTATAGATATTGCCTGTATACTTCTTAGAGCCATGGAATACTCAAATGCAAGATGAATTCAGGAAGCTACCTCATAACATTTAGAGTGGTACAGGCAATATCTTTGTTTAGTTCTGTAAACGCTAATGTTCCATTGTGTACAAAACGTGATGTTACTGAAAGTATCTTCCCGACCATTGGTAGAACACTCAAAAAATTGGTTGCATACTACTCTAAATCTTATGGAAAGTAAAATAATAAGGCTTACATCAAGTTATCTCATAGCAGTTTTCAGCAAAATTCAACTCTACTCTCTATCGAGCTCAATGCATTACCTTCTATTCTATGCATTTTCTCTTAAGGATGTGGACATAACAAGTCATTGTGAGCTGGAATTGTATACATATTGCCTGTATACTCGTCAAAGCCATGGAATACTCATATGCAAGACGAATTCAGAGACCTACCTCATAACATTCAGAGCGGTACAGGCAATATCTTTTTTTAGTTCTGTAAACGCTAATGTTCCATTGTGTACAAAACGTGATGTTACTGAAAGTATCTTCCCGACCATTGGTAGAACACTCAAAAAATTGGTTGCATACTACTTTAAATCTTATGGAAAGTAAAATAATAAGGCTTACATCAAGTTATCTCATAGCAGTTTTCAGCAAAATTCAACTTTACTCTCTATTGATCTCACAGCAATACCTTATATTCCATGCATTTTCAGTTAAGGATAGGACATAACAACTCAGGGTGAGCTGGAATTGCATAGATATTGCCTGTATACTTGTCAGAGCCATGGAATACTCAAAGGCAAGACGAATTCAGGAACCTATCTCATAACATTCAGAGTGGTACAGGCAATATCTTTGTTTAGTTCTGTAAATGCTAATGTTGCATTGTGTACAAAAGTTGATGTTACAGAAAGTATCTTCTCGAACATTGGTAGAACACTCATAAAACTGGTTGCATACTGTTCTAAATCATATGGAAAGTAAAATAATGTTTACATCAAGTTAGCACATAGCAGTTTTCAGCAAAATTCAACTCTACACTCTATCGAGCTCAATGCATTACCTTCTATTCTATCCATTTTCTATTAAGGATAGGACATAACAACTCATTGTGAGCTGGAATTGTATAGATATTGCCTGTATACTTGTCTGAGCCATGGAATACTCATATGCAAGACGAATTCAGAGACCTACCTCATAACATTCAGAGCGGTACAGGCAATATCTTTGTTTAGTTCTGTAAACGCTAATGTTCCATTGTGTACAAAACGTGATGTTACAGAAAGTATCTTCTCGAACATTGGTAGAACACTCATAAAACTGGTTGCATACTGTTCTAAATCATATGGAAAGTAAAATAATAAGGTTCACATCAAGTTATCACATAGCAGTTTTCAGCAAAATTCAACTCTACACTCTACTGAGCTGAAAGCATTACCTTATATTCCATGCATTTTCTGTTAAGGACGAGGACATAACAACTCAGGGTGAGCTGGAATTTTATAGATATTGCCTGTATACTTGTCAGAGCAATGGAATACACAAGTGCAAGATGAATTCAGGAACCTACCTCATAATATTTAGAGTGGTATAGGCAATATCTTTGTTCTGTAAACGCTAATGGTCCATTGTGTAGAAAAGGTGATGTTACAGAAAGTAACTTCTCGAACTTTGGTAGAACACTCATAAAATTGGTTGCATACTACTCTTAATCATATGGAAAGTAAAATAATGAGGTTTACATCAAGTTATCACATAGTAGTTTTCAGCAAATTTCAACTCTACACTCTATCGTGCTCAATGCAATACCTTCTATTTATTCATTTTCTGTTAAGGATAGGACATAACAACTCATTGTGAGCTGGAATTGTATAGATATTGCCTGTATACTTCTCAGAGCCATAGAATACGCAAATGCAAGATGAATTCAGGAACATACCTCATAACATTCAGAGTGGTGCAGGCAATATCTTTGTTTAGTTCTGTAAACGCTAATGGTCCATTGTGTAGAAAGGGTGATGTTACAGAAAGTATCTTCTCGAACTTTGGTAGAACACTCATAAAATTGGTTGCATACTACTCTTAATCATATGGAAAGTAAAATAATAAGGTTTACATCAAGTTATCACATAGCAGTTTTCAGCAAAATTCAACTCTACACTCTATCGAGCTCAATGCATTACCTTCTATTCTATGCATTTTCTCTTAAGGATGTGGACATAACAACTCATTGTGAGCTGGATTTGTATAGATATTGCCTGTATACTTCTCAGAGCCATGGAATACTCAAATGCAAGATGAATTCAGGAAGCTACCTCATAACATTTAGAGTGGTACAGGCAATATCTTTGTTTAGTTCTGTAAACGCTAATGGCCATTGTGTACAAAGGGTGATGTTACAGAAAGTATCTTCTCGAACTTTGGTAGAACACTCATAAAATTGGTTGCATACTACTCTTAATCATATGGAAAGTAAAATAATAATGTTTACATCAAGTTATCACATAGTAGTTTTCAGCAAAATTCAACTCTACCCTCTATTGATCTCAATGCAATACCTTATATACCATGCATTTTCAGTTAAGGACGAGGACATAACAACTCAAGTTGAGCTGGATTTGCATTGATATTGCCTGTATACTTGTCAGAGCCCTGGAATACTCAAAGGCAAGACGAATTCAGGAACCTACCTCATAACATTCAGAGTGGTATTGGCAATATCTTTGCTTGTTCTGAAAAAGCTAATGATCCATTGTGTGCAAAAGGTGATGTTACAGAAAGTATCTTCTCGAACATTGGTAGAACACTCATAAAATTGGTTGCATACTACTCTAAATCATATGGAAAGTAAAATAATAAGCTTTACATCAAGTTAGCGCATAGCAGTTTTCAGCAAAATTCAGCTCTACACTCTATCGACCTCAATGCATTACCATCTATTCTATGCATTTTCTGTTAAGGATAGGACATAACAACTCATTGTGAGCTGGAATTGTATAGATATTGCCTGTATACTTGTCAGAGCCATGGAATACTCATATGCAAGACGAATTCAGAGACCTACCTCATAACATTCAGAGCGGTACAGGCAATATCTTTGTTTAGTTCTGTAAACGCTAATGTTCCATTGTGTACAAAACGTGATGTTACTGAAAGTATCTTCCCGACCATTGGTAGAACACTCAAAAAATTGCTTGCATACTACTCTATATCGTATGGAAAGTAAAATAATAAGGCTTACATCAAGTTATCTCATAGCAGTTTTCAGCAAAATTCAACTCTACACTCTACTGAGCTGAAAGCATTACCTTATATTCCATGCATTTTCTGTTAAGGTCGAGGACATAACAACTCAGGGTGAGCTGGAATTTTATAGATATTGCCTGTATACTTGTCAGAGCAATGGAATACACAAGTGCAAGATGAATTCAGGAAACTACCTCATAACATTCAGAGTGGTATAGGCAATAACTTTGTTCTGTAAACGCTAATGGTCCATTGTGTACAAAAGGTGATGTTACAGAAAGTAACTTCTCGAACTTTGGTAGAACACTCATACAATTGGTTGCATACTACTCGTAATCATATGGAAAGTAAAATAATGAGGTTTACATCAAGTTATCACATAGTAGTTTTCAGCAAATTTCAACTCTACACTCTATCGTGCTCAATGCAATACCTTCTATTTATTCATTTTCTGTTAAGGATAGGACATAACAACTCATTGTGAGCTGGAATTGTATAGATATTGCCTGTATACTTGTCAGAGCCCTGGAATACTCAAAGGCAAGACGAATTCAGGAACCTACCTCATAACATTCAGAGTGGTATTGGCAATATCTTTGCCTGTTCTGAAAAAGCTAATGATCCATTGTGTGCAAAAGGTGATGTTACAGAAAGTATCTTCTCGAACATTGGTAGAACACTCATAAAATTGGTTGCATACTACTCTAAATCATATGGAAAGTAAAATAATAAGCTTTACATCAAGTTAGCGCATCGCAGTTTTCAGCAAAATTCAGCTCTACACTCTATCGACCTCAATGCATTACCATCTATTCTATGCATTTTCTGTTAAGGATAGGACATAACAACTCATTGTGAGCTGGAATTGTATAGATATTGCCTGTATACTTGACAGAGCCATGGAATACTCATATGCAAGACGAATTCAGAGACCTACCTCATAACATTCAGAGCGGTACAGGCAATAACTTTGTTTAGTTCTGTAAACGCTAATGTTCCATTGTGTACAAAACTTGATGTTACTGAAAGTATCTTCTTGAACATTGGTAGAACACTCATAAAATTGGTTCCATACTACTCTAAATCATACGGAAAGTAAAATAATAAGCTTTACATCAAGTTAGCGCATAGCAGTTTTCAGCAAAATTCAACTCTACACTCTATCGAGCTCAATGCATTACCTTCTATTCTATGCATTTTCTCTTAAGGATGTGGACATAACAACTCATTGTGAGCTGGAATTGTATAGATATTGCCTGTATACTTCTCAGAGACCTGGAATACGCAAATGCAAGATGAATTCAGGAACCTACCTCATAACATTCAGAGTGGTACAGGCAATATCTTTGTTTAGTTCTGTAAAAGCTAATGGTCCATTGTGTACAAAGGGTGATGTTACAGAAATTATCTTCTCGAACTTTGGTAGAACACTCATCAAATTGTTTGCATACTACTCTTAATCATATGGAAAGTAAAATAATAAGGTTTACATCAAGTTATCACATAGCAGTTTTCAGCAAAATTCAACTCTACACTCTATCGAGCTCAATGCATTACCTTCTATTCTATGCATTTTCTCTTAAGGATGTGGACATAACAACTCATTGTGAGCTGGATTTGTATAGATATTGCCTGTATACTTCTCAGAGCCATGGAATACTCAAATGCAAGATGAATTCAGGAAGCTACCTCATAACATTTAGAGTGGTACAGGCAATATCTTTGTTTAGTTCTGTAAATGCTAATGTTAATTTGTGTACAAAAGGTGATGTTACAGAAAGTATCTTCTCGAACTTTGGTAGAACACTCATAAAATTGGTTGCATACTACTCTTAATCATATGGAAAGTAAAATAATAAGGTTTACATTGTTATGAAACCAGTAACTGGTTTCACTTACCAGCAAAGATAGATATGTCAGTTGAAGTCCAATGGTACTATTTTCAAAAGTTTTATTAATAAAGGGGCACAAAAATTAAGGTTAATACAAACATTCAGATAACATGCGTCAATACTCAATCTAAAACGCAGGTACATTAATAATCACTCAGAAATAAGCTCTTTCGTTGTCTAGGGTATAATACTGAGTCCAATTGGAAATATAAAGAGTCACTCTGAAGTCTGCAGGCTTTTCTCTTTTGGTTTCACGTGTTGGAGAGAGAGAGAGATAAAACGGAAAAACTTGCCCAAAAACATCCGTGGAATCAGGGGAGCGATCTTCCCCGTTGTTAGTTAAAAGCGATCTTCCGTTGGTTCCAGCCACAAACCCCGCATTCGGAATTTAACGCACGTGGCTTACTTCAAAATGGCTTCCCGTTCCCACGGGAAGCGTTATCGTGCTTCTTGGTGTCTCCTTGGTGCGTCTGAGGGTCGTCCTCTTTCAGACCCTTCTTTATACTGCCTCACGGGATCTCAGGTGTCAATCAGGTTGCAGGTGATGCAATCTCTCTCTCAACCAGCCCACTTTGCCCGAGGGCTTTACAATGTCCCTGCGAGTTGGCACGTCTGCAGTTCCCAGGTGTCTCCTGAGAACAATGCCACAGTCACCAGCTTTTGTCCCAGTGGAATGTCTTCCCATTTCCTGTGTCCATTCAGCCTGTCTCTCTCTCTCTCTTGGGTCATTGACCCCCCTTTCACTAGGGCTCTTGCAATTCTCACAAAGGAGGGGGCTGGTATCATAACACCTCCCCTCTTAAAAAGGTTTTTACCAGCGGTTAAAACCCAGAGTGGTACAGTCTTACAGAAATTTTGAATCTAATACAATACAGAAGCTTTTCTTTTCACTACAGAGTAATACAGTTATACATTCAAGTCAGCATCTAAACAGTTAACAAGTACAGTGCCCCTTTAGTTAATATCTTAACATCTTAATATCTTAAAGTCTTGTAGCATCAGACTTCAATTCAATAACCACCTATTTATTTATTGTTTTCAGCCACAAAACTGCGGAGGTGTGATCTTAGCTTAGGTGCATCTACAAAAGTTTATGCGAATACTAATCGTTTCGGTCCGTTTACTTCGCCGGCAGGTCTCCAAAGGTCTGTCTTTATTATTCACAGGCTTTGGCGCAACCCGTAAAACCTGCTTTGCTGTTTAAAAAAAAAATGGCATCCCCATTAACCGTCACCTCTTTTCTGGCGAGTCCCCCCGTTGGGACTTTGAGTAATTTGGCGTGGTGAACTCCCGCCCGCCTCTTTCATCGGGGCTATTTTTTCAACACCATGCCCCAAACTGTCAAGACCCTTCAGGCTATTTGTTTTTAATTCCAACTCCTCTTTCAGGTAGCATTTCGAATGCAACCTCTTCACACCCCACCCTGGCGTAACAATAGAGTGGGGGGCCCCGCTATTTCCCGACTCACTCTGTGAGCGATCTGCCAGGTTTAAAATTTCTTCCTTCGACTTGGGAACTACAGACTTTCCGTTTCCTTCAATAACAATCCTCATTCCCCCCTTAAATTCGGCATTAACCTTGGCCCCACTCTCGAATACAAACACCGTGGAACTCACACTTCCCACGGTTACCAAGGTTAACCCTTTTCCTACTGAACCAACCCTATCTGATCCACAAAGACGGCCGCCCCGTCCCCCTGAATCAAACACCTCAGACTTCCCCTGAGCTCTGTTACCAGGTTCAGCACCACGTGCGCCCCCATCTTGGACACACTCAAAAGGGACATTGGCCTCTTCCAGGCTTTCAATACCCGTACCTTTTTCAAATTCTAACGTCCCCCGATCCTTCCAGTTACTCTCTAGGCAGCCCCCCGTTGGGGAAGGCGCAACCCTGCGAGCTGAAACAACCTCCTCGGCCATTTCAGCTGACTTCTCCACAGCAAGGATACCCTTCCTCTCTAAGACTGCCCTCATTTCACTCTTGGGACCATCGAGAACACCTTTAGAACTCTGAACTTCTTCAAACAATTCTGCCAAACCAGACAGATTAACCATGTCCAACTCTGGACATTTTAACAACTTTATCCGTTTCTCAACTTTAGTTCCTACCTCTAGGACCTTTCTCTTCACTAAGGGCAGGGCTATTTCCTCTCCCTTACCCCCTTTTACTTTACTGCTTTCTGTTTTACCACCCTCGGAACCCTCATGGTACAGGGTCGGTAAAAACATCTTGGCCAGATCACCGCTGGCTTCATTTAAACTGTCCTCTTTCTCAGCCGCTTTTTCCGACAGGCTGCGAGTGACCGCGCATGCGCGAAAGCTTTGGTACTCCAGGGGCGGGGCCACCGTACTCGCCGGTCGGCGGGTCGGCATCATGGCTGCCCAAATCCTCCCTCCTGCTAACACACTTTGTAACAACGCGACCCACTGCTCTTGTGGCCACTTCTGGTTCACTGCCACCTTTTCAAAAAGCAAGAAATAACTATCAACATCCGTCTCCTCGAACGGAGGTACTACTCTCAGCTCCCGACTAACATTAAACCGCTCTCTCCCTAGCTCCTCCCTCTCTCTTTCTCTCCCCGCTGCCGCTCTCTCGGCTGCTGCTAACTCTCTGATCCGAATTTCATGCTGTCTTTGCCTCTCAGCGTGATCCTGCTCGTTTTCCACCTCTAACCCCTTCGCCAAATTTAACAAGTCTGATTTGGTGCTCATAAATTCACACACGTCCATCTTTGCTGGTTTTTCTGTCTGGCTACCTGCGTACCAGATCCAAATTATTTTTTTTTTTGACTTACAATCCCGATTGACTGACCTCCCCCTTTTTGGTGTCAAATCCCGAGACGAGAACCCCACTTGTTATGAAACCAGTAACTGGTTTCACTTACCAGCAAAGATAGATATGTCAGTTGAAGTCCAATGGTACTATTTTCAAAAGTTTTATTAATAAAGGGGCACAAAAATTAAGGTTAATACAAACATTCAGATAACATGCGTCAATACTCAATCTAAAACGCAGGTACATTAATAATCACTCAGAAATAAGCTCTTTCGTTGTCTAGGGTATAATACTGAGTCCAATTGGAAATATAAAGAGTCACTCTGAAGTCTGCAGGCTTTTCTCTTTTGGTTTCACGTGTTGGAGAGAGAGAGAGATAAAACGGAAAAACTTGCCCAAAAACATCCGTGGAATCAGGGGAGCGATCTTCCCCGTTGTTAGTTAAAAGCGATCTTCCGTTGGTTCCAGCCACAAACCCCGCATTCGGAATTTAACGCACGTGGCTTACTTCAAAATGGCTTCCCGTTCCCACGGGAAGCGTTATCGTGCTTCTTGGTGTCTCCTTGGTGCGTCTGAGGGTCGTCCTCTTTCAGACCCTTCTTTATACTGCCTCACGGGATCTCAGGTGTCAATCAGGTTGCAGGTGATGCAATCTCTCTCTCAACCAGCCCACTTTGCCCGAGGGCTTTACAATGTCCCTGCGAGTTGGCACGTCTGCAGTTCCCAGGTGTCTCCTGAGAACAATGCCACAGTCACCAGCTTTTGTCCCAGTGGAATGTCTTCCCATTTCCTGTGTCCATTCAGCCTGTCTCTCTCTCTCTCTTGGGTCATTGACCCCCCTTTCACTAGGGCTCTTGCAATTCTCACAAAGGAGGGGGCTGGTATCATAACAACATCAAGTTATCACATAGTAGTTTTCAGCAAAATTCAACTCTACCCTCTATTGATCTCAATGCAATACCTTATATACCATGCATTTTCAGTAAAGGACGAGGACATAACAACTCAAGTTGAGCTGGATTTGCATAGATATTGCCTGTATACTTGTCAGAGCCATGGAATACTCAAAGGCAAGAATTCAGGAACCTACCTCATAACATTCAGAGTGGTATTAGCAATATCTTTGTTTGTTCTGTAAATGCTAATGTTCCATTGTGTACAAAAGGTGATGTTACTGAAAGTATCTTCTCGAAAATTGGTAAAACACTCATAAAATTGGTTGCACACTACTCTAAATCATATGGAAAGTAAAATAATAAGCTTTACATCAAGTTAGCGCATAGCAGTTTTCAGCAAAATTCAGCTCTACACTCTATCGACCTCAATGCATTACCATCTATTCTATGCATTTTCTGTTAAGGATAGGACATAACAACTCATTGTGAGCTGGAATTGTATAGATATTGCCTGTATACTTGACAGAGCCATGGAATACTCATATGCAAGACGAATTCAGAGACCTACCTCATAACATTCAGAGCGGTACAGGCAATAACTTTGTTTAGTTCTGTAAACGCTAATGTTCCATTGTGTACAAAACTTGATGTTACTGAAAGTATCTTCTTGAACATTGGTAGAACACTCATAAAATTGGTTCCATACTACTCTAAATCATACGGAAAGTAAAATGATAAGGCTTACATCAAGTTCTCACATAGGAGTTTTCAGCAAAATTCAACTCTACACTCTATCGAGCTCAATGCATTACCTTCTATTCTATGCATTTTCTCTTAAGGATGTGGACATAACAACTCATTGTGAGCTGGAATTGTATATATATTGGCTGTATACTTGTCACAGCCATGGAATACTCAAATGCAAGACGAATTCAGGAACCTACCTTATAACATTCAGAGTGGTACAGGCAATATCTTTGTTTAGTTCTGTAAATGCTAATGTGAATTTGTGTACAAAAGGTGATGTTACAGAAAGTATCTTCTCGAACTTTGGTAGAACACTCATAAAATTGGTTGCATACTACTCTTAATCATATGGAAAGTAAAATAATAAGGTTTACATCAAGTTATCACATAGCAGTTTTCAGCAAAATTCAACTCCACACTCTATCGAGCTCAATGCATTACCTTCTATTCTATGCATTTTCTCTTAAGGATGTGGACATAACAACTCATTGTGAGCTGGAATTGTATAGATATTGCCTGTATACTTGTCAGAGCCATGGAATACTCATATGCAAGACGAATTCAGAGACCTACCTCATAACATTCAGAGCGGTACAGGCAATATCTTTGTTTAGTTCTGAAAACGCTAATGTTCCATTGTGTAAAAAACGTGATGTTACTGAAAGTATCTTCCCGACCATTGGTAGAACACTCAAAAAATTGGTTGCATACTACTCTAAATCTTATGGAAAGTAAAATAATAAGGCTTACATCAAGTTATCTCATAGCAGTTTTCAGCAAAATTCAACTCTACTCTCTATTGATCTCAAAGCAATACCTTATATTCCATGCATTTTCAGTTAAGGACGAGGACATAACAACTCAAATTGAGCTGGATTTGCATAGATATTGCCTGTATACTTGTCAGAGCCATGGAATACTCAAAGGCAAGACGAATTCAGGAGCCTACCTCATAACATTCAGAGTGGTATTGGCAATATCTTTGCTTGTTCTGAAAAAGCTAATGATCCATTGTGTGCAAAAGGTGATGTTACAGAAAGTATGTTCTCGAACATTGGTAGAACACTCATAAAATTGGTTCCATACTACTCTAAATCATACGGAAAGTAAAATAATAAGGCTTACATCAAGTTCTCACATAGCAGTTTTCAGCAAAATTCAACTCTACACTCTATCGAGCTCAATGCATTACCTTCTATTCTATGCATTTTCTCTTAAGGATGTGGACATAACAACTCATTGTGAGCTGGAATTGTATAGATATTGCCTGTATACTTGTCACAGCCATGGAATACTCAAATGCAAGACGAATTCAGGAACCTACCTTATAACATTCAGAGTGGTACAGGCAATATCTTTGTTTAGTTCTGTAAATGCTAATGTTAATTTGTGTACAAAAGGTGATGTTACAGAAAGTATCTTCTCGAACTTTGGTAGAACACTCATAAAATTGGTTGCATACTACTCTTAATCATATGGAAAGTAAAATAATAAGGTTTACATCAAGTTATCACATAGCAGTTTTCAGCAAAATTCAACTCTACACTATCGAGCTCAATGCATTACCTTCTATTCTATGCATTTTCTCTTAAGGATGTGGACATAACAACTCATTGTGAGCTGGAATTGTATAGATATTGCCTGTATACTTGTCACAGCCATGGAATACTCAAATGCAAGACAAATTCAGGAACCTACCTTATAACATTCAGAGTGATACAGGCAATATCTTTGTTTAGTTCTGTAAATGCTAATGTTAATTATTGTACAAAAGGTGATGTTACGGAAAGTATCTTCTCGAACTTTGGTAGAACACTCATAAAATTTGTTGCATACTACTCTTAATCATATGGAAAGTAAAATAATAAGGTTTACATCAAGTTATCACATAGCAGTTTTCAGCAAAATTCAACTCTACACTCTATCGAGCTCAATGCATTACCATCTATTCTATGCATTTTCTCTTAAGGATGTGGACATAACAACTCATTGTGAGCTGGAATTGTATAGATATTGCCTGTATACTTGTCACAGCCATGGAATACTCAAATGCAAGACGAATTCAGGAACCTACCTTATAACATTCAGAGTGGTACAGGCAATATCTTTGTTTAGTTCTGTAAACGCTAATGTTAATTTGTGTACAAAAGGTGATGTTACAGAAAGTATCTTCTCTAACTGTGGTAGAACACTCATAAAATTGGTTGCATACTGTTCTAAATCATATGGAAAGTAAAATAATAAGCTTTACATCAAGTTAGCGCATAGCAGTTTTCAGCAAAATTCAGCTCTACACTCTATCGACCTCAATGCATTACCATCTATTCTATGCATTTTCTGTTAAGGATAAGACATAACAACTCATTGTGAGCTGGAATTGTATAGATATTGCCTGTATACTTGTCAGAGCCATGGAATACTCATATGCAAGACGAATTCAGAGACCTACCTCATAACATTCAGAGCGGTACAGGCAATAACTTTGTTTAGTTCTGTAAACGCTAATGTTCCATTGCGTACAAAACTTGATGTTACTGAAAGTATCTTCTTGAACATTGGTAGAACACTCATAAAATTGGTTCCATACTACTCTAAATCATACGGAAAGTAAAATAATAAGGCTTACATCAAGTTCTCACATAGCAGTTTTCAGCAAAATTCAACTCTACACTATCGAGCTCAATGCATTACGTTCTATTCTATGCATTGTCTCTTAAGGATGTGGACATAACAACTCATTGTGAGCTGGAATTGTATAGATATTGCCTGTATACTTGTCACAGCCATGGAATACTCAAATGCAAGACGAATTCAGGAACCTACCTTATAACATTCAGAGTGGTACAGGCAATATCTTTGTTTAGTTCTGTAAATGCTAATGTGAATTTGTGTACAAAAGGTGATGTTACAGAAAGTATCTTCTCGAACTTTGGTAGAACACTCATAAAATTGGTTGCATACTACTCTTAATCATATGGAAAGTAAAATAATAAGGTTTACATCAAGTTATCACATAGCAGTTTTCAGCAAAATTCAACTCCACACTCTATCGAGCTCAATGCATTACCTTCTATTCTATGCATTTTCTCTTAAGGATGTGGACATAACAACTCATTGTGAGCTGGAATTGTATAGATATTGCCTGTATACTTGTCAGAGCCATGGAATACTCATATGCAAGACGAATTCAGAGACCTACCTCATAACATTCAGAGCGGTACAGGCAATATCTTTGTTTAGTTCTGAAAACGCTAATGTTCCATTGTGTAAAAAACGTGATGTTACTGAAAGTATCTTCCCGACCATTGGTAGAACACTCAAAAAATTGGTTGCATACTACTCTAAATCTTATGGAAAGTAAAATAATAAGGCTTACATCAAGTTATCTCATAGCAGTTTTCAGCAAAATTCAACTCTACTCTCTATTGATCTCAAAGCAATACCTTATATTCCATGCATTTTCAGTTAAGGACGAGGACATAACAACTCAAATTGAGCTGGATTTGCATAGATATTGCCTGTATACTTGTCAGAGCCATGGAATACTCAAAGGCAAGACGAATTCAGGAGCCTACCTCATAACATTCAGAGTGGTATTGGCAATATCTTTGCTTGTTCTGAAAAAGCTAATGATCCATTGTGTGCAAAAGGTGATGTTACAGAAAGTATGTTCTCGAACATTGGTAGAACACTCATAAAATTGGTTCCATACTACTCTAAATCATACGGAAAGTAAAATAATAAGGCTTACATCAAGTTCTCACATAGCAGTTTTCAGCAAAATTCAACTCTACACTCTATCGAGCTCAATGCATTACCTTCTATTCTATGCATTTTCTCTTAAGGATGTGGACATAACAACTCATTGTGAGCTGGAATTGTATAGATATTGCCTGTATACTTGTCACAGCCATGGAATACTCAAATGCAAGACGAATTCAGGAACCTACCTTATAACATTCAGAGTGGTACAGGCAATATCTTTGTTTAGTTCTGTAAATGCTAATGTTAATTTGTGTACAAAAGGTGATGTTACAGAAAGTATCTTCTCGAACTTTGGTAGAACACTCATAAAATTGGTTGCATACTACTCTTAATCATATGGAAAGTAAAATAATAAGGTTTACATCAAGTTATCACATAGCAGTTTTCAGCAAAATTCAACTCCACACTCTATCGAGCTCAATGCATTATCTTCTATTCTATGCATTTTCTCTTAAGGATGTGGACATAACAACTCATTGTGAGCTGGAATTGTATAGATATTGCCTGTATACTTGTCAGAGCCATGGAATACTCATATGCAAGACGAATTCAGAGACCTACCTCATAACATTCAGAGCGGTACAGGCAATATCTTTGTTTAGTTCTGAAAACGCTAATGTTCCATTGTGTAAAAAACGTGATGTTACTGAAAGTATCTTCCCGACCATTGGTAGAACACTCAAAAAATTGGTTGCATACTACTCTAAATCTTATGGAAAGTAAAATAATAAGGCTTACATCAAGTTATCTCATAGCAGTTTTCAGCAAAATTCAACTCTACACTATCGAGCTCAATGCATTACCTTCTATTCTATGCATTTTCTCTTAAGGATGTGGACATAACAACTCATTGTGAGCTGGAATTGTATAGATATTGCCTGTATACTTGTCACAGCCATGGAATACTCAAATGCAAGACAAA